>NW_025767164.1:0-600000 GCF_003918875.1 Haliotis rubra
AGCTCATTGAACTGACTGACTTTCTCTATGAGAAGGCGAGTTCTTGCCCAATGTTGATGCCCGGGGGCCACACGTTGTTGATTAGCGGGCATTTCAGAGAAATGTGACTTTTGTTTCTTGCTCGTATTCTGTAAACATTTGGAACTCAATTTCTGTACCCAACCTGTCTTAATCAGCTGCTGTGCTTTTTATCCGAACATGATATGGATGTCATGCTTTTATTGTCGCTTCGTGTTGGGATTGATCTTTGAATACAGTTTATTTGGAAACATTTATATTGTATCTTGTGTTTTCTATGACTTTTGGAACTATGGAAGACTTTCTTTTGGCCGTCAGTTTATTATAATACATCTCAACAATGGAATACATGGATTGTCCCGCCTATAGGTTGGAGATTTTTAACTTCAAGAGGGTGTCTGGTCACATGTAGGAGACATTGTTATATTTTCAACTCACACAACTATCAGCACTGAACACAGACGTGCAGTAAGGTCTGTTGCCATTGTGAGGTATGACTCCACCATTGTTTAGTTGCTTATGTAAACAGTGGGCATTCAAACATATAATCAAAATTACTATCAATAGCCACCCGCCGTAATCTGTCAATAGCATTAGATCGTGTAGAGATATGTCCATGGCGCATTTCAATGAATGAAAATTCACACACGAACGTCAATGTGCTTTCTTTGTCAAAACGAAAAGTGAATTGTTTTACATTGGTGGGGCATAGACTGGCCGGGGGATAATCAGTCTTTACAATACCTCTTAGGGTTCAAAAGGTTGCGTAACAATGACTGCGATTTCTCTATGATATTTGAAATTGCATTTGAAATCTTAATGAATAGTCTCTCACAGCTTCTGCACATAATATGCCATGGAGGCCCAACTAATGTGACCACACACAGAAAGATATGTATTTAATTCACAGTTCAGTCAGACAGACAGTCTCTCTCACGAAGGACCAGGTGAACAAACAGAGAGGATGAAAGGAAACTTTACCGAATAATTAAACATGACCACATTTACCTCCAGTTTGCAGAGGTGATTTGTGGCCAGGTAATCGCGTTTAGTGATTCAAGAGGCTGGGTTAAGACATCACCCTTGTCCAGTTTGAAATGCAAAGCAAAATGTATTGATTTAATTAGGTTGAATAAATATAAAGATTACATGCCGAGGAAAGCATCAACGGTTTGTGATGTTTTTGCAATTCCTTCACAAGGTTGTCTGGTATCCCAGTGTAATATAGGTGTTCTGGTATTGTTTTCAAGTGAATTCAACGCTTTTGAAATGGGCGACTTTCACGCGTGGTCATTTGAATTTCAACTTGAAGTAATGCAAAATCCTAAGATGAAGTTGTCACTGTTACACTTTTAAACTATTTCTATCATTAAGAATATCAAACATCAATATTTATGACACCTTTTTTATTGTGAATACTCCTACGTTTATTTAATAGAAGACGCGATTACAATAAGAGTTATCGTTCTTGTATCACGTAAGTTTCCATGAATATGAAATATTTCAAGTGGGTCTTCGTTAAGATTTATCCTGGAATGTGAAACCTGAGTTTGCAGGGACATCATGCTGTACTATCCATCTACCCAATCATGTTAATTTGTGTTACATGTACTGCTGTAACATATGTTATATTTTGAATTACACTTTCTTAGTAAAGAACAGATTCTAGTACCTTTCGGGGGCAGAGTCAGGCATAATCACCAACCCAAAAGTCAGCCGCCTTAACTACGCTCAAATACAGCGACTTCCACAAAATGAAGCCGGGGCACTTGTAATCTGAACTGCGGACCTCGTGTTACCCTCTGATAAGTGTAGAATTGGCGCGGGTCCCATGGCCAGAAAGCTATGATTACACTAATTCCATTTCGAAATTGGTCAAATGTTAGATATGTTGTATTTGGGATTACACTTTCTTGGTAAAGTACAGATTCTAGTACTTTTATTGGGTTCAGGCCATTCGGTGTTCAAACCCCACCCTCAGAGACAGGCACCTAATCGCCAGCCGCCAAACCCCAAATATAACATATGTCACGTGTAATGTTAGTAATATCAGAATCCTCATCACGTCAAGAGCTTAGGTTATGCGTTTTGTGCATGCAGGTATACATGTTATCACACTATGTTTGTTACAATAAACGAATTTCTTTGTAGCCGCGCAACAAAGGCGTGTTATTGATATAAGGCTGCTGTTAACTGCGACTTCTCATTCTAAACTGATCGAGTCCATGAATTTGCACGTGCGGCTCTATACGTTTCGTGGACTCGGATTTGGGCCACATGAATTACAATCTTCAACGGGCATGCAATCAAAATATGTAACTTAACGCGAAACGTGCAAACACGTTCAGTTCTGGATAAGAAAGTGTTAAAGAAATGAAACAAGGATCCTGTATTTATATGCGTGCTGGGGGAATTTCCAGTTTTCCCAGACGTTAAGGGTAGCCTAGTGGTTAAAGCGTTCGCTCGTCACGTCGGAGAAGACCGGGTTCGATTCACATAGGTACAATGTGAAGCTCATTTCTGTTGTCGTCCTCAGGCGGTGGGGTAGCCTAGTGGTTTAAGCGTTCGCTCGTCACACCGAACCAGGTTCGATTCCCCACATTCATTACAATGTGTGAAGCTCATTTCTGGTGAAACCACTGGAGGCATGACGGTGGCAGTGGAACATACATGTTTCTGTGCGGGGGACAAGACATTTATTATTACGCGACTGACAGTGGCGGTGATCGCGAGATACAAGAGCGTCGCTCATCTTTTTTGATCTTCTGGTGGCAGAAACTCCCTGTGCAGACCTGACAACATACACGCTGAAGGTATTCAATGGCCTGATAATATTCTGCAACTCATCAAACCAGCTGTCCGTCAATTTTTGACCAATTGCGGGCGACGCAATGTTGTTTACACTCACGCGTAGACATAGTAGACGTATTTGTTTACATATTTAGATATTTATTTTTCGTTTTATGTACAGAAACTTGAGTTATTAAAGGTTTGAAAACCTATGCTTGTAACCACACTATAAATAGAATTTTTATTTAATTTCATAGATGTGTTCTCATTTTACATGCTCTCAGAAGGTATGAAAACTTCTGAACGAAAATCATTGAATGGAATGCATTGATGAAAAGTGGTACCGCTAATGTCAAAGTTCACGTATTAATGGCCAATGGAATCACTCGAAGGTGTTCTGACACATATGTTATGAAACCCTTTACGAATTACCACGTGGGTAATAATACTCATATATGCCACTAATAGGCCAGTCTTCCAGTCAACCCCTTTACACTGCCTATAATTCTGGGTATAGTGGTGGTGGTGGCACTTTCTACACCACACATTGTTGGGAAATTAAAATGCAGATCCTTTAACCTCTGGTTTCCGGGTACATGACACAAACAAGGCAAGAAAATACATTCAAATTTATTACATTCATATAAGGTAATTGTTGACAATAGAAACAACTAAACCCTTTCCACATCCGCATATGATTCGATTGTACCAGTGTGACTATATCAATAATCTCACATTGTTTTTGAACAATTATTACAGCTGTATGATTTGTTCGTAAACAAATCGCGTCTGGACCTGAACAATCCAGTGATTGTCACCATGCGATACGATGACAGGCATGTGATCATGAATCATTTTTTAATAAAAGATGATGCCAGGTGTTCGCGAAAGGGTGAGGCGTATCCTGCCCCACAGGTGCTTCTCGTCATAAACAAACATATGCAAAGTTTATTCAATTACACACGAAGAAAGTGGTGGAGTGGTGACATTAAACTCAAAGGTGACAAGATTGAGCTGCTATCCTGCAGATGACAATCAGGATAGAGTATCCACAAAGAAAGTAGTGTCAGATTCAGACAAGTGTGGCAAACATTTTTGAATGTTGAGCAGATCCGCTGTCAGTACTATGCCTTCTCTCACCTACAATGAACTAAATGTAATTGTACTGCCATTGACGTTGCACTGCCACTGTAATTATATAGGCATATATCGTAGAGTACCGTGACGAGGTATATAAAGTTTTATCAGAGTAAATATAGACAGTGTTTGTTTTATCCTCTGAGTTAAGTTGAAGTTGTGTATCTGATTCTAAATCACAAGGTGCTGACAATATAAATGAACTTTTTAGCAGCTATCATCATGACCATCAGCACAGCCATCTACTGGTTACCTGCCTGCGTGTAATGAACCCTAATTAACCTTTGACTGTAGCCCGGTTGGTCCCAGAAGTTAACTGTGTGGATGAGGTGCTGGATGCACAGGGCTGAAACCTTACATGTATCAGCGTAATACAGAACTGGCCAACAGCAGTCAAGTATATGACAATGAATTCTGGATGTAACGGGAATTGACCCTCGGACAGCGGCTAAGGCAGGTGGGCTGGCAATCACGCCTCTGTGATGCTGCCTGGCCATTGCTGCACTATCGTGTAATTGCATATTTACGCCGAATAAAGTGCTGTGGGCCCACTAATGGACTCCTGTGTTTGAAGAGACAATATCCCCAAACCCTCTATCCAGCCGGGATACATATTTCTATTCGTGTATGTTGGGATTTTAGAATACCATTGTTAAGATACATTTAGAGCATGCACACACAATAGAAAGGCAGCTACAACTGTGCCTTAACAAAATCAAAATGGAGCCAACGAAAATGGTTTTAAAGTTTCAAACTCCAAAACAAATTGTATTCACTTTTGTCGTAAATACAAACCACACAAGGATCAGACCTATCTTCGATACAGAGTGGGAAGGGATCAGATTACCGTCCTTCACTTGTACAGATCATTGGTTGTCTATGGTGGAGCCTGCAAAAACAACTTAGAAAGATTAGATTCTCTCTACCACACCAGGGGCTGAGGATCTGGGGGTTTTAGGACCTCTCCGGTGGAGACAGTCTATATCACGGAGGCCAACAGATCTTCCCTTAGACAACGCCGCATTAAACTTCCACTGCAGTATATCACTAAAATTACGTTCAAATGAGTCCAATCCAGCATACAATTGTGTTTCAGCCCTCTACATGAAAACCTGTTTCCTAAACTGCCAAGCCTGGTTCCACCACTTGGAATCAGAATTCAATATACACATATCTGCAGCTAAAATCGATCTCAATGCCATTTGCACCTTATAGCCTTCTGTCTTCACTTACCGTGGCAAATGGGTGAGGAAACCACAGGTCGATCTTACCCTCATCAAACTAAAAAAGTCTGAAACAAGTCGCTTTGGTGTTCCAACAGGAATACAACCAGTTCACGTTCAAGTATAACTAACACCCATAGATCCATTTTCTCTAGACGGATCAAAGGCTGATGAAAGCCAGAGTTACCGGAAGTGCTACGGTCATTCGATCCATTTTCACTCACCGAGGGCCAAAGCTATCTTCTAAAGCTTTGACCTACATTAAACAACAGAATCATTCCAAAAACTTCATCGTTTTTACAAATTCATTTATCTTGCCTTCAAGCGCACTTCAAAATGTTACTTCAAGTCACTTACAATCATCCCTACACATTTTAAAACTTTACAACGACATTTCTACTGTGTGTGACATCGTCCTCTGCTGGTTGCCGGGTCACGTCGGCATAGCAGGTAACACAAAAGCCGATGCTGCAGCTAAAGCAGCTCTTGACAAGCCCTTATCTCCTGCTGATCCCTTACGGTGATTTCAAACCCACTATCAAAGTCATACTCGGGACCTGATGCAAAAAGGTGGGGCACTCAGGTAGGAAGAAATAAACTTTATGAATTGAAGCCAACAATTGGATATGCAACCCCAATCACGCCGGAAATCAAATGGGCCAGAATACACCATACTGGCGACAAACCAACCTGACTCACCAAACGGAAATTAGCCGAAGCCGTCACATCATCAAACGCCACCGACCCCAGATCATCAGAGATCAGGTTATTTCTCCCTCGGCATACAATGACCTTATCAACCACCTAACTGATTGTACACTTGTATAAACATGTCCTATCACTCCTGCTATGTACACCCCTATGGGCTTCTAAATGTATCCATTGTCACTGGCATCTACATCTAACTGTACATCTCATTTATTTACTGTATATACTTAATATATATTTTCTTTTTCGCAACTGTGCACAAGTGTCATCAACAAACATAAGAGAAAAGAGATTGCCGATAGAAGAAGAAACTGTAATACCTTGGCTTCTTTCCAACTCCATAAGACTGCATAACTTTTATGTAAATAATACAAATCTGAGGGCTATAAAACACAGCCTTGGCGAGTAACACTTTTAAAAAAGTAAAACTATTTAATACACCCTTGGATGTCCTGATTGAAGCTGATAAAACTATACACAGAAGTTAACAGCATAAGAAATCCGTAGTCTTAATAGAGTGACTTTAGAAGAACATCATACCTTAGAGTATCAAAAGCCTTGGCAATGTCTACAGGGAGACAATAACATCTACCCGTTTTTGCTAATATATTTTTGAATTAAGAACTGCAATGAAAACATCTGATCAATTGTTGAATAATCAGCCGTGAAACCAGCCTGTGACTCACTAATAATATCAAAAAGCCTCATACCATCGTTGAAGGCGATGATTAAGAATAGACATAAACACTATACAAGTAAATCTACAAGAAAAATTGCTTTGTAATTATTAGTATCATCTCTGTAACCAGACTTATGAACAGGACAAAAATAATGCTTTTACCTCAACAAGATGGAAATTTACCACTATCACGAATATGATTAAAAAGCTGAGTAAGATATGATACAATGAGATGACTAGAAGCTTATAAGAATTCAGCAGCAACACCATCTGGCCCTGGAGATTAATTATTAGCAGGATTAATTATCTGAAGTGAAACTTCTTATTGAGTAATAGGATCATAAAGCCCTTCTGATATCTGAAAGACAAGACCCATCTTGATCTGCACCAAGTAAAGACATAAAATGACTAACCCACTGCTGATTCGTTATAGGCTGAATAATACCACTGGAAGAATTACACTTTTTCAAAATCCTCCAAAATAACTCAGAATCCTTACTAGCAACTACCAACTTCTTTGGTTTCCAGAAATAGGCTTCCTTCTTAACTCTGAAAACATGTTTAAAACAATTTCTAAGACACCTGAAAATATCCAGACTTTGATTTACATCTTTAAGAGCTCTAAGAGCCTTGTACTCATCATGTTTTAACTCCTCTATTTCTTGATCCCACCATGGGGGCTGCTCCCTGCTCACTATCACCTTTACACACAGGAGGGTACTTTTTGTTTTGGCTGCAGCATGATGAAGCAACCTTACAAACATCAAGAGTCATTTACACATGTATTCAATAGGTGTAACAAATCAGGAAGAGATTCAGCAAATAAATATGAATCATAACTTTACAAATACCGACATACAAGCATAGATATTCTGAATCACATTATACTTTTCCTACTCTGTAATTATTGTGTGCCAAATCACGATGTATACAAACATTTTCCTTCCTATCACTGGCGTCAACATAAAACCTCCTACCTGATACAGTTACTCACAGTAGGCCTTCCTCTTACTCTGAGTTATGTCATCCTGACATCGAATTTCCAATTAATCGTTGTCGCGAACTATCGCATTACAAAAATACCCGCTAGTAGGCTGGTAGCAGGACAATAGTAACTCCATGCCATAAACTTGCCTGTATGTCAACCTGACGCAAATAGCGTGACTTCTATTGTTAGCTTGCATACACAACCTTAAAACGATTATCTGTCAACAAAATAGTTCATCAAAGGGAGACTGACTGACTGAGTTTGGTTTTACGAAGCTTTTAGCAAGATTCCAGCAACATGACGGCG
Organism: Haliotis rubra; assembly: GCF_003918875.1. Classification (NCBI taxonomy): domain Eukaryota; kingdom Metazoa; phylum Mollusca; class Gastropoda; order Lepetellida; family Haliotidae; genus Haliotis; species Haliotis rubra. The sequence goes on from NW_025767164.1 coordinate 7,850, forward strand.
GGGGACACGAGAAATGGGCTTCACACATTGCACCCATGTGGGGATTCGAACCCGGGTCTTCAGCGTTGCGAGCCAACGCTTAAACCATTAGGCTACCCCGCCGCCCCTATCAAAGGGAGAAGTTACATGGGCATGTGTATGCTCAACTTGTGACAGAGGAATAACTTGTGCTTAAATAAATAGATTCAAGCAATACAATATGAAAATTTGCCCTCCAAACTACCTAAGGTGTTCACGAAACAGCACTTAGTAAATAAAAACGACAAGAAACTTTCCACATTCATAAGAAATATCTGCTCTAAGGAGATTGTGACTATATCCAGTCTAAGTAAACTCAGGCTTAGTATTATTCGTTACACTGTTATACTCAGTATTATTCATTACACTGCTATAACGAATAATACTGAGCCTAAGTTTACTTAGATGGAAACTATATCATGAGCAGATATTTGTTTCAGCACTATTACAGTGTAACACATGTACAAATTCAGAATGTGGCAATGGGCGACACGGTTAACGTGACATTGTCAGTTGTTATTCACTGGTCACGAGGATGACACAGGTAGATGTACCCTCTATGTTTTGTTCTGAGCCCGAAGGATTTGATGATTGCAAACACAGTAAATTGTGTTTACATACATACATGCATACACACATGCACACACACACACACACACACACACACACACACACACACACACACACACACACACACACACACACACACACACACATACATACATACATACATACATACATACATACATACATACATACATACATACATACATACATACATACATACATACAATTTGTATAGCGCCGATATCCAGCTCAGATCAGCTGCTCAAAGGCACTTTGTTTTTCTCTCGTTCACTGGATGTCAATCTCAACGGCACCTCTTATTGTCAATCTCAACTCCCTGGGGTCATACAACTCTTGCAGCCACTAGGCACACAGGGTTTTTGTGGCATTCCCATCCTTACGAGGTACCCATGCACAGCTGGGTGGACTGGGACACATAGTCGCAGTACTTTGTCCCAAGTTTACTGCACGTTGCGGTACCCGCAACTGGGTGTTGCGCGCGTGTTCATGTGGCCACCACCTGTGGTAGTGTCGCGTCCGCTGTCGCCCCGAGGTTAGTTAAAGTACAACACCAGATGTTATCAGTTAACATTGTAAGTTGTTGTTCACTGGTCACGGGATGGGTTGTTCTATGTTTGTTTATGTTCTCTGAGACTGAGAGTACATCACCGTATGGGCCCCGAGGGACTGTTTGAACTGTTTGAAGCACGGGTACCGTATCATAATAAGGTGTACCAGGGTTAAGCAATTAGCCAATACCGACAATCACTACATTTTCAGATGACATAGAATCTAGCAGACGACAAAAAATAGAGTTACCTCCCTTCCACCAATTTGCATTTCGCAAAGCATCATACGTGACTCAATTATTCGAGATAAAGAATAACTAACACGAAGTACCAAATGAATTCTCATAGTTACCAGCGGGTTACATAGAAAATGTGTAAGTAAGTGGGGTACACTGAAAATAATAAAGAGTGCTCAGCCAATCAGAAAACGACGTTTTATATGTGAGGTAAGACAAGAGATATTGTTGAAGTTGTTCAGGAACCGGTGCTAACTAAAAGTGTTACTTATCAATGATGAGTTAATGATCATAAGAAACTTGTGTTTAATAGAATGTTCGGTAAATATATACATATAGACTGCTGTTGAATATTATGTGTTAGCCTACACGTAGATCGAGTCCTTAATTTTGATATCACTTCTCTTGTTTGCTAGCATGGTTCGAAGCCTGTATATCCTCCAACTATGTGGCTTCTCCCGATGCATGACAAAACACCGAGGTCGAGATAAACAGGTCGAAACGAAACAAAGCTTCTACATATATTCGTGCTTCGGGTTATTCCCAGGCGGGGCGTTCGGGTAGCCTTGTAGTTAAAGCGTTCGCTCGTCACGCTGAAGACCCGGGTTCGATTCCCCACATTGGTACAATGTGTGAAGCCCATTCTGGGTGCCCCCCGCCGTGATATTGCTGGAATAGTGCTAAAGGCGGCGTAAAACCATACTCACTCACACACTCTCTATTCACAGGAACGTGGAAAAAGTCCGTCAGTGTTTTTGTCATTTCAAGCATACAGACACGTGATGAGCGAAGGGGCGGGAAAAGATCTTGATGATACGCCATTGAACCTCAGTCATGTGACCTCTCGTCCAAAGGAAAATATGCACGTTTTGTTAACTTCACATTTTAAAAAAGTGTTCTGTTAATAAAACCCGTTAAATATGTTCTGAAGGTGGCAAACTATACTGCTCCTTAGATCCCACTAACATACCAGTCTTCTAGCCAATCCTTTACTTGGTGGCATTTGTTAGCACATACTCTGCTGCATCCACCATCTTTCCTCTTACGTAAATTTCATGATATCGAACTTTAGATATCGGTAGCATCCCTAAAGTTGGTTCCAGGATACTTGAACACAATCAACACAAAATAAGTGTTTGCATATGTATTTCACACATACGATGCATACAAAATTGTTGAAAAGAAAGATTTTCTTACATTCAAATCACTGAAAAATGAAAAATATTTACTGAATCGCATCATATACTAAACAAAATGAATCTATCAAAGTTTGTACAAAATAGGCAGATTTGTAATGGTCATGAATGTATTTTCAAAAACAGTTGTAGTGGCGGCCACATAGATTTCTAACAAAGTTATAATATATAATTCTAACATGTTAAACAAATTTGACTAAAACAATTACTGCAAAGAAGCATGTGTGTGTAGTTTCAGCTTCACTGGTCAGAGGATTAGGGATTGAATGTACATGATTCACAACGAACAAGCAGGAAATGACCTAACCTGACTTTGACTTTCCGGCAGGTACAGTTATAACGCTATTCATCTATTCAGTACTTAAAAGGCCACAGACCTATATTACATTTTACAATGTTAACAACTGAGCAGCAGAAAAGCATGTGCCAAATATTTACAGATTACAAATTTTAAACATATTTTCTAGGGTATAAATTAAATAGATATACATTAACAGGTTCCGTAATTCAGTAGCATTTTCATTCATTTATAATATGGGTCACGATGTGGCTGATATATTGCCGATGTGACTTTGAACCTTAACTCACTCACTCACTCACCCTATCAACAACACCTTCGTAGCTCTACGACAGGCATAAGCCTATGATGAACTATAGAGCTACGGCAGGTCGCAAAGATACGAAATCTTTGTTGGTCGGGACTATGGTCATTTATATTTCATTTGGATGGTTATAATAAAAGATGGTAAATATTCCTTTCTAATGACATGGCCACCACATTGTTATGTCATTGCAATCTACAGCATTACGGGAGTTCCATGGTGGAGAAAACGCTCTTGTCCTGTGTGTATAGGCTACTGTGGAACAAATTTACAGAAACGAGGCGAGAACAAAATATAGTTTACTTAGGGTTTACCCGATGTGCCGTAAACTTGTGTGGAAAAATAGGTCGCGGTGGGGTGGTTAGTAGTTAAAACGTTCGCTTGTCCGGTCGAAGGCCCTGTCTCAATTCCCAAAATGGATGGAATGTGTGAATCCCATTTCTGGTGTCCCCATCGTGACATTGCTGGAATATTGTGGCATAAAACCCAACTCACTCACTCATTCAAGCAGTTTACTGTGAAGAAATAAACATCAGTTGAAATCACATCATGACATGTGACGTCACAGGGAAAGTGCCTGAACACAGTAATGCAATGGAATGTATGCTGAAAACAATACGATAATTGACTTTCCGTAAAACTGAAATAATACCCATATGTCCTGAATGCCCGCAAAATTTAAGAATATATATCATGTAATTTTCATATCGTCTTGATTTCCTAAGCATTTGTAATAATACAATGATCAATGTTATCTACAGACATTGGCGCCACAGTACTTCAAGTAATAACTTTGGCATCAGTAACTTCTACAACGGTCATATGATTGTGTGTGCAATAATCTAATAATCTAGCAAGCGCTATGGTTATATTTCCCACATTAGTGAACAAGGTGTATGTTTTCATTTCAATGAATTTTGTAAATAGCTTCTTTGGTTTAAAATGGTTCTGCCATGGAGTCATGAGACCTGGCGTCCATTCGTCGACCAGTCCACGGTTTCCTTTGACCAACATATTCGGTTTCACTCATAACCATTTTATGATAAGAACTTAAGTTTTGGGTATGTTTTCTCTTTCCTCCTTTCCGCCTCTTCCAAACAAGGCAGCCAATGCTACCCCTGCCCTGTCACAACTTGGCACTCCCTACCTCAGCCACTGCATCAAACAGACCCTGAACCTAAAAAGAAAGGAAAACTATTGATACTTGATTTGTTTTCTACATTTGTAATGTGCTTCCGAAATCCCAGACACCTCTATTATAATCCTACATCAAATGATTCTGAACGTGCTCGCTGTTCTGAAAGGTAATGGTACGACTCCGAGGGTAGTCGTGTGGCATCTCTTCTTTGAGAAAGTGAGTGGATTGCGTTTTCAGCAGTTTTCCAGCAATATCACGCCTGAGAATACCAGAACTGGGGTACACAAGGTGTATCCAAACCAGGACCTAATGAAAAACTTGTTCATCTTGAAAAAGATATTTGCAGATACGTCACCATTGCAAAAAACGATACGCGAACAGAATACATTGTTACAATACCTTCTCGACCTGGGTATCAGAAGTGCAGACTGTTATTCGTTTATATGTAAATTTCATACCTCAACATCCCTTTACAGCAATACTTTCCAGAACAAAATGTATTTTGTTTGGTTGAGCTGATCGCCATGTCCATTTAGTGGAAGAGAAATGAAATGAAACAGTTGGATAAATACAAACCTGATCACTTTCTTCTTTGCCATACCGGCACCATGTAGCAAAGTGTTCGCAGTTGTTAAAGAGGATGTTATATCCAACTTCTCCAAGTCTGGATAATGCTCTTTGTACTATCTCAGATGGCTTGAAGTGTCTGGAAACAACAGAACAACAATATGATCAATTTGAACAACTTTATATAAACCATTCTCCAGGATTTGAAAATCCGGTTTATCTGGTCAAGAATCAATTATACTCATGTCACACCTTCTTACAGCGGGAAATGAAATGAGTTCTACATTGAAAAACAGTAGAGAATGAATGAAGAGTATCCGGCCGTCGAACCATCCGTGCCCTCACTGAACAAGTGAGCTCGTCACCGTGTATTGATCCGATCCATCGTAATATATTGGCCCTAGAACAATGAAATCGTAACATTCTTGTATGAAAAGGTCTCTTACTTGTCTGCAACAATTATCATGTCTCCTTCTTTCCTGAAAATTAATCGCTTAATTTCAAACATAAGTTTTATTTATACGAAATGTATAACCGTCACAGATATATACAGACAACAAAATAGTTACATATGTTAATTAAATTCTGAAACTATGAAAATGACACAATCAACAACTCCTACTCATTGCTTGCACGAAGTCAGCCTATGGTGTCAAGAGGCCACGCCCCCTTATACTTTCTGCTATTCAACATGCTGAATGTGTTTTATTTCTCTTCTATTTTATACTATGTTACCGTACATATTCGATGCGTTGCAGACACGCAAGAGACCTTTTGATACATGAATGTTTCGCTTTCATTGTCCTATGAACAATATATTACGTTGGACCGATAGTCGATGACGTAACAAACGGTGACGTCAAGAGGTCACGTCTTTGTGTGACGGTCACGCCCTCCTAACGTCACAGGTGCAATGAGGTTATGGATGGCTCGATGGTTGGATACTCCTAGTTATTCTCTGCTAACAACAAACAAAACTTACTTTAATTTCTCGTCCTTTGAGTTGTTTTTGCACACTTCGTTCAATCCAACAACGTCCCAAAACGCATCTTTGCGAATAATTCCATTGTCAAACTGTGCTCCACTTATACTGACTGAGGTAAATAGACCACTTTGCGTTGGACCATCGACTCCAGACAAGTGCACGACTTCCTTGTTACCTAAACAGGATATGACAAATATCTTAATAGTAATTATTACCAGACCAATATTGTCAGAAATAACGGAATTACCGATAAACAACCTCTTTATTAACTTCATGATATGATATACTGTTAATGGTATCTACAGGTTAAAGTGATATCTACTTGTTTAAATATTTAAGCACTTCGGAGATTGAATGTTTACACCTTGACACATGAGTTTGAGACTCGCAAATCGTGGACATTGTTTCTCTGTTACTCGACGGCATATTTCCTACATTATGACGACTTTCGGTTAACAATCGAGTCTGGAAATCAGCATCCAGCCAGTGATTGGCATTATGATGATGTACTAACCAAGACAGCACGGATTATAGCCCGATTCCGTTAGTCGCCTCTTAAGACAAGCATGGGTTGCTGATGATCAATTATAACTCGGATCTGCACAGGTAGGATATATGCATCGTGATATCCATTCAATGACGGAATAGTAAAAGTACTGTTGGAAATAGAAAAAAAACTGTTTTTAGGCTGTTACTCTGTATCCCTAAAATTTACACAATTGCAAATACCATATATCGAAATAACCCACTTCGGCCTAACTGGGCGTTCAGTGGGATGAGTAATACGATATCCAAAAAAGCACGTTTACTCGTAAAATCGGGCAAAACTTAGAAAAAATACGAATAGCCGCTGTAAACAATAGATCAGACTATAGATGGCAATTAGGTCGCTCAGGTTGGTATGACGTCGGACAGTCGACTCACCTGGCATGAAATGCACGTGCTGCCTACATGCATAAGGGGTCATCTCAAAGATATTTTGTGCTTTTTCATGTGTGTTGACTGTGCCTCATCTATTGATAAACATCTTACGTGTCCTTCTTTCATGAAGTTTATGTTGAAATATGTAAAAGCGTATGATACCCGAAAACCATCTAAACGCATCGTAGTACATTGGTGGCATGTCCACCCGAAGATCGACATGGATGGATATTTTTTGTAAATTGTTATGACGTGCCATGTACCTCCCCAGTATAATTGCCCTAAAGGATTATCTTATCTTAACTGATATCTCTATCTCCCAGCCCGACTCCAGGTTTTGCTTTTGAGACCATCCCTCCTATCTGTTTCTTTTTATAGTGACAGTGAGACTCCATGGTAGCTACATCCTTGATAGTTTCACAATAAAAGTTATTATTTCTTTACGTCAGCTATCGTCTATAATGAATCTACGCCTAATTTCAAATTGGCAATTTAAAAAGTGTCTTTTGTAATACAATATCGCCGCACACTAATTTGCATAAAGCCATGGTCTGTTCCAAATAAGCCATTTTGAACTTTGAAACTTTGAACTTTGAAAAACTGCATTGCTCATTTCTGCACTAATTTCCCCTCAGTAAAGTCCTTTTTCTCCGTTTCCTATATCTCTACCACTGAGACTGTAGTTAGGCCGAACTTAGTTTCACAGATATTTCAAACTTTCACATATCAACTACATAAATTGTAGAGATAAATGAGAAAATACAGGGTTTTTCTTTTCCGACAGTACTATAGATTCGCATCTTCAATTTTGCAGATCTCAAAACGCCAGTCATGTTTTGTTGTGAATCCCTATACTTATTTTGAACACTAACAATTCCATGGATGAATGCTCATGATTTCAATCACTGGATTATCTGAGCCAGCCGTAGGTACTTACAGACCGCTGTCATATACCTCGAATATTGCTGACACAGCATTCAACATTCAACAAGAAATAAACACAAGATTTTGCATTAACATTTTGTTGCACTACACTTACCGACGTACACAGCCCAGTGACTGAACACTCCTCGCTTAAACTGCAACATGCCACCTGGTTCCAAGTTGTCAAGTACTGTCTGGTTGTGTTGTTGTAGTTGTTGTAGGGTCGTCATTTTTCTTGTCTCCAAACATATATTTTTCTGAAACCCCAAAGGAAAATGCAGAATAATATTCTTCTCACACTAGCATGCAAATTTAAAGAAACAATCGAGGAGTCCCACAACCAACGACAAGAAAATGAATTTGTCCATTAAGATCACTTTGGGAACATTACAGTGTCACGTAACAAAAAAAGCGAAACTGCAACTGATTTGATTATATTGCTGAGTAAGACTGCGGCCATCAACGCATTTCCTATGTCGTACGATCTCGAACGGAAATGTCATTTCCAAATACCTGTGTTTAAGTGTAGGTGACTGAAAATACATTTCTATGTGTGTCAACTAGTCATCATCATTAGGCTCATAGAGACTGATAACACGTTTTCTTGGGAGGAAATTGGAACGTTGGAAAAATGTTTTACAGATATATTCTAGGGACATGAATATAAGCTTCAAAATCGTAAACATGCAGTGCATCACATTTCCCAAGGGACATATGCCCCTGAGGTATCACCTTACTGCAATTCACTGCAGAGCTAAATGTTGCATCGTGCTGTGATACTGTCGTAATGTAGCATCGTACTGTAATAGTGTTGCAATGTTGCATCGTGCTGTAATAGTGTTGTAATATTGCATCGTGCTGTAACAGTGTTGTAATGTTGCATCGTGCAATAATACTGTTGTAATGTTGCATCGTGCAATAATACTGTTGTAATATTTCATCGTACTGTAATAGTGATGTAATGTTGAATCGTGCTGTAACAGTGTTGAAATGTTGCATCGTGCTGTAATAGTGTTGTAATGTGGCATTGTTCTGTAATTGTGTTGTAATGTTGCATCGTGCTGTAAAAGTGTTGTAATGTCGCATCGTACTGTAATAGTAGTATATTTTTGTTTCCCGCTGTCATTCCCTTAGTTTGTTACGTACAACGAAACACCCGAGGGTGGGTTTGATATTTAGCATTCCAAGACGCGAATTTCCCAGGAATCCTAACCAGCTTTTCTTATTGTGACACAGGTTGCAACAAGTCCATATAAACCCAATGATGACCCGACCTATTTTAAGTATCTTGTTGAACGTCTGATTACAGCAACATCACTGCAATTTGACTACACACACCCTGAAGCGGACAATCCTGTGATTGTTCTTGAGCGCTTTGTTCTACGTCCGCGTTTAAGGCTACACACAACCAAACAAACAGCCGAGACATGAAGGCGCCTTAATCAAAAAATATGTGTTGGACATACAACCAAAAATCTCAACCGTTTTTTAACAACACTATTATAAGTAATGTCAAGATGTTAACGGACATCCCAGACCATGCTGCTCGTGGTCGTTACAGGCAACAGTGGTGGTTACAGGCAACAGATTTAAAAATATATTCTGTAACATTTTAGAGCAAGTAAACTGATAGCAAATGCATGACATGCACAGGGGCAATTGTTTGACACTCTGTAAAATTTGAGAGCAATAAAGTGTCGTAGTGTTGTTAAGTCAGTCGCCATGACGTCGCAGGGTTGTTATGTCTGTCATCAAGATGTCATAGTGTTGATGTGTCGATCATGATGACGTCATAGTGTTGTTATGTCGGTCGTCATGATGTCATAGTGTTGTTGTGCTGATCATCATGACGTCATAGTGTTGTTATGTCGGGCGTCATGATGTCATAGTGTTGTTATGTTGGTCACCATGATGTCATAGTGTTATTATGTCGGTCATTATGACGTCATAGTGTTGTTATGTCGTCATTATGATGTCATAGTGTTGTTATGTCGGTCGTCATGATGTCATAGTGTTGTGCTGGTCATCATGACGTCATAGTGTTGCTATGTCGGTCGTCATGATGTCATAGTGTTGTTATGTTGGTTATCATGATGTCATAGAGTTATTATGTCGGTCATCATGACGTCATAGTGTTGTTATGTCGTCATTACGATGTCATGGTGTTGTTATGTCGGTCATCATGACGTCATAGTGTTGTTATGTTGGTCATCATGACGTCATAGTGTTGTTATGTCGGTCGTGACGTCATAGGGTTGTTATGTCGGTCGTCATGATGTCATAGTGGTGTTATGTCGGTCATCATGACGTTATGGTGTTCTAATGTCGGTCATCATGACGCCATAGTGTTGTTATGTCGGTCGTCGTTACGTCATAGTGTTGTTATGTCGGTCATCAGGACGTTATGGTCTTGTTATGTTGGTCACCATGACGTCATGGTGTTGTAATGTCAGTCGTCATGACGTCATATTGAAGATATGTCAGTCGTCATGATGTCGTAGTGTTGTTTAGTCAGTCGTCATGATGGTGTTACTACGTGTTTTGTTGTCGGAAATACACTCAGATATTTAAGCGATAGCAAATAACACCTCGGCGCAAGGCTGATAACGATAGCGATCAGATTCATTTAACTGATTAACCGAGGGGCGAGTTGGTATTTGACGTATACGCCGAGGTTAAAGACTGCACACGTTTAATAAAAAAACGTTTATTGCATCTACACGCAGTCTCTTAAAATGTTAGATTCAAACCTGATCATTTACAACAGTACGTAAATATATTCATAAGGTGTGTTTATGTGAATTTCAGTACAATGGAACTCATCTTTTTCTATTTCAGATTGAGGTGTGGAGGTGTGTGAACCAGTTGACCATTGTCCAGTCCTTTAATATTTTTCTTTTTTCTTATTTCACAGAGTAGAGGACAGACAGAACCAAATAATGATCACGATGAGCAGCACGGGCTGGACAAAGAAGTATTCAAGGGTGTCCTCCCATTTGTTAGACAGACAGTGTTAGACAGCCTAAAACAACACACTTTTCAGCTGAATGCACAGCTAAGTAATTACCTGTTACCGGAGATAGATAATGGAATAAACTATATAATATGCAGAATGATAAAATATCATAAGATAATCATTTTAATGATTTAGCGATGATGTCAATGAGACTTTAAAACAATTATTATATGTATAAAATTGATAAGTAAATCATCATTGAAAACATATTTTAATCACATTAATGAAGTCATAAATAACACATGAGTATTTTATAGTTTATCATCACAGGAAAAACATCACAGCCCTTGATGATGGCATCAGGAAATTCTCAATCATCGGCTCGGATGGCAGCTACCTCAAAGTCAGTTTCTCTTCTTGTTGGGCCCAGTGGGGACGGTTCAAGTTCTCCAACACCTTTCCCTTGAGGAGATGAAACATTCTTGTGCACTTTGTGGCTTGTCGATCAGGTAACATGACATGAACAAGGGGATAAGACACAGAACCAGCTCAGACACGGCTGATGTAGACTTGATTCCACATCTCTGGCCAGGCAGGTAATGTCCCATCAATGTAGAGAATCTCAGCACCTTGCAGGGCTTGTAACTGTTTGAGGCTGAAGAAGGCGAGCAGCCTGTCATCGTCACCATCTGAGTGAGGAAGAAAAGGGCGGCCATTTGTTGTCTCTGTCCATCTTCTTTTCAGTCCTACTTCAGAACGTGACTGGGGAAGTGCTGGTCGTGTCGTACGCCGATGTCTGTACAGGGAACTATAAATGCCTGAGACGGACGGAAACACAGGAATCTGGTCTTCATTTTCTTCATCTAACTCCTCGTCATAAATGATATGCATCTGCATGGTCTCGTCTCTTGCTCTTTTTCTCACTGAACTCCGAAACTTGACTTTGCCCGTGTCTACTGCAGGATGGCTGTGCTCAGTCTGATTCTTCAGATAGTGACTGAACTGACTGAATTTGGTTTTACGCCGCTTTTAGCATTATTTCAGCAACATCACGGCGAGGGACACCAGAAATGGGCTTCACACATTGTACCCATGTGGGGATTCGAACCCGGGTTTTCGACGTGAGGATCTTCAGATAGTGGGGCGGTGGGGTAGCCTAATGGTTAAAGCGTTGGCTCGTCACGCCAAAGACCCGGGTTCGAATCACCACATGGGTGTAATGTGTGAAGCCCATTTCTGGTGTCCCCCACCGTGATGTTGCTGGAATATTGCTAAAAGCGGCGTAAAACCAAACTCAGTCAGTCAGTCAGTCTTCAGGTAGTCTCCAGCAGTGGTACATCTGCCAGTGCAGATCTTGACAACACATCTCAAGTGAGTTTTGTCTGTCTAATTCTGTTTCTGCCTCCTAGATAGCCATCCAGAAGGATTTGTTAAGTCCCTCTCTGCGATATGACATATTCCACTTTGTGTAACCCAATTATGCTGATTTGTCATCAAGGTGTATGCTGAATTATTTAATACCTACCTTCTAGTTGTGACAATGTACTCTTTAATACTTCCAAGCCAAATCACGAAATATACCATCACTTACCTTTCTCGCCTTTGAGTTCCTATTACACCCACATATCAACTGCAGCTCGTGACTATTGAGTTATCTCTGTTCGTAGCGTTAGGTCATCACAATATCAAATTTCCGAGAAACCACTGTGATGGACCGAACTATTGAACGTTTTTCGAACTATTGAGTGTTGCGTCCTACAGCCCGGTTAAAGATTACGCACAATCAACAAGCCACCATGACATATTTGCCTTTTAAAGGTAAATATGTTTTGGAACATATATCCCAGAATCCCCATGGCGTCATAACAAGAGTACAGTATGAAATTAAAAGAAACTGACGAATCCTATGCTAAGTTGCATCTAGTCTTTGTTAGTGGAAACAGACAACAGTCCTCTGTAACACTGTCACAGAGAGTTAACTGATAACGAGTGCATGACGTACACTGGGGCGATGTAATCATTCTGTGTGAGGTTGCAGGGCAACAAGAAGTTAACAGTTACGGATTAATTCTGTTGTTGCACAATTCTATTGTTGCGGGCATATGGGTTAACGGGTGCCTCATTGAAAAGTCTTATATTATGTAAACTTCACATTCGAACTTTCCATATGATTGGGGTATTTCGCGAAATGTGATCTGGAATACAAAATATATGTCCACTAACATTCTACCAAAAAGCCAATCAGTCTTTTACATTAATTACATTTCCTGGTACTTTGAGTCGTTGTCGCCTCGTTTACGTACACGCTCCTATGTCTTTCAAACGTGTGAAAGAGAAGATATTCAAATTATAATTAATTTCTCTCAAGCTGGTGGGGCGGTGGGGTAGCTCGTCACGCCGAAGACCCGGGTTCGAATCCCCACATGGGTACAATGTGTGAAGCCCATTTCTGGTGTCCCCCGCCGTGATGTTGCTGGAATATTGCTAAAAGCGGCGTAAAACCAAACTCAGTCAGTCAGTCTCTGGTTCAAGAGTACATGAACACAATCAACACCTACAAGATGTATAAACGTTTATTACATCTAGACATGGTACACAAAATAATAACCGTGATATGTTGAAAGGAAAACACGTTTAAAACAAGATTTACTTAAATATTTAAAACACTGATTTTATGCGATTTGTACATGTTTACCTCCTACACTTATAATCTAAGAAAATGACATCGATGATCCCTAAACTAACTGCAGCTGTAGCTAAATGGTATGTATAAATATGTTTACGGAGACTTACACAGACAAACAGTTTCTGCCGAATATACTGTTCACTATGGAATCCGAGAAGGGACAATGTCGTGTTGTCGCATTGTTGCGTTATCGCGTCATACCCTCTCAAAAACAAGCAAAATGAGGCAAAATTTACCAAAGCGTGACAATGCGACAACGCGACAATGTCCCTCCAGGATCCCAGCATTTCCAAACTCTATAAACCTGCACGATATATGATGTCATCACAATGAGAAACAATACATGCTGAACTCAAAGTTCGGCTCCTTCCTCTGACAATTGCAGGCCAAATGTATCAATGTCCCTATTGAGATACCTAGAGAATATGGTCAAATACGGTCAAACGAGTAGTGGGTCCTTACGTATTTGTGGTAAATTATGGCGTAATCGAAGCTTTCTGACAACCCAGAGAAACCCATCTAACACCATGGCTATCAGATGTCTAGTAATCAGATCGATGAGCCTGAAACTAAATGAAAACATGTGATTTGTTTTCTACAATACTTCCATCTAAAAAGATTCTTGGAAACAAAACAAACTTATTAAATCATGTCTTTGGCAAAATGAAACATGCATATTATTGAAAATGCTAGCTGTTCTGAAAACTAGTGTACGTGATACGAGGCCAAGCATGATGTTTGTCCCTAGCCTTAATAAAGAACTCGTATGTCCTGAACTGGCTACCTGCAAATGAGACAAATAATCGTCGTCTAGTGTAATGTAAACGTAATAAAACTTTTGACCTGCTTGTCAAACTACTGTGCTTGGTTGACGGGAAATGACTTCGGCAAAGGAACTGATTGATAACTGCAAACCTGATCACTTTCTGTGCCATACCGGCACCTTCAGTTCTTAAGAGTACTTTATACCTAACTTCTCCAACTTTGGATTATGCTCTTTTCACTATCCTATAATGTTCATATGGTCTGGAGGGAAGTGGTTAAAGCGTTGGCTCGTCAAGACCCGGGTTCGAATCCCCACATGGGTACAATGAGTAAAGCCCATTTCTGGTGTCTCCCGCCGTGAAATTGTTGGAATATTGCTAAAAGGCAGCGTTAAACCAAACTCAGTCAGTCATATGGTCTCGAAACAACAGAACAACAAGATGATCATTTGGATTTCAAATGGTATCAATGGAGAAGATAAAAAGGCATGAACAACTGGATATGAACCATTGTCCAGGATTTCAAAATGAAGCGTTCTCTTAGGGTCGTTGTTGGGAGTAACTTTCACTTCCGACAGTAACAATTATTGGTTTCTCTGGTCGAGAATCAATTATCTAGGTGTGACACCGTCCTACAACTGGAACAAACAATGACTGCTGAATTGAACAACAAACAGACTTTACTTTACGTTTGTGTCCTTTGAGTTGTATTTGTAGGCTTTGCTGTCTCCAGCGACTGACCAAAAATTATCTTTGCGGACGATGCAATTATCAGACTTAACTCCAGATATTGTGACTGGGTGCTTCAGGTCACTTCCATCTGAACCATCGGCTCCAGACAAGCACGATTTCCTTCGTTACCTTAATAACACACGAGAAATATGTATATATATATTATTATAAGATACGTAATGAAATTTTGTCAGAAATAACCGAATGCTCGATATACAGCATCTTTATTAATTTCTTGATATGATTTGTCGTTAAAGTACTGGTGTTCATGAATTCATCTTTTAGTAAAGGTATCTGCATGTAAATATAGGATCTACATTGTTTAAACTTTTATTGTGTCCCAGAGATTGAATATTTACACCTGGACAGATAGGGTTCTAAAACTCACAAATCGTGGAGCTATGGGTTCTCTGTTGTTCAAAGGCATATTTCCTACTTTATGACGGGTTTATGTAAACAATCGAGTCGGGACCAGACCATCCAGTGATTGGCATTATGAGGATGTATTAACCAAGTCAGCAGCCATGACCACCCGATCCCGTTAGTCGCCTCTTAAGGCAAGCATGGGTTGCAGAAGATCAGTTCTTACCCTGATCTTCACAGGTAGGACATATGTATTGTGATATCCATTCAATGACGAAATACTAGATTAGCATCTTCATTGTGCAGACTTCAAAACGTCAGGCATGGTGTAATGTAAATCTATGTTCTTATTTTGAATACAAGCAATTCCATGGATCGATGCTCATGGATTGTCTGAGCAAGCCGTAGTTATTTACAGACCACTGAAATATACCCCGAATATTGCTGACACAGCATTCAACAAGAAACAAGCTGAATAACAGAAGAGTTTACATTAATATTTTGTCACACTACACTTACCAACATACACAGCCCACTGACTGTACGCTCCTCGCTTAAATTCCAACATGTCACCTAGTTCCAAGTTGTCAAGTACTGTCTGGTTGTGCCTCTGTAGTTCAAGGGACGCCATTTGTATTACTCTTTATCTATTCCTTTTCGTGAACCGTGTCTCCAGTTACTTATTTTTCTGAAACGCCAAGAAAAAGTGCAGAATATTATTCTTCACACACTAGCATGCAAACACAACGTTATAATCGAGGGGCCACACAATCAATCATTAGAAGATGAACTTGCCCATTGCCATAAAAGAGACATTACAAGGTCAAATCACAAAAAAGGCGAAAACGCAACTAATTTCAGTATAAATATTGCTAATATCACATAAATACCCAGCTTGACTTTGTCAGTTTCAACATATTTCCTTTGCCTTACACCCATACAGTCTGGTTCCATTTCCAAACGCTGATGTTTAAGTGAAGGTAAATGAAAATACATTTCTATGTAGCAGAACCAGTCATCATCACGTTAGGCACACCATGCATAACATTTACTGAGTGAGTGAGTGAGTTCAGTTTTACGCCGCACTCAGCGATATTCCAACTATATGGCGGAGGTCTGTAAATAATAGTCTGGACCAGACAATCGAATGTGATGAATGTATCAACATCGATCTGCGCAATTGGGAACCGATGACATATGTCAACCAAGTCAGCGAGCCTGACCACCCGATCCCGTTAGTCGCCCAGTAACAAGGACGGGTTACTGAAGTCACATTCTAACCCGGACCTTCACAGGTAACGTTTACTGAGGGACATACACTATAGGTATTACCTTACTACGATTCACTGAACAGCTTAATTCTATTAACACTAATGACCACAACGTATGCATGAATACATATGAAAAGATGTATTAGATACATCTGTGCCGAGACCATTTATCTGTATAAATACACCACGACTGAGAATAAAGTTATGAACCTTTTGATAAGAAGGGTCGAGTTTCTCACGGTGTCTTGACACTTGTAAGTAACAGTCATCGAAGCAGTGATTTCCTATTGTATGATTTCCCGGATATATTACTCAATGTACGTGAACTTGTGAACTAGCATGCTTGCACCCGGAATATTTATGACGTGAATCTCTTTTTGTACATGTTGTCACTCGAGCATGTCTTATCAAGTCTAAACTGAAAGTGAAAGACATTGTGTTTGCATTGGTCTATTGTCACAATAGTGTGTGTAGCCCGTATTGAAAACAGCTGAACTGTGTTCGAATATTCTGTTAAACAAACAATGTTTGAACTGTATCATACATTCTTCTGTATTTTTGATTAAGCGAGTGAGTTTAATTTTACGCCGCTTTGATATTTTCCATCAATATCACGGCGGGGTACCATTATCAAAACTTGTGGATTGATCAAACCAGCCTGCGACCCCTGTTTTTTGAAGGCTTACATTTAGGGCTGCATCGATTCACCCAGCCCTCGATTCGATTTTCGATATTGGGCCATCGATTCGATCATTTTCGATTCGATTCTCCATACAAGTAAAAACATCCGATTTCTTTGGACTCTCAGAGTTCAAGTGAGTCTGCTTGTTTAGCGTGAAATCCATCGTCAACTTGGCGATGTCTATTAACAATTCTCCAAAACAATTAGTCCGGCGTCAACCAATCACGTTTCGCCTTATTACAGCGCTCGAATCTGCTTGAGTTAGAATAAAAAAATACGTTCTGACTGTGTGGAAATAATTTTGATACGTATTCAAATATCGAATCAAATCGAAATAGTAATAATTGTTATCGAAAATAGAAACTAAAGTGTCAGATTCGATTTTCGATGAACCGAACCGAATCGTTGCAATCACACTTACATTCCACATTAACACAGATGTCATCGTTTCCCAATTGCGTAGATCGATGCTCATGCTGTTGATAACCGGATTGTCTGGTCCTGATAATTTACAGACCGTCGCCATACAGCTGGAATATTGCTGAGTGCGGTGCTAAATAACAAACACCTCTTATTACACAGTGAGAATTCTCAAATCAATATTAAAGTCACTCACAACCCATTTGCAGCAGTTGTGGTGTTGATAATGTTATCTGTCTCCCTGAGATGTGCCGATCTTTGTTATATTTCCCACGGCCCCACGACAAGATGGGGAATCCCCGTGGTTTTGCCCAACTAAGGCTAAAAAATAGACACACCGCGTCCACACCTGAGAATTACGAGGTAGCCACAATATTCATTCGGTGTCATAAGCGATATCCTACACAAAATTATAAAACATTATTACACACGTGTTTTGAATATCGTTTTGAGATAATTGTCGTTATTTGAAGCAATTGTTGTGTAACCAGTTGAAAGCTATCCAATAATGCCGGAACCTTTTATTGCCACCTCAATATTTTAACTTATAACTCCATTCGAACAGTTTTACCAAAACTTTTAACCAAACGAAGCATTAGAGTTGTTCTGGGGATTTATAATGTGTGTTTTTTTCAGGTGAATATGCTTACTTGTTTATTTCCATCAAAAAAGTAGTCGTGACAGAGTTATCTCCCTTTCGCTTTGTTCACATCCATCGTCAGCTGGATTTGTCATAACGGATCACGCTGTTTTTCCGTCCTGAGTGTAATAAATGTAGCATATTGATCTAATAATGACCTAATATTGATCTAATAATTGGTCTACCTAATAATTGTCGCCAATATGCTACAATATATAGATCACAAAACTCGTGGATGTGTAATATGAAAATATTCCAACGAGATATTATTAAAGGTTTTAATTTATTCACAAGCGAAAGCGACACGCTGTTAACAATATCTCATTGGAATATTTTCCATATTCAACACCCACTCGTTTTCTAATCTATATGTACACCCACATTTTTGGTAGTAATTAGTTTATTGTGCCATACACACAACATTGACATGAAGACTGAGCATGATGAGTGAGTGAGTGAGTTTAATTTTACGCCGCTTTTAGCAATATTCCAGCAATATCATAGCAAGGTACACCTGAAATGGGCTTCACACACTGAAACCCATGTGGGAAATCGAACCCGGGTCTTCGGCGCACAAGGCAACCCCACAGTCCTGTGACCGACGTGAAAAGACGCCAGTGAAAGAGGCGAATAACGAGATAAGGTGGTCAGGTTCGCTGACTTGGTTGGCACATGTCATCGTATCCCAATTACGAAGATCGATGCTCATATTTTTTATCTCTCGATAGTCTGGTCCAGACTTGATGATTTACATACAGCTGCATATATTGCTGAGTGCCCAGTTAAACAACATCAACCAAACAAACAACTGTTATTTAACATGAATAACAGCTAATAATTTGTATATATAGTGATTTTTATTTGTTGTCTGTTTCTTTGCTGTTTAACACTGATTAATATAAACAGCTCGATTCAATCGGTCTGTCAAAAAATTGAGTCTGGATCAGACAATCCAGTGACCGATATCATGAGAATTGATCTGTGCAAATGAAATACAGTATAAATAAAGACATATAGCATAAGCAATCGATGATGTTTGTCGCCTCTTATGACAAACTTTGTTTTCTGAATACCAATTCTTGATCTTCACGAGTTGTTCTGGTAGTGACAGATACCAGATAATCCAGTGATCAACATCATGAGCATCAGTCTACGCAATTGGGATACGATGGCATGTGTCCACATCACATCCGGAGTGCAGCGTTAAACAACAAACGAACAGTGACAAATGAAATAACAAAATAAGAGTATCCTTGTATTAATCCTTTAACATCAAACTGAACTTTTACATCTAAGTAAAATTGTTTCAACAGCATTATGATCTGTGTCTGAATGATCAATAGCACATTTTCCCAGGTACATAAATGATACATATATATATATATATATATATATATATATATATATATATATAAAGCAAATATTGCGCCCTCAACTGATGAAGCCAGAAATTACTTGTTTTGAACATGGTGATGACAGTAGTCACGGAATTGCTGATATGGAATCCTTCGAAAGGCTGAATGAACAGGAGCATGACTCAGGCATGAATATTAGGCTTGTCACGGAATGGTACGAATTGGTGAGGAATGTTGTGGAATGCAGCAAACCTCTCTGTTGTCAGATATGGTGCATTCGTCTGATCAATCCATGATCGATGTATTCTGTTTCACTCGCAACTGTGTTATGGTGGAAATTGATGACATCAATATTCTGACTTCTTTTCTCTTTCTTTCTTTCCATCACTTCCAAGCCAGACAGCCAATCCCACCACCGCAGCGGCCCCACCAACCGCTAGTGCAGTGAACAGACCATCAGCCTAAAAGAAACGAAAATAGTGATGTGTGATTTACTTTCTACAGCAACAATGCGTAGCCAAAACTTCGGACAAAACTACTTTAATCCTACGGTTTTGCAAGAAGAAACAATATCAAATATTTCTAAACATGCTAGTAATGTGTTACGTGGTCTTACGAGTAATTGCTTATCCCATTCTTCTAATGATGAGTGAATGAATTTTACGCCGCTTTTAGCAATATCACAGCAATATCACAGCAATGGACACCAGAAATGGGCTTCACACATTTTACCCATGTGAGGAATCAATCCCGGGGATTCAGTGTGATAAGCGAATGTGGCGTCCACTAGGCTACCCCACATCCCTCTTAATGGAGAACTTGTACGTCCTGAGTAAGATGTGTAGGTTCTACACCTCAACAATGACTTTAGAGTGAGTGAGTGAATTAAAATTTAAAGCCACATCGGCAATATTTCAGCCATATCGTGACTAAAACTAGGTCTAAATTCATAATACATACATATAATATCTAAAACTCTGTCAACGAAGGACAGTAAAATTACTAGTTTATCACAAAATGAATTAAAACTAGCTAGTATATATCTTTAAAATCTGAAACTAATTTTGGACAATACAATGTGAAAATGGGCTATAGATTGCCAACAACTGAAGGTCTATCCCCATACTAGGGACAATGGGGACACACTGACTTTAGATGTCCCTTCGCAACGATACATTCCAGAATTGGCTACTAGTAAATACATCGTTTGTATATTTGACTAGTGGCAAGATAAATAGTTGTCTGAGCAGATCTAAACGCAATTCAACGTAATACAACGACAAACAAACCTGGCAAAGGAACGGTTGGACAAAACTAATACAAACCTGATCACTTTCTTCTTTGTCATACCGGCACCATGAAGCGAAGTGTTCACAGTTCTTAAAAAGTATGTTATATCCAACTTCTCCAAGTTTGGATCATGCTCTTTGTACTGTCTTAGATGGTTCCAAGTGTCTGGAAACAATAGAACAACAATATGATCATTTGGAATTCAATTCCTTGGCATTATTGGAGACGATGGAGAGACATCCAAAAAAATGGATATAAACCATTGTTCAGGATTTCAAAATGAACCGTTCTTCTAGGGTTGGTACTGGGGGTATCGTTCATTTCCGACAATATCAATCACTGGTTTGTCTGATCCAGAACTAAATATATACATGTCACGCCATCTTACAAGTGGAAATTAAATTAGTTCCGCATTGAACAAACAAAACTTACTTTAATTTCTTGTCCTTTGAGTTGTTTTTGTACACTTTGCTGTCTCCAACAACTTTCCAAAACGCATCTTTGCGAATAATTCCTTTATCAAACTCTACTCCACTTATTGTGCATGAGTGATTCAGGTCACTTCCCATTGGACCATCGACTCCAGACAAGTGCACGACTTCCTTGTTACCTAAAACAGATATGACAAATATGTTAATAATAACTATTACGAGATACCTATGCAATTCTGTCAGAAATAACGGAATGACCGATACACAACCTCTTTATTAACTTTATGATATGATGTTAAAGTACTGGTGTTGAAGAATTCATCTTTCAGAAAAGATATCTTCAGGTTAATATAGAATCTACGCGTTTAAACCTTTAAGCGCCTCCGTAATTGAATATTTTCAACTTGACACATATGGTTCTGAAACGCACAAATCGTGAACATATAGTTTTATTGTTTCTCTGTTGTTTAACGGCATATTTCCTACTTTATGAAGACTTTCTGTAAGCAGTCTAGTCTGGACCAGACCATCCAGTGATTTGCATTATGAGGATGTACTAAGTAAGTCAGCAGGCATGAACACCCCACCCCGTTAGTCGCCTCATAGGGCAAGCATGGGTTGCTGAAGACCAATTCTAACCCGGATCTTCATGGGTAGTTGGTGACACAACATTTAACAAGAGTGAGTGAGTGAGTTTAGTTTTACGCCGCACTCAGCAATATTCCAGCTATATGGCGGCGATCTGTAAATAATCGACTCTGGACCAGACAATCTAATGATCAACAGCATGAGCATCGATCTGCGCAATTAGGAAACGATGACATGTGTCAACCAAGTCTGCGAGCCTGACCATCCACTGATCCCGAACATTCAACAAGAAACAAGCAGGCAAACACAACATCTGCACAGGTAGGACATATGCATTGTGATATCAATGACGGAATACTAGATTCGCATCTTATTGTGCAGATCTCAAAACGTCAAGCATGTTTTACTGCGAATCTGTATACATATTTTGCATGAATACCAACAATTCCATGGATCGATGCTCTTGATTTCAATCACTGGATTGGCTGAGCCAGCCGTGGTTATTTACAGACCATTGTCATATTCCTCGAATATTATTGACACAGTATTCAACATTCAACGAGAGATAAACACAAGATTTTGCATTAATAGTTTGTCACATTACACTTACCGACGTACACAGCCCAGTGATCGTACACTCCTCGCTTAAACTGCAACCTATCACCAGGTTCCAAGTTGTCAAGTACTGTCTGGTTGTGTCTCTGTAGTTCCAGGGACGCCATTTTTATCACTCTTTATTGATACAGTTAGTCTCCAATTATATATTCCTGAAACACCAAGAGAAAATGCAGAATAGTATTTCTTCTCACACAAGCATGCACACACAAAGTCATAATCGAGGAGCCACACAACCTATCACTAGAAGATGAACTTGCCCATTTAGATAAATGGGAGCAATGAAAGTCCCAACACAAAACAAGCAAACACGCAACTGATTTCATAATAAATATTGCTAATATCACATTAATACCAAGTTTGACATCGTCACATTCAAGACATTTCCTCTGCCGTACCACCATACAGTCTTGCTCCATTTCCAAACGCTGATATTTAAGTGAAAGTAAATGAAAATACATTTCTACATGTGACATGTAGTCATCATCACATTAGGCTCATAAAGATTGATAGCACTTTTTCTTTGGATAAAACTAGAACCTACGAAAAATGTTTTATCACTATATACTGCCACGCTGAAGACACGGGTTCGATTCCACACATGGGTACAATGTGTGAAGCTCATTTCTGCTGTCCCCGTCGTGATATTGTTGGAATATCCCTAAACGTGGCATAAAACTAAACTCACTCACTATATATACTACGGACATGAATATAAGCTTGAAAAACCATAAGCATACCATGCATCGCATTTACAGAGGGACACATACTATAGGTATTTCCTTACTATAGTTCACTGAACAGCTTGATTCTATTATCAATAATGCCCACAACGTATGCATGAATACATATATTATTATTATTATTATAGGATATATATATATATAGCGCACATATCAACACACTAGTGCATGGTGAAGGCGCTGTTATTTTTCCCCTCGATCGTTGGATGTCAATCTCAACGGCTCATCGTATTATCCATCTCAACTCCCTGGGGAGTATACAACTGTAAAGGGCCAATTTGTAACCGTTACGGTTGTGTACTGGGCCATACTTCTTTGTCTGTACTGGTCCAGTTCAACGCCAATGTTCGAAATAATACAGTCCCAGTCCCGGAATGCCTTAAATTGGCCTGATTTTCTGACTTTACGGTGCCAGAAATGGCCCACTTACGTGATGTTAGCTGGGATGGTGCACGGGCGCTGCCTACGAGACGAAGTGTCACCTACCACGATGTCGGACCTTTTCATGTGCCGCGCTATCAAGTCGTACTCTTGAACTTGAAGCAACACGCTCCAACGGCTCAAAACGTGACACTAAGTCTTGTAAGTAACAGTCATTGAAGCAGTGGTTCAGGCTCACGACGCCGACCTTTCGACCCAACTTTACGGTTGGGTGCAATCTGAAGGTCGACGTCCTGAGACTAGTTTCACTTTGCCACTTAATAATGGATTACGAGGACAATGCAGGATCAAAGTGTTGTTAGAGGAGGATAATCCGGATTATGCGGATGAGAGCGCACCTAATGAGAATATGACAACAGATGACAGATTTTTATTAGTTGACAGATTTCAGCATTTTTAATAAATACATCGTAAATTCATATAGCATACATTTTTTCAAAGATTTTAACCTAAATGCAATAGGTGGGATGCTAATCAGCAAACTGCCTCACGGACAGTGTTCCTTGTTCAAGCTGGTGACAGATGTTATCCAGTCGTCGCTCCAAATCCCTGTATTTCCTCTTTTTGGAGGGACGCTTCTGGCCAACAGCATACTGGACTAGCTTGTTTTTGGTGTTTGTCTGTTCTCGTGACAAGAAGGACCCAATCTCGAAAATGTTTGGATGAGCCTTGCCGACGTATTTCTTCAGGCGGGAATGCCATCCTTCTAGGTGGTTGCTTGTTCTTGGCCCATCTGAGTTGTGGTTGTTCCATTGCGTCATGTGCAGATCTCCCTCCACCCAGGAGTTGGTCATGTAGTCCCCGAGTTGTCGGCACCTTTGTTACACAGCCTATTGGGGTGGAGTTAACTATTTGTTTTAACATAACTTACCTCCTGTGCTGGCACCAAAGGCAAGACGGCACATCTCCGGACGAACCTCTTGATCTCGTCATCGTCCTGGTAGGCCTTCTGGAGATGGTGCTGCTGGGTTCTCCTCTATACACACTGTGTTCATCGTTCACCATGGTGACGATGTCATTCGTTGTTGATGCTGTGGATTTGCAGCCTTTTGCAGTACATATCCAAGATATCCAGTCTCGTATTCTCTTGCTGACTCTGTACATGAACCCGCCAACAGCCAAGTAACGACTGCCGCGAGCTGTAGGGATAAATCTCTGATCTAGCTGTGCATTTGCCATTTCGAAATCGAATGTGAATCCTTTGGCCATTCCATAGATATTTATACCAAAGATATGAACAGTGATCGATATTGGCACTCTGCTAAGTGTTATTGTAAACTTTTCAAGTGACATGAGTTCACCCTCAAGTGACCCGTGCATGTGCGACGAGTTCACCTTATCAAAACATCTAGAGTAGATTACCCTAAGCCTAATCAGAACCTAAACTTCAAAGAAAACCGCAGGTCGGCTTCCTGAGACTAGTGGAAAATCGAAAGGTCGGCGTCGTGAGACGACACCGAAGCGGTGACTCCCTAGTGTGATATTTCACGGCTATTACTCAATCTACGTGAACCTGTGAACTAGCATGATTGCATATTCAAAAATAGCTAAGATACATAATGCCATCTAGTTGAACATGAACAGCGTTCATGTTAGTGAGCGCTATGTATCTTAGCTAATTCAAAAAACGGAATATTTATGACGTGAATCTATTTTTGTACATGTTGATACTCGAGCATGTCTTATCAAGTCTAAGCTGAAAGTGAAAGACATTGTGTTTGCTTTGGGTTATTGTATATGTGGCCAGCATTGAAAACAGTTGTAACTGTGTGAGAATATTATGTATAACAATGTCTGAATATGTATCATACATTCGCTTCTGTATTTGCGATTGAGTGAGTGAGTTTATTTTTACGCCGCTTTGAGATTTCCATCAATATCACGGCTGGGGACCATTATCAATACTTGTGGATTGATCAAACGGTTTAACCTCACTGTGCCCCCCAGCTAAATGTTATGAAAAGGGATATAGTGGGGGCGTGTTGTGACAAGATATTAACTGGCTCTGAGCCCCAGCAGCTAATTAGTGTCTGCAACTGACAGTGAACTGTGTTAATCAAAAAATCAAATAGCAATATTCCAGCAATATCACGGCGGGGGGCACCAGAAATGGGCTTCACACATTGTGTCCATGTGGGGAATCGAACCCGGGTCTTCGGCGTGACGAGCCAACGCTTTAACCACTAGGCTATCCCACCGCCCCTGATCAAGAAGGAACACTGCTACACCGATGCCATGATGCTGCAGATAGGTGGTGGTGGAAGGCTGGGACTCAAAAGACCGAAATATCGATACCTCGATGGTGTCATGCATCATGTGTGAATATCATACGCATTGTTCAATGTCTTGGTGTATAAGTGAAATGGTGATGTAAATGCGAGTATCATGTTTCATGTATCATGTGTAAATGTTATATGCTGTGGTACACTAAATTTCAGAACAGGCTGTACTTAATCCCTTGTTAATCCCCCCATTGTCAGTTTGTTAACCACGGGTGACACCCTGAAACAAAGGTAGGGGGCACAGTGAGGTACCCCCGATCAAACTAGGCTGCGACCCGTGTTTGTGAGGGCTTACATCCTACTTCAAACAGACGCCGTCGTATCCCAACTGCGTTGGTCGATGCTCATGCTGTTGGTTACCGGATTGTCTGGACCACACTAGCTAATTTACAGACCGGCGCCATATATACTCCCGAACGATAGCTTAGACTCACTAGTGTAAATATAATAACCACTTATCCAGGCAACTGTTCTAAACTAAATTTTGCCAAATATGCCATACTGTTTAAGAGTACTGTTTACACATGAACTGATGTATTGTAAAACAAATTCGTCACGTTGAAAGGATTATTGTCATGAGTTCAATAAATGATAAAAATCAGTGAAAATCGGCGAATTCTTAACAAAACTTAACACCAATACGCAGCTGTTCACAAGCACGATATGTGCAAATGCGTTGCAGCAATTTGATGCATGATCCTCGTGCAATTCATCTGCAAGAGGTTTGCAGTTGGTTCCCCCAAGTTAGTGGAGAAATCAATCTTCGAGGTAACCATATATATATATATATACATATGTGTATATATACAGTGTTTTATGTGAGTAAACTTTTGATGGGAAGTAAATATAGCTGGAATATCTAATATTACACAGTAAGAATGCTCAAATCAGTATTGATGATCAAAGTCACTCCCAGTCCATTTGCAGCAGTTGTGGTGTTAATATCGTGACTTACCTGTCTCCCTGAGATGTGCCGATCTTTGTTATCCCACGGCCCCAACACAACTGCTGTAAGCTTGCCAGCTTTTAAAAGCAGCGTGACAAGATGGGAAATCGCCGTGGTATTGCGCGCCTAAGGCTATAAATAGACACACCGCGTCAATAACAGAGGATTACGTGGTAACTATAATATTCAATCGACGTCATAAGAAATATACAATACAAAACTATAACACTTTATTACACATGTGTTCTGAATATCGTTATGAGATATTTTTTATTACTTGAAGCAGGTTTTGTGTAACCAGTTGGAAATCAGCTGTTCTGGTTTAGTAACAGAAACCAGACAATCCAGTGATCAACATCATGAGCATCAATCTACGCAATTTGGATACGATGACATGTGTCCCAATCGCGACCTGAGTGAGTGCAGGGTTAAACAACAGACAAACAAACAAACAGTGAAGATGAAATAATACAGAATATCCTTGTATTAATCCTTTAATAACAAATTTGTAAGTTTTGTATAAAACACATAAGTAACAATGTTTCAACAACATTATGATCTGTGTCAGAATCATCAATAGCACATTGTCACTGGTATATAAATCTCAAAATATATATATTTGCCAGCAAACATTGTGCCATCAACTGATGAAGTCCAATAATTATTAATTGAACATGGTGATAAATAGTTACAAGTATTCAATCTTTAAAACTGTAAGTAAATAACTTTGAAATACAAAGTTTAGTTTATTTTACGTTTCCCACTGCTTTCAAATTAGATTGGGGAGGATAAAATAAGAGTACAAGTTTATTTGGTTAATTTGATTTCATTTAATTATTAATTCTATTGCTTGCAAATAGAGAATTATTTGGGAAAATGGCTATTTCTGTTCAGTACAGTCACTGTCTCTTTCACCACTGATATCATGTACCTCAAAGAAAAAGTTCATTGTTTCCTGTAACCATGAACAATACAATGTATCAATACTTATTATTTACGAAGTCATTTTACATAAGTAGTTTATTTTTCTAATTGCACAAAATTAGACCAATGGACAAATATATATTTGTCTAAATCCTTACTTTTAAAAAATTATGATAATGATTTGTGCTTTTGCGTTCTAGTCAAACCACTCACCTCACGTGTCATTGCATAACAGAAAGTATTTGCAACAGTTTATTAATACCGCTGCATCAGATCATCCTGTTTACATGACATCAACCACCTTGTTAGGGACCGTTCATAATTTATGGGGGTGATGATGATTTTAAGGGGGGTCACCCATTTTGTTCTGGGTAGGTAGGTCCACATGTCCTCGTGTCTTTGCGAAGATTAAAGATTAAAAAAAGTTTTTTTGAGATGACCCCCGACTCGAAATGCTACACAGTACAATACATTATGTCATAATGTATTGTACTGTGAAGCATTTCGAGTCGGGGATCATCTCAAATGTTTTATGTGTTTTTAACATCTTTAATCCTCGCAAAGACATGAGGGCCTGTGGGTAGGTCATCTATTTTGTACACATGAAGTGGTGGTGGTGGTGCAGCGTGTCATTAATTTTGTACATGACATGCAGGGGGAGGGGTGTTCACTTACATTGTACATACATTTTAGGGGGTGTCATTCACATTGTACATGCTTCTTCATAAAAATCTTCATCACCTCTCCTAGCTATATATTATGAATGGTCCCTTATGAAAAAATACTGCCATATATTCATATAGAAAATACCTCCTTTTAAATGAACATTTTTACATGACATTGTATATAAATATATATACTAGTTAAACCACATGCACAAGGTTTTGAGATGATTCTGGCACTGACAAATAGACAAATGGACACTCAGTTTCAGTGGATTGTCAGATGAGAAAGTATGTCATCCTCGATCACCAGGGATATTTTTCAGTCATGGACTATGCCGCCAAACCTTTGTTAGGGATGTGAGATCACAATCTCCATACCACTACCACTCAGCCAGCACAAGATTACTGGTCCTGATGACCTTGACCTAACAACAACTCTAGTAAACAAAAGTCTGGCATAGATCTGCATTCAAACGAGCGACAACCACTGAACCGTACCATCAGTGTTGTTTTAAATTTCACAGATTTTTACTACAAATCAGAATAAAGGTCGAACAGAAACATATTTTCATGAATATTAACACAGAAAAGGGGATGCAATAATGCTACCAGGTGTTCTCAATTATATTTCAGATTATATGAAATCATACTAATTGTATACATCGTATTTATCAATGTTTATGATAGCACTACTTCCCCTACCAATAACCAATATTGTGTAATCTGACCGGATAACAAGTATTTAAAACTTGGCTAAAGGGTATTTACCATAACTAAATGGCACCCTTGATAATCAAGGGTAGGTTGATGTTGGAAGACTCTTATCTCAAACCAAATGTTGAATTTTGAAGCTAAGGAAAACTAAAAAGCATATATGGAAGCCAAAGAACGCATTCACATGGTTAATTAAATAGTTTCTTCCTTAAATCTATGCAGTCTAGCTAAAAATGAGTGAAAAAGTCTGATTTTCAAAATTAAAAAATTCCTTTAGACTTTTACAAGCCCATGCAAACCCTGCACAAGGTTCCAAAAGGATAATTCAGGACAAGTTACCCATCCTTGAATATCCAGGATATATCCTATCTCAATCACGGTGACCTGCACCCCTGTGGCACATGGCCTCTAATCAATTTCCCTCTGTGGCCTATGAAATCAGTGATGTGTGACAGAGACAAGTGCCGCAGAGGGAAGTTACCCTCCATCACAAATACTCTGAAACCATCTGCCACAGAGCATCATTCTGGAACTTAAGTCACCAGCTTCATCTCTCACATCACTAACTCAGCAGAGACTTTCTCTCCGAAAACAATTTTTAAAATAACAACCAGTTAAAAGCCACTTCAAACACTAGTGATGCACAATCTATGTTGAAAATCATAGCCATGTATCATCAAAAGAGTAGGCAGTTATAAAAACTTAAATCCGTAAAAAGAAATAATTTTCGTTGTCTCACATGGAAAAATGAGATCAATGCACAGCAGTAGAGCTATCATGGGTCTGTTTTGAAGTATGGTAATTACAATTGTGGAGTGTGCAGACTTTGTACAATTGGCCTCTATTAAATGATGGGGCAGGAGGTCCAACATTTCCTAGCTGTTTTAGAGACATGCAAATATCAAGTACTGGCGATACTGTTGCTTCCACATCAATCAACAGTGTAATTTGAATTGTCTCAGTTGAAACAGACTTTTTTACATGCTCATTTGCATATGAAATTCATACAATAATTTAAAACAAAACCCACAGATTACTCCTTACAATTCATTAGAGTGTTATCTAATCTGCACTTGACATAAAAAGATGTTATAACCTTCCTAAAACCTACAAACCGCGCAGACTCAAAAGGCCTGGGTTTGGAGAAAAAACAGCTTAGAGTTACTTCCCCTTGGTTAAAATTCCCAAAAATATTGAAAGCCTGAAGCAGCGTTTGGAACTGATGTGGCTGGGGACCAGAAAGACTGATTAGAGTTACCTGCTCTTGATTAAGTATTCCGAAAACATAAGAAGCCTAAAACAGGGGTTGAAATATGTGGCCTGGGACCAGAACATAATACTCTTCACAGACTGCCCACTGGATAAACGAGGATGGTTACACATCTAGTAAGGTTCTTCCTCCTTCTTCTCCTTTGTTTTACTTCTTCCTCCAAGGAACGAAACAATGGCAGTTGTAACAACTGCAGCTATTCCAACCATGAACCCAGTCTTGAAACTGTCCACCTAAACACAAGAACATAACCATAAAATTGAATGTTCAATAGTCAAGAATATACCAGCTACATCAAATAAATAATTGTGGAGTTAATGCTCTGATTGACACAATTCCTTCAAGCTGCACAAATAATCTGAATTTCATCACAGTTTAGTGGTTATATAAAAGAAGTGAGTGAGTTTACAGAGCTACAGATAACTTCTTGAAATGAAGGTCAAGGTCACCAAACCTGACTTGGACCTTTCTTATACTGTGATGAACCTAGGTACCAAATATGAAAAGAATCTAGAGAACGGTTCTTAAGAACCAATTCGTACGTACATACGGACGGACGGACGGACGGACGGACGGACCTAATACTATATCCCCCGCTTCGCGCTAAACGCGCGGCGGGGGATATGAAGTGATAATTGAACTGGGTGTAGAGAGTGATAGCGAGAGTAAATCGGATTGTGAAAGTAACTGACGTCTGTAAGTTGTAAAGTTATCAAACCAAACTAGATAAGATATGACTGTTTAAACAATTCAATTAAAACTTGACATGATTGGGTTTTTCTAGAAGTGTTGTTTTCCGGGACAAGTTCTGTAACGAATCTATGTTTGCATGCTTCCCACGAACGCAGCATTAATAACATTCGCTGCACCCCTATTTAATTAAGATAACCCGATCTACCGTTTGTGACATTTGACCTCCCGGGTCATGCATATGTAGAGTAGCTCAGGTCAGCTGAACAAGCTGTAGTATATATCTTTAAAAGTAGAAAACGTAATGTAAAAATGGGCTATAGATCGCCAACAACTGAAGGTAGATCACCATACTAGGGACCATGGTGACACACTGACTTTAGATGTCCCTTCGCAACATACATTCCAGGATTGGCTACTAGTAAATACATCGTTTGTATATTTGACCAGTGGCAAGATAAATAGTTGTCTGAGCAGATCTAAACGCAATTCAACGTAATTCAACGTAATAAGACAAATAAACCTGGCAAAGGAACGGTTGGACAAAACTAATACAAACCTGATCACTTTCTTCTTTATCATACCGGCACCATGAAGCAAAGTGTTCACAGTTCTTCGAAGAGCAGGTTATATCCAACTTCTCCAAGTTTGGATAATGCTCTTTGTACTATCTTAGATGGTGCCAAGTGTCTGGAAACAACAGAACAACACTATGATCATTCGGAATTCAATTCCTTGGCATTATTGGAGACGATGGAGTGACATCCACAACTGGATATAAACCATTTACCAGGATTTCAAAAGGAACCGTTCTTCTAGGGTCGTTACTGGGAGTAACGTTCATTTCCGACAATATCAATCACTGGTTTGTCTGATCCAGAACTAAATATATACATGTCACACCATCTTACAAGTGGAAATTAAATTAGTTCCGCATTGAACAAACAAAACTTACTTTAATTTCTTGTCCTTTGAGTTGTTTTTGTACACTTTGCTGTCTCCAACAACGTCCCAAAACGCATCTTTGCGAATAATTCCTTTATCAAACTCTACTCCACTTATTGTGCATGAGTGATTCAGGTTACTTCCCATTGGACCATCGACTCCAGACAAGTGCACGACTTCCTTGTTACCTAAAACAGACATGACAAATATGTTAATAATAACTATTACGAGATACCTATGCAATTCTGTCAGAAATAACGGAATGACCGATACACAACCTCTTTATTAACTTTATGATATGATGTTAAAGTACTGGTGTTGAAGAATTCATCTTTCAGAAAAGATATCTTCAGGTTAATATAGAATCTACGCGTTTAAACCTTTACGCGCCTCCGTAATTGAATATTTCCACCTTGACACATATGGTTCTGAAACGCACAAATCGTGGACATATAGTTTTATTGTTTCTCTGTTGTTTAACGGCATATTTCCTACTTTATGAAGACTCTCTGTAAGCAGTCTAGTCTGGACCAGACCATCCAGTGATTGGCATTATGAGGATGTACTAAGTAAGTCAGCAGGCATGACCACCCCACCCCGTTAGTCGCCTCATAGGGTAAGCATGGGTTGCTGAAGACCAATTCTAACCCGGATCTTCACGGGTAGTTGGTGATACAACATTTAACAAGAGTGAGTGAGTGAGTTTAGTTTTACGCCGCACTCAGCAATATTCCAGCTATATGGCGGCGGTCTGTAAATAATCGACTCTGGACCAGACAATCCAATGATCAACAGCATGAGCATCGATCTGCGCAATTAGGAACCGATGACATGTGTCAACCAAGTCAGCGAGCCTGACCATCCATTCCCGAACATTCAACAAGAAACAAGCAGGCAAACACAACATCTGCACAGGTAGGACATATGCATTGTGATATCAATGACGGAATACTAGATTCGCACCTTATTGTGCAGATCTCAAAACGTCAAGCATGTTTTACTGCGAATCTGTATACATATTTATGAATACCAACAATTCCATGGATCGATGCTCATGATTTCAATCACTGGATTGGCTGAGCCAGCCGTGGTTATTTACAGACCACTGTCATATTCCTCGAATATTATTGACACAGTATTCAACATTCAACAAGAGATAAACACAAGATTTTGCATTAATAGTTTGTCACACTACACTTACCGACGTACACAGCCCAGTGATCGTACACTCCTCGCTTAAACTGCAACCTATCACCAGGTTCCAAGTTGTCAAGTACTGTCTGGTTGTGCCTCTGTAGTTCCAGGGACGCCATTTTTATCACTCTTTATTGATCCAGTTAGTCTCCAATTATATATTTTTCTGAAACACCAAGAGAAAATGCAGAATATTATTATTCTCACACTAGCATGCAAACACACAGTCATAATCGAGGATCCCCACAATCTATCACTAGAAGATGAACTTGCCCATTAAGATAAATGAGAGCATTGAAAGTCCAATCACAAAACAGCGAAAACGCAACTGATTTCATTATAAATATTGCTAATATCACATTAATACCCAGTTTGACATTGTCACATTCAAGACATTTCCTCTGCCGTACCACCATACAGTCTGGTTCCATTTCCAAACGCTGATATTTAAGTGAAAGTAAATGAAAATACATTTCTACATGTGACATGTAGTCATCATCACGTTAGGCTCATACAGATTGATAACACTTTTTCTTTGGATAAAACTAGAACCTACGAAAAATGTTTTATCACTATATACTGCCACGCTGAAGACACGGGTTCGATTCCACACATGGGTACAATGTGTGAAGCTCATTTCTGCTGTCCCCGTCGTGATATTGTTGGAATATTCCTAAACGTGGCATAAAACTAAACTCACTCACTATAAATACATACTACGGACATGAATATAAGCTTGAAAACCATAAGCATACCATGCATCACATTTACAGAGGGACATATACTATAGGTATTACCTTACTACAGTTCACTGAACAGCTTGATTCTATTATCAATAATGCCCACAACGTATGCATGAATACATATATTATTATTATTATTATTATTAATATAGGATATTTATATAGTGCACATATCCACACACTAGTGCATGCTGAAGGCGCTGTTATTTTTCCCCTCGATCATTGGATGTCAATCTCAACGGCTCATCGTATTATCCATCTCAACTCCCTGGGGAGTATACAACTGTAAAGGGCCAATTTGTAACCGTTACGGCTGTGTTCTGGGCCATACTTCTTTGTCTGTACTGGTCCAGTTCAACGCCAATGTTCGAAATAGTACAGGCCAAGTCCCGGAATGCCTTAAATTGGCCTGATTTTCTGACTTTACGGTGCCAGAAATGGCCCACTTTCACGTGATACTAGCTGGGATGTCGGACCTTTTCATGTGCCGCACTAAGTCGTACTCTTGAAGCAACAAGCTCCAACGGCTCAAAACGGGACACTAAGTCTTGTAAGTAACAGTCATTGAAGCAGTGACTTCCTTGTGTGTGATTTCACGGATATTATTCAATCTACGTGAACCTTTGAACTAGCATGCTTGCATATTCAAAAATAGCTGATACATAGCGTGCACTAGTTGAACATGAACAGTGTCCATGTTAGTGAGCGCTATGTATCTTAGCTAATTCAAAAAACGGAATATTTATGACGTGAATCTATTTTTGTACATGATGATACTCGAGCATGTCTTATCAAGTCTAAGCTGAAAGTGAAAGACATTGTGTTTGCTTTGGGTTATTGTATGTGTTGCCCGTATTGAAAACAGTTGTAACTGTGTTCGAATATTATGTATAACAATGTCTGAATATGTATCATACATTCGCTTCTGTATTTGCGATTGAGTGAGTGAGTTTATTTTTACGCCGCTTTGAGATTTTCCATCAATATCACGGCGGGGGACCATTATCAATACTTGTGGATTGATCAAACGGTTTAACCTCACTGTGCCCCCCCAGCAAAATGTTATGAAAAGGGATATAGTGGGTGCTGTTGTGACAAGATATTAACTGGCTCTGAGCCCCAGCAGCTAATTAGTGTCTGCAGCTGACAGTGAACTGTGTTAATCAAAAAATCAAATTATTTTGTAGAATATATAAGTGAGTTGATATCATGTAAGTAAATTAAAAGATTGAAAACATCTGCAAGTTCATTGATATGATCAAGAAGGACTGACTGACTGACTGAGTTTAGTTTTACGCCGCTTTTAGCAATATTCCAGCAATATCACGGCGGGGGACACCAGAAATTAGCTTCACACATTGTGCCCATGTGGGGAATCGAACCCGGGTCTTCGGCGTGACGAGGCAACGCTTTAACCACTAGGCTACCCCACCGCCCCTGATCAAGAAGGAACACTGCTACACCGATGCCATGATGCTGCAGATAGGTGGTGGTGGAAGGCCGGGACTCAAAAGACCGAAATATCGTCACCTCGATGGTGTCATGTATCATGTGTGAATGTCATATGCATTGTTCAATGTATTGGTGTATAAGTCAAATGGTGATGTAAATGCGAGTATCATGTCACATGTATCATGTGTGAATGTCATATGCATTGTTCAATGTATTGGTGTATAAGTGAAATGGTGATGTAAATGCGAGTATCATGTTTCATGTATCATGTGTGAATGTCATATGCATTGTTCAATGTATTGGTGTATAAGTTGATTCATCATGTTTCATGTATCATGTGTGAATGTCATATGCATTGTTCAATGTATTGGTGTATAAGTCAAATGGTGATGTAAATATAGAATCTCACCCAAGTGTCTTCTGATATCAATTATATCAACACGAGTTGATAAAGTTACAAATATCCGAGGCTTGCCGAGGATATTTTTACTTTAATCAACGAGTGTTGATATATTTGATATCAGAAGACACGAGGGTGAGATTCTATTTATCATCCAAAATCACTCTTCATTAATTTTCAATGAAAAATGTACATCTCTGAACATGGAACTGCCATTAGACTTGCAGTGCAGCGATGTCATAGCATTGTGACGTCATCAAGTACATGACGTCATAGCATTGTCAGGGCATTGTACAAAATCTACTGTCAAAACGATATCTCCTAGGAGATATCGTTTGATCTCACACAAGCGATATCTCCTGTGGAACACAGTTTTGGATGATAAATAAAGAATCTCACCAGAGTGTCTTTTGATATCAAATATATCACCACGAGTTGATAAAGTAAGAAATATCCGAGGCTTGCCGAGGATATTTTTACTTTTATCAACGAGTGTTGATATATTTGATATCAGAAGACACGAGGGTGAGATTCTATTTATCATCAAAAATCACTCTTCATTAATTTTCAATGAAAAATGTACATCTCTGAACACAGTACTGCCATTAGATTTGCAGTGCAGCTATGTCATAGCATTGTGACGTCAACAAGTTCATGACGTCATAGCATTGTCAGGGAATTGTATAAAATCTACTGTCAAAAAGATATCTCCTAGGAGATATCGTCTGATCTCACACAAGCGATATCTACTGTGGAACACAGTTTTGCATGATAAATGCGAGTATCATGTTTCATGTATCATGTGTGAATGTTATATGCATTGTTCAATGTATTGGTGTATAAGTCAAATGGTGATGTAAATGCGAGTTTCATGTCTCATGTATCATGTGTGAATGTTATATGCTGTGGTACACTAAATTTCAGAACAGGCTGTACTTAATCCCCCCATTGTCAGTTAGTTAACCACGGGTGACACCCTGAAACAAAGGTAGGGGGCACAGTGAGGTACCCCCGATCAAACTAGGCGGCGACCCGTGTTTGTGAGGGCTTACATCCCACTTCAAACACACGCCATCGTATCCCAACTGCGTTGATCGATAATTGTCTCTCTGTGAATGTATGTGGACTTAGAAAAAGATTAGAATATAATGAATTCGTATCCCTGATTGCAGAAAATCACATTGTGGGCTTTCAGGAGACTAAAACTGATTTTCTTGATGAGATTGATATTGAAAACTTCACAGTTTACCTTAAGCATCGACAAAAGGCATTAAGAACATCTGGTGGATTAGGATTGCAGTTAGAAATAATCTTAAGGATTATATATCTGTTGTAGAAGATGACAATGAGTATGTGCTATGGATCAGAGTATGTAAGTCACTTGTAAATATTAATCAAGACTTGTACTTTGGTTGCGTATATATACCACCAGAGGGTTCGAGATATGTGCATCATGATGTCTTTACAGAACTTGAGACATCAATCCTTAATCTTGCTTCAGTAAGTGATTACATTATTGTGTTTGGAGATTTTAACGCAAGGACTAGAAATTTGAGTGATTTTAGTGCATTTGATAAACACATTATAGATGAATTTGGACTAGATTTAAATGAACTGAATATTGAACTTAAGCCACAATTGGTTCTAGACGAACTAAACCTACCTCATGAGAGATCAACAAAGATACAGATAGGACAAATAATTTTGGAGTCAAACTTATCGACATGTGTAAACATCTTAACTTACTAATATGTAATGGTCGTTTGGGAAAAGATCATAAGGTTGGTAAGGCAACGTGTAAAGTCAGATCTGTGGTTGATTATGTTGTAACTACTCCCCTCTGTCTATCACATTTTACAAATTTTGAAATCTTAGATTACTCACCCCTATTTTCTGATGTGCATTGCCCCGTAAAGTTCTCATTCAAGGCCACAATTCCCCAGACAGATATGCAAACACATTCAAAGGGTAATCCAGATAGAAATCCATTTGAAAGTAGAAAACCGAAACGATATGACTCTGATTTATCCTTCACATTTCAAAACAACATCAATCAAGGCAAGGTGTGTGAACTGATTGAGCGCGCACGTGCAGCGCGTGGATCACAGCTAAATGAACAGGTGATCAACAGCATGACTCGTGATATCGGGAATGTGCTTATTGACGCAGCCTGTACAACATTTGGAGAAAAGAAATATATAAAATTAAATGCCATTCATACAAAAAATACTGATAAGCCCTGGTTTGGTCAAGAATGCTGGAACAGTAGAAAATTATTCCAAAAAGCTAAATATAAAGTAAAAAAATCAAATTCAGCTATTGATAGAGCACAGTTTCGACTAATGTCAAAAAACTATAAAAAATGTTTAGATTAACACATACGAAACTATCAACATCAAATAAATTATCTATTCCGGAAGAATAAGAAGAGCTCGCATAGAGAATGTTGGAAAATGCTCAACAAAGGTAAACAAACTGAAAATACTCCCGATGTTGACACTTTTTACAAATATTTTGTTGGTATAAGTGAGGAATTCGAACCAAACGAGGCTGATCTCGACGAGAAATGAGACATGTATTTTCAATACTGAGACCCTTAACAGCGACATTTCACGAGAAGAAATAAAACTTGCGGTAAAACAAATAACAAGAATGCGGCGTTAAACAACAAACATCCCGTATTACACAGTAAGAATGCTCAAATCAGTATCAAAGTCACTCACAGCCCATTTGCAGCAGTTGTGGTGTTAATATGGTGACTTACCTGTCTCCCTGAGATGTGCCGATCTTTGTTATCCTTCCCACGGCCCCAACACAACTGTTATAAGCCTGCAAGCTTTTAAAAGCGGCGTGACAAGATGGGGAATCCCCGTGGTATTGCGCGACTAAGGCTATAAATAGACACACCGCGTCAAAAACAGAGGATTACGTGGTAACTATAATATTCAATCGACGTCATAAGAAATATA
This sequence comes from Haliotis rubra, assembly GCF_003918875.1. Lineage (NCBI taxonomy): Eukaryota > Metazoa > Mollusca > Gastropoda > Lepetellida > Haliotidae > Haliotis > Haliotis rubra. The sequence goes on from NW_025767164.1 coordinate 46,744, forward strand.
CAATACAAAACTATAATACTTTATTACACATGTGTTCTGAATATCGTTATGAGATAATTTTTATTATTTGAAGCAGGTTTTGTGTAACCAGTTGAAAGCTATCCAATAATGCCGAACTTTCTGTTCCACCTCATTTACATTAACATTATAACTCCATTGAAGCAGTTTTTTATACCAAAAATGTCAACCAAACAAAGCATTAGGTTTGTTGAATATTCAAATTCAATTTCGGTTTCCTGGGGATTAATAGTTTTCTTCCCATTGAATATTTTTAATTGTTTATTTTCATCTATAAAGTAGTCATGACAGAGTTATCTCCCTTCCGTATTGTTTACATTCGGCATCGTCTGCTTGATTTGTCATCATGGATCACACGGTTTTCCCGTCCTGAGTGTAATAAATAGATCTCAGAACTCGTGGATGTTGAATATGGAAAATATTCCAACAAGATATTATTAAAAGTTTTGATATATTCACAAGCGAAAGCGACATGCTGTTTAAAAATATCTCATTGGAATATTTTCCATATTCAACACCCACTCCTTTTGTAATCTCTATTTAAACCCACATTTTGGTAGTAATTTGTTTCTTGAGCCATACCACACAGCATTGACATGAAGACTGAACATGGTGTTGTGAGTGAGTTTAGTTTGATGCCACCTTTAGCAATCTTCCAGCCATATCACAGGGGGTACACCAGAAATCAGCTGTTCTGGTTTAGTGACAGAAACCAGACAATCCAGTGATCAACATCACGAGCATCAATCTACGCAATTTGGATACGATGACATGTGTCCCAATCGCGACCTGAGTGCAGGGTTAAACAACAGACAAACAAACAGTGAAGATGAAATAATACAGAATATCCTTGTATTAATCCTTTAATAACAAATTTGTAAGTTTTGTATAAAACACATAAGTAACAATGTTTCAACAACATTATGATCTGTGTCAGAATCATCAATAGCGCTTTGTCACTGGTATATAAATCTCAAAATATATATATTTGCCAGCAAACATTGTGCCATCAACTGATGAAGTCCAATAATTACTAATTGAACATGGTGATAAATAGTTACAAGTATTCAATCTTTAAAACTGTAAGTAAATAACTTTGAAATACAAAGTTTATTTTATTTTACGTTTCCCACTGCTTTCAAATTAGATTGGGGAGGATAAAATAAGAGTACAAGTTTATTTGGTTAATTTGATTTCATTTAATTATTAATTCTATTGCTTGCAAATAGAGAATTATTTGGGAAAATGGCTATTTCTGTTCAGTACAGTCACTGTCTCTTTCACCACTGATATCATGTACCTCAAAGAAAAAGTTCATTATGAACAATACAATGTATCAATACTTATTATTTACGAAGTCATTTTACATAAGTAGTTTATTTTTCTAATTGCACAAAATTAGACCAATGGACAAATATAAATATGTCTAAATCCTTACTTTTAAAAAATTATGATAATGATTTGTGCTTTTGCGTTCTAGTCAAACCACTCACCTCACGTGTCATTGCATAACAACATTTGCAACAGTTTATTAAAACCGCTGCATCAGATCATCCTGTTTACATGACATCAACCACCTTGTTAGGGACCGTTCATAATCTATGGGGGTGATGATGATTTTAAGGGGGGTCACCCATTTTGTTCTGGGTAGGTAGGTCCACATGTCCTCGTGTCTTTGCGAAGATTAAAGATTAAAAAAAAAAGTTTTTTTGAGATGACCCCTGACTCGAAATGCTACACAGTACAATACATTATGTCATAATGTATTGTACTGTGAAGCATTTCGAGTCGGGGATCATCTCAAATGTTTTATGTTTTTTTAACATCTTTAATCCTCGCAAAGACACGAGGGCCTGTGGGTAGGGCATCTATTTTGTACACATGAAGTGGTGGTGGTGGGTGGTGGTGGTGCAGCGTGTCATTAATTTTGTACATGACAAGCAGGGGGAGGGGTGTTCACTTACATTGTACATAAATTTTAGGGGGTGTCATTCACATTGTACATGCTTCTTCATAAAAATCTTCATCACCTCTCCTAGCTATATATTATGAATGGTTCCTTATGAAAAAATGCTGCCATATATTCATATAGAAAATACCTCCATTTAAATGAACATTTTTACATGACATTGTATATAAATATATATACTAGTTAAACCACATGCACAAGTTTTGAGATGATTCTGGCACTGACAAATAGACAAATGGACACTCAGTTTCAGTGGATTGTCAGATGAGAAAGTATGTCATCCTCGATCACCAGGGATATTTTTCAGTCATGGACTATGCCGCCAAACCTTTGTTAGGGATGTGAGATCACAATCTCCATACCACTACCACTCAGCCAGCACAAGATTACTGGTCCTGATGACCTTGACCTAACAACAACTCTAGTAAACAAAAGTCTGGCATAGATCTGCATTCAAACGAGCGACAACCTCTGAACCGTACCATCAGTGTTGTTTTAAATTTCACAGATTTTTACTACAAATCAGAATAAAGGTCGAACAGAAACATATTTTCATGAATATTAACACAGAAAAGGGGATGCAATAATGCTACCAGGTGTTCTCAATTATATTTCAAATTGTATACATCGTATTTATCAATGTTTATGATAGCACTACTTCCCCTACCAATAACCAATATTGTGTAATCTGACCGGATAACAAGTATTTAAAACTTGGCTAAAGGGTATTTACCATAACTAAATGGCACCCTTGATAATCAAGGGTAGGATGAGGTTGGAAGACTCTTATCTCAAACCAAATGTTGAATTTTGAAGCTAAGGAAAACTAAAAAGCATATATGGAAACCAATTGGTTAATTAAATAGTTTCTTCCTTAAATCTATGCAGTCTAGCTAAAAATGAGTGAAAAAATCTGATTTTAAAAAATCTGCCACAGAGCATCATTCTGGAACTTAAGTCACCAGCTTCATCTCTCACATCACTAACTCAGCAGAGACTTTATCTCCGAAAACAACTTTTAAAATAACAACCAATTAAAAGCCATTTCAAACACTTGTGATGCACGATCTATGTTGAAAATCATAGCCATGTATCATCAAAAGAGTAGGCAGTTATAAAAACTTAAATCCGTAAACAAAAGAATTTTCATTGTCTCACATGGAAAATGAGATCGACGCACAGCAGTAGAGCTATCATGGGTCTGTTTTGAAGTATGGTAATTACAATTGTAGGAGTGTGCAGACTTTGTACAATTGGCCTCTATTAAAAGATGGGGCAGGAAGTCCAACATATCCTAGTTGTTTTAGAGACATGCAACAGAGCTACAGATAACTTTTTGGGTCATTGAGTTATGTACTCGCTTGTGTTCATCTTAATTGGGTATCCTACTTTTCTTTTGAGTAACCAAATAAATTGTACTCACCTCACTCAAACTCAATTGGGTATTTGGCCATTTTCCATTAATCTTAAAAAATATAATAAAGTTTAAATGTTAGTGTTTGTTGTTATATTTGATCTGTAACATGAGAAACGATAAGAAAGACTGCAAGTTGTTACGTTCATGTCCTGAAATACAACCTCTCAATATACCCAAGTTATGTTATCTATCAACCTATACCCAAGCTAAGATTTGACATTTTTCTGTGTACGCATCTAAGATCACATTTATTGAGTATTTACAAAATTTTAAGCGTACTTGTATGCAATAGACTTAATAGGAATTGAGTTTTCAAATACATATTTGCGTAATTTACGCAGATACGCAGCTTATCTGCACCTCTGAATGCAAATATCAAGTACTGGCGATACTGTTGCTTCCACATCAATCAACAGTGTAATTTGAATTGTCTCAGTTGAAACAGACTGTTTACATGCTCATTTGCATATGAAATTCATACGATAATTTAAAACAAAACCCACAGATTACTCCTTACAATTCATTAGAGTGTTATCTAATCTGAACTCGACATAAAAAGATATTATAACCTTCCTAAAACCTACAAACTGCACAGACAAAAGGTCTGGGTTTGGAGAAAAACAGCTTAGAGTTGGATAAGGACAAAACTTTATGGATGAACAACTTCTTTATTCGGGGGATGCAACGTTTCAATACTTGCTTGACAACGATACAAGAATCTGTATCGAAAAGTTCGCATCACCTAATAAGGGTTGTTCATCCATAAAGTTTTGTCCTTGTCGGATTTTCCAACTTCTAACCATGCCACTCAAAGGAGCTTAGAGTTACTTATTGAAAGCCTGAAGCAGGATTTGGAACTGATGTGGATGGGGACCAGAAACAGATTAGAGGTACCGGTACCTGCCCTTGAATAAGTATTCCGAAAACATAAGAAGCCTAAAACAGGGGTTGAAATATGTGGCCTGGGACCAGAACATAATACTCTTCACAGACTGCCTAAAACACTGGATAAACGAGGATGGTTACACATCTAGTAAGGTTCTTCCTCCTTCTTCTCCTTTGTTTTACTTCTTCCTCCAAGGAACGAAACAATGGCAGTTGTAGCAACTACAGCTATTCCAACCATGAACCCAGTCTTGAAACTGTCCACCTAAACACAAGAACATAACCATTAAATTGAATGTTCAATAGTCAAGATATACCAGCTACATCAAATAAATAATTGTGGAGTTAATGCTCTGATTTACAGAAGTGAGTGAGTTTACAGAGCTACAGATAACTTTTTGGGTCATTGAGTTATGTACTCGCTTGTGTTCATCTCAATTGGGTATGCTAATTTTCCTTTGAGCAACGATATAAATTGTACTCACCTCACTCAAACTCAATTGGGTATTTTGCCATTTTCCATTAATTTTTAAAATATAATAAAGTTTAATTGTTAGTGTTTGTGATTTACATTTGATCTGTAATATGAGAAATGATAAGAAAGACTGCAAGTTGTTACGTTCATGTCCTGAAATTGAACCTCTCAATATACTTCAGTTATTGTATCTATCCACCGGTACGCAAGCTACGATTTGACATTTTTGTGTGTACGCATGTAAGATGACATTTATAGACTTAATAGGAATTGAGTTTTCAAATAAATATTTGCGTAATTTACACAGATACGCAGCTTATCTGTACCTCTGAGTTTAGTTTTACAAGTTTTTTAGCAATATTCCAGCAATGTCACCACGGGGAACACCAGAAATTTGCTTCACACATTGTACCCATGCGGAGAATCGAACCCGGGTCTTTGACATGACGAGCAAACGCTTTAACTACTAGGCTACCTCGCCACCCCAGTTGCATATGTTTACGTTAAGATCGCTTTGTGGTTGAGTTTGGTTTTACGCCGCTGTTAGCATTATTCCAGCAATATCACGGTGGGGGACACCAGAAATGGCGGTGAAGTAGACTAATGGTTAAAGCTTCTGCTCATCACTCAGAAGACCTGGGTTCAATTCCCCACATGGGAACAATTTGTGAAGTCCATTTATGGTGTTCCCTTTAATGGCAATAAATGTCTTATTGTTGTATGTGTCAAGTAGGATATTTCAGCATTTGAAATGGTTAGTTTTTAGACTCGAATCTTGTGACAGCTTACAAATGTTTAACCGTCCTTTGTGACAGCTATTTATCATATTTAACATAAACTGCATTCTCTTCCCACAGAGGTTACTTGTCAAATCTTCCTACGAACCTCTGTTCTAATACGGCCATATTTCCCGGTTCTCGTAAAATCCCCTAACGGCAAAAGATCGCAACATGAATTATCTCCCTTCTTTCTCTCCAATCAGAACACGTGTTACATCGACTTAGATTCAACTTGACTAACACAAGCAAATGTGGGGCCACAAATATCCCCCATCTGCTGGGGACTTGTGTTGATGTTACACACAAGACGTTTAATGGCTAGCTTGTCCGTTGTCAACGAGGGCGATAGAGACGCCACTGATCCATACATACCATGACTGAATTCTGTCTAGAAGAAACGTTTGCGCATCGCGCAGGGGAAGAAGTTTAGTTTTCTCGAAGCATACGGAAATTACCGAGGCCTTGCGAATGATCACTTTTGAAACAACGTTGATGATTGCACAACTACATCTGATTGCCTCCAATCACAAGTCTTGAACGCTTCAACCATGAAAGGGCCGTATTAGAACAGAGGTTACAGAGGAAGATATGACAGGAGTAACCTCTGTGGGAAGAGAATGCATAAACTGTTACCTTCACTATATTTCTGAGGCAGTGCTGATGTGACGATAAATTTTTACTCACTGTTTCACTGATATGCATCTATCAATGATGATACATACTAAGGCTGTTACAATTCACTCGCATATTCGGTGAATCGAACTGTAGCCTTTCATAAATTCAATTCGTTATTCATGGTTACCAGAACCGAATATTATTAGCAAAAATTTACGAATTTTTTAAGGGAGTGTGTTTTACTTGAACCATTATGTTCTTCTTCAAAGTGAGATATGAAAGAATGGAATATGTACTAGCCTTGTAGTAGCACATGTTACATTAGTTTGCCAAGGTCACACATGGTACTGTTGACTAACTATTACATACCAAATCTGAGTGTCATGAGATCACTGGTTATTGTTGTGAAAAATTAACACTATCAACATGGGCGCTCCACTTTGTGCATCAATCTCTAACTACAATACTGTATCCATGAATAATTATTCGGATTCGTTACCCAATATTCATGATACGTATCATATTCGCCAAATAGTGTATTCGTTGTAGCCCTAATACGTACAGTAATTAAACAACCACTGATGCTGACAAACCTGATCACTCCGTTCCATGTCGTATCGACACCAAGACACAAAATGTTCACAGTTACTGAAGATGAGGTTGTAGCCGACTCGTCCAACCTTAGACAGAGCTCTTCCTACAATCTCCGCTGCTGAGAATGGACTGAAAAACAGTACAGATGGAGTCACCAAATGCCATCCTCTATTTCTACAGGGATTACATTATAGTAACCCCCCCGGATCCATCCCTGTGTCCACCTCAAACTAAAGGCCCTTGATTTTCATGACCGTTTTACCTACTCATCAAACATTCAGATAAAATGTTTAGGAAGGTAACTTGCATTGCCAGGGAACCAAAACCAATAGTGAACATAGTAGATAGGGGTGTCGCGATACGCGAATGTATCGATGCATTGATACATTTTTACTGACGATATGATACACGCGATACATGCTTGCGTGTATCGATTCCTATTTTAAAACTTTATCGATTCAAATTTTTATGCTATATCCATCTCCGTCAAAGTCTTGATAGTAAAATTACACCAGACCGCTCCGATAAATAGATGTAGCTAGCTTTACTTAAAAAATAGGTTGAAACTAACAGCTTTTGTAATTGGCTAGACTATTTTGATGGACCAATCAGCGAGTGCGTAGTGCATACGTTGTCGGTAAGGTAATGATATGAAAAGGCGCGAAAATTATGTATCGCAATATGTATCGTATCGTGACCTTAAAATCGTGATACGTATCGTATCGTGAGATTGGTGTATCGTGACACCCCTAATAGTAGACATAGTGAATGCCAGAAAGTTTTGTTTCTTATTTAACTCTGCACTCAGCAATATAACAGCTAATTGGTGTCGGTCTGCAAATAATCAAGTATACACTAGACAATCAAGTGATCGACAGCATGAGCATCGATCTATTGAGTTGGGATACGATGACATGTATCAACCAAGTGAGTGATCCAGACCACCCGATCTCGTTAGCATGGGTCATAAGAGGCGACGAACATCGTGTCCCAACTGATCAGATCGATGCTCATGCTGTTGATCATTGGATTGTCCAGTCTAGACTTGATTATTTAAAAAACGTCATACAGATGGAATATTGCTGAGTGAAGCATTATACAACAAACAAACAAGTACAACACATCTACCACATGTGTAAGTCTGAATGAATCCAGTTTTCTCACCTCCACCTCTTGTCCTTGGTATTGTTTCTGTAGGCTTTGTCTCCACCAGCAACATCGTCAAACATGTCGACACGGACCACAGCCTTGTTAAATGTTGTACCACTGACAGTGAAAACGTGTCTTCCCCCCGACATTACCTAGCCCATCATCTTCTTCCCCTGCCAGGTGAACGACCTCACCCCCTCCTGGAAACAAGCATCAGTATAGGTTCAAATTCATTTGAATTCATAGAATGCAACATACATGTATGTTACTCTTTCTCAGCAAATCTAGTACTTTGGTTGGTTTGAGTGAGTGAGTGAGTTCAGTTTTACGCCGCACTCAGCAAGATTCCAGATATATGTCTGCGGTCTGTAAATAATCTGAGTCTGGACCAGACAATCCAGTGATCAACAGCATGAGCATCGATCTGCGCAATTGGGAACCGATGACATGTGTCAACCAAGCCAGCGAGCCTGACCACCCGATCTCGTTAGTCGTCTCTTACGACAAGCATGGGTTACTGAAGGTTCATTCTAACCCCGGACCTTCACGGGTAGGTTGGGTTGAGTCCCATCCAGGATTTGTGTCCACAACCTCACAGTCTAGCACCTAATCGCCAGCGCACAAAGTGGGCCATCTAACCCACTCAGCCACCACTGAATAGGAAGCTGTCAGTGATCATGTCACAATCTTTGAATCCACAAACCAGAATTGAGTTTTGGCATGATGTAGATTTTATGATCATTAGGGACTGGTCACTTATTACATAGAGTGAGTGAGTGAGTGAGTTTGGTTTTGCACCGCTTTTAGCAATATTCCAGCAATATCACCATGAGGGGCACAGAAATGGGCTTCACACATTGTACCCATGTGGGGAATCGAACCCAGGTCTTCAGTGTGATGAGGGAACGCTTTAACCACCAGGCTACCCCACCACCCACATATTTATTACACAGAGCAGGGTGGGGAGGAGGAGAGATTGATCTTGGGAATGTGTGAAGTTTTTCTGACACCCTTTTTCATGGCCCTCTCCCTCCCTTCAAGAGATGTTAACTATCAGTTATTTTTTAACTGAAAAAATGGACAAAATGGAGCACCAGTTATTACGCAGGAGTAAGCTGAACCCTTCAGAAATGCAGCCTGTGTAGAATAAGATGAAGAAAAGTAAAGAGTTCATTACATCTGCTATATACAGTGAAACCTGTCTAAACTGGCACCCCACGGGACCAAATAAAATGCCGGTTTAAACAGGGTGCCGGATTAGACAGTGATGATTATTTTCCAACATGGCTGCCATTTACATTCGTCAATCTCTTTATAATGTAGTGTGCCGAGGGGAGTGTATTGGGACCTTGATTGGACTGCTCATACCCATGCCGCCTAGAGCGTTTGATTCACTGCGTCATCACTGCTTCCTCATCGTCTAGCGTGCAAGAGGATTAATTAGTGTATTGGATTATGGGTCCTTGATTGGACTGCTCATACCCATGCCGGTTTAGACAGTGTTAATTACAGGTAAAATTGCTTGTTGGGACCGGAAAGTCGTGCCGGAATACGGAATAGACAGGTGCCGGATTAGACAATGTTTTAATGATCATAGCACAATGTGTGAAGCTCATTTCTGGTGTCCCCCGCCGTGATGTTGCTGGAATATTGCTAAAAGCGGCGTAAAACCAAACTCAGTCAGTCAGTTTAATGATCATAATATCGTTGTATGGCGGGACCAAAATTTTATGCCGGTTTTGATGACCAAACATGCCAATCACAACATAATATTTTACAGTAATATCCCTATGTAAACAGCCCAGAGAGAATACAGCCTTTGCATGAAATGCTCTGGTGATAATACCCTTAAGTATTTTCAGAAAGTAACATTTTAGGGCATTATATACACAAAGAACTTGGTTAAGCACCCTCTGACACATCTCACGATTGAATCAGCCCCGATCTGAACCCTTTTGAGCATATCTGGGTCATGATTGGTCGTCGTGTGCAACAAAAGGATCCTCCTGTACAGAACCTGTCCCTGTTGGTAGCTGTTTTACATGAGGAATGACGTAGACTGTCCCTTCAGAGGATCAGGAGGTTGACAGGGGGTATGAGGAGGAGTGTGCTGGCTGTCATACAGTCACATGGAGGTTACACTCGGTATTAACCTTGAATCGGGTAGACATTCACCAATACATTAAACATTAGACATTCCAGGGCCATACTTGTACAGACATGGTTCGTATGAAAATCATTGTTGTTTTTTAAAATGAGCAACTAACATCATAAAATCAACATGGACTCCAATCAGTTTTTCTTTTTTTATGAGTGAAAGGATCATACAGGTCAGAAAAGTCATGTTTTTCCATCATGGTCACTACGAGTGGTTTTATGTACATGTTGAAAACGTATTATTGCAAAAATACAGGTGGTGCTCAATTAAGTTCTTTGTGTATATCTATGTTAACCGGCCAGTGAGAATACTGTCCTAACTTGAGATCAGTTTAATATTAACTTAGGCTCAGAATTATTTGTTAAACTGCTATACTGAGTCTAACAAGCCCTAATAGAAGGTCGCGTCAACTAACCTTTGAGCGACCTATGACTGTCCAATTAAACACGAGACAGCCGAACGGATTTAACCAATCAGACAACGACTACTTGTTAGGGCTTGGTGGGACTTACAAAATGGTTTTTTGGATTTTCCCTTCAGTGGTCGCTGACACTAATCTATCAACAAACGAAAATCTGCATAAAACACAGTTATTACCCACGTGGTCAACGTATGGGTAGTTGCATACTAATCTCGTACATCACACGAGTGTGTTATCGCGTTGACCTGTGTCGTAACGACTTGACCTGAGATTCTAACGATTTGATTGGATAACCGATGACCTCTCAATTAGGTCACATTCTGACGTAACTATTTTTTCATTCATAACAAACACGTGAATTCATTCATTCTACAACTTAAATGCATTGTGGGAATGTAAACATCGAGAACGTTGCCGTGTCGCTGTTTAATTGTGAGTCGAACTGAGACATTATATCCGTCGAAAAACATAAACGCAATGTTTCCACCAGTGATGTTAGCCGAATGAAGCAACTGCAAACCAAGAAACGAGGTGCTACGGAGTAGTTTACTGTAGGAGGCTGTACGAGGCGATGACAACTGACATGTATCGTGACGTCAGTTACCAAGGCAGTGACGCCATTTTGGTGTGACGCCATGCAAATATTGTACTACAGTACAAAACTCTTCCGCAACCCCTTTATGAAACCGGGTTTCGGTTTGAAACCAAAATATTAACAAAAATACGCCTATTTTGTCAATTTAATGCATGTAAGACGTGGTAATAAATAAAATACCACACTTTCGGTCTCATTACATACGAATTATACTGAAACTTCGTGTCCTTCCTATGGTATTCGATCTGACCGCCAGAGGTCAGATACCATAGGAAGGTCACTCGTTTCGTATAATTCGTATGTAATGAGACCTCGTGTAGTATTCTCTATATATCTGACCTGCAGTATATGAGCTTAGGGGTTTCTAATGACTATTAGCTTATATTTCCACAAGATGACATCCTTGAATATTGACAAAAATGCTATTTCCAGCGACTATTTATTCATTGCTTAGTCCACGTGTATCACTCTGAAGCGATCGTGCAGAAAATAGCATTTGGAATCGTTCAATTTTTTTAGGTAAAGGTTCAAACGGTATGTACGAATGTTAACTTTCGCGATTTGGTAAGCTGCGTTCTGAAATGGTCAGAACAAAAGGTTAGCTGACGCGACCTTCTAGTAGGGTTTGTAAGACTCAGTATGGCAGTGTAACGAATAATACTCAACCTGAGTTTACTTAGACTGACCATGAGATGCTCTGGTGATAATATGCGGAAGTATTTTATCAAAGTAATATTTTAGAGCATTATACCTATGTAAACAGCCCAGTGAGAATACAGCCCTCGTTTGAACTCAACCAGATCGCCCACCTCCAGATCACGGTGGCTGGAGATCTGCTCACAACTCATTGTCGCCTGTTGAACTCACGACTCACGACAGTGAATCTGCAAACATGATGAACATATCTGGATAAACACAGACACATGGCATGAGTGTAACTTACCTCAGAAACCTTCATGCACTTGTTTCAAAATGAGATTTTGTTTTCTTGTTGTTTAACACCGCACTCACCTATATTTCAGCTTTATGGTTGCAGTCTGTGAATAATTGAGTCTGGACTAGACAATCCAGTGATCAACATCATGACCTTCAGTCTAACCATTTGGGACACAATGGCATGTGTCAAACAAGTAAGAGAGCCTGACCACCTGATCCTGTTAGTCGCCTCTTATGACAAGTATGGGTTGCTGAAGACCAATTCTAACCCGAATCTTCATGAGTATAAAAAATGAGAGAGTGAGTATTATTTTACAACATTACCAAGAGAGGTGGGGGTAGGAAAGAGTGACACTAAAAATCGACATCACACTCTGGGACCATGTTAGCTTTCACAAAAAAGTAGATAAATAGTTTCAGTCTACATTTCAGGTGAGTCTACAAGGTTTTATGGTGCAGATATTAGGGGTGAATATTGGTGGCAAAACAACTATTGCCATAGCAATAGTCTATTGCAACATACTATTGCGATTGCAGTAGTCTATTGCGACCAACTATTGCAATAGCTTTTTCTCCTTGAATTGTTTCATTTGAAGTCATTTCCCAAATGAATGTATACTTTATATGAAATAATAGAAGCTGAAGTAGTTTCAGTCTTTTTTAATGAGTGACAAGAATGTTGAAGCCCAGATCAAGTAAACAGTTAAAACATAAACTCAATGAAGCTGCAAGTCTGCACCCAAACATCCTGTATTTTGCACTGCGCATTTATCAACAGAAGTCAAATACTAGACAATCGATAGTCACACATACTATCAATGCATCAATAGTTTTTCGTTTCTGCCATCGATTAATTGCTATCGGAGACTCAACAATAGCAATCCATTGCTAATTCGATTAGTGATGTTCCGATGATCAAAAATAATCAATTTTGACAAACATTCCCAAACAGCATAAATAAAGCTATGCGCGCATTGTAAACTTTTAACTTCAATGAAAAGAATGATTAAAAAAACCCATAATTATTGATTGTAAACCAACATATTTTCTTTATACTCATCGAAGATATCTACTCCAGGTTAGAATTGGTCTACCAAAAGGTCGTTAAAATATGGTACATGTTGGTCCATGGGTACAACAAGGACTGGTCGGCTCGAGTCAGTATAATGTGTCTGAGTAGGGTATTCATGCTTCACTGCGTGCGGTATGGTGGCCACTATAAAACCAGCATAAGTCACATACACATACACACGCATGCACGTCGTCATATGAGCGAAATATTCTAAAGCACGATGTTAAACCCAATTTCACCTCACCTCACTTTCTTCAAAGCATATAAACTTGCCATGTCTCCGGAAATATTATAAAATATAGAAATGCTTGTTTGAGTGGCATTTTATAGAAATGCTGAAAGTCATGATGATGAGGGTGACAATCATGACAGACAAACTCATGACTGTACATAATGGTCGCCTGTGTAAGGTACCAATGAGGTTTCTAGTGAAACCCCTTTCTAAATGGTGAGCTGGTCGTAGAGGGGAATTAGCTCAACAAAGAGTCCGAAGTCACAAGAAGCTAATTACAATTTTATTTACAAGAACAGAATGACATGGGGTGGCCACAGAGAGTTGGTACAACCCTCTGGGCTTAGGGCTAGAGCTTACCTGCATTGGAGAGACTAAACCCAACTGACTTACATTTTGATTATCTAACTATTTATTTAGAATTGAAACAGAAGAAAGACTATGGTAGATTAATGGGGGTGGTGGCCTAGAATACCCTATAATAAATGACCAGACAGTGGGGAGTACTTAATCCTGCTAATCCTAATTGAACTGGTATTAATCTTGTTGACACATTTACTGGATGCTTGGGTGATTATGGCATTACAATAGGCGTGCTTACATTGGGCTTAATCTTAATGAGCCTAAATTGAAATACCTGGATAATGTTACTCTAATAATATTACAATATTAGTAATATTGGTGACATTACTTTATGAATTAATTTACAGCAATTTATTAAATAGTGAAGACATGGCTTTTGTCTTACTGAAAAGTGTGTCTAAGACATGAGTCCTACTTAATAGCTTAGGCTAGGATTTATCCAGAAACAACTTTTGGACAATGTACTAAATAGTCGTTGAATAGTTTGTCTGTGAGATTAGTTTTTATTGTTGTCTTTTTCTAAGCTATTGCTGATAATGGTGAATACAAAGGAACAATTTCACTTCAGTATACTCTTTGACACCTGCACATCACAATTTTTATAATCCATAAGGAAATTTAAATGGATGAGTCATAAATGACTTTGACAATATGGCGGTCGTGGTTTCAAGCTGAACATTTTTCCGAAACATTTTCGCTATAATATGCCTGTATTTGTAAATTTACACCACGTATGCCTACCTGGGTTCTTGATTCTTCAAGAAGTCTCTTCCAAATGGCGGATGGTAGCTTTTTACTGTTGTTTTGAAAACAAAAATGTACTCGTATCTGAAACGACACGACAACCAACTAAACGGTTTGTTGTAGATCTACTGGGTTTTCCCCGATATGACGATGAGTTATATCTAATGTGGTTTTCGGCTCTCTCTACGTATACTCACCTCGTGATATGTAGAGACGGAGCTCAGCTCAAATATAATCTAAATATAGACACGGCGTCGATCGCTTACAATATAGAAAATCAATGTGAACCTCCTAAACAGCCTTTGCAGATCAAAATATAGATCTATATTCATTTCCAGGCTTCCTATCATATGATAGGGGCTATGATAGCCCTAAGGTCTATGTTTCTCGCAGTTTCTTACTTTGGCAGGATTTTTTATGAATCCAAGGAGCATTTCTCCGCTTGGGGTCGCGAGGCGCAAACATTGAAAGGAAGTGTGTGACCGTCTTGGAGCAACTGAATGGTGCTTCGTCTAGATCACATGGCATATTGACTTCAAACGACACAGTGAGCACATTTGAGATACACGTACAATGGCGATAGAGAGTGGCAGACGCTTTACGTGCAATCAATCCGAGTTCAGTGCTGCTCAAACTGAAATTATTACAAGTGAAAGTGAAAGCTGAAACAAGGCTAAACATATTAGTTTTAGTCCTACTTACAACTGCACAATTTACATCATATTTGTATAATGGATATAAAGTATAATCTTTGTTGTTTACCGGTTACCATATTGTTTCATTAGACTCATCTTGACATTGTGTAAAAAAAGGGCTGGTCATTTATTAAAAGGGTGTGGTGAGAATCATTAGAAAAGTGCCTCAGTGAAATGGGTGTCGACAATATTAATTCACAACTATGGGATGGGCCATAAAACAATGTCAGTATTCTTTCATGTTTGGTTCTTTTTATAAATTTCAGCAAACTATAACTGAAGGTGTTGTTGTCAGCACAGTAGATCTACTACAGATATGTACCCACATACGTTTCTGCATACAGAAATATACTCTTGCCCAAATCAGAAGACAGAAATGTACCTTAGGAAAAGTCACATCATATTCTTGATCGGAACTGTCATACTGTTGTATGAGATGTAGACTGTAGTTGATTACTTTATATATAAGAAACTAGCATACACAGTGACAAATATTGCGCGATGGACAGTATCACTCGAAATCAAGCAAACCTACAAGAAACAAAGATGATCCTTCATGCGTTGTCCACCACATTCCATGGATTATTAGATTATGTCATTAGATTATGTTTATATAGATACGTTTATATATTTTGTTATATATATTATTATATGATCTATTATTAATAAATAAATCTAATAAATCTATTATTTTCTATAAATATAGTTTATGTAAACTATAACATGAACCAGTTTCTGGTTGAGGATAAAGATTCAAATGCCATTTATGGTACTGGGTACATTTATGTTTTTTCACTTGGTGTGGGTATTGCAGAGGATTTTCATATTGCGATATATTGCGATGCAAAAGCATATATTGCGATATGTATTGCAATATATTGCGAGTGGTTTCATTAAACCAAAACAACTACCTACAATCGAGTTAATGCTTGATTTATATTGGAACAAATGAAACAAGGAAAGGAACAATTTAAAAAATGGAAATATCCGAAGATTTCCGAGTGTTACAAAGTGTTCCAAATGCATGTCAAACTACTGGTTTTCGATCAGCGCATCGCAATACGTATCGATTTCATGTCTGAACAGGTTAGTACCGGTAAATCGGTTATATTGCACAGCCCTAATTTCCACTATATGTAGGGTACATTTATCTATACAGAAGCATACCTGGGATACATATCAGTAGTACAGTTTCATTGTATCATAATGCCCCCAAAACATAATCTAATGACGTAATCTAATAATCCATGGAATGTGATGGACAACGGCTGAAGGATCATCTTTGGTTCTTGTAGCTGGTTTGCCGGTGACTTGTAAAGCATGCTGAATTTATCTGCCTCTCTGGAACCCAACATCTATGTTTGCTTACTGCATCGCCAGTTGTATCTATATATAGTATCAGGGATAAACCTAGGATGCGTTTCTGCGTCATTTCCACATCAAAATATAAATTGCCGCTGAAAGAAATTTGGATTGCTTCCTGTGGACACAAAATAAAGTTGAATTGTCATTAGCAGCCAGGTCAGATTCTGAAAAATACAAGTGTTAGCCTAAGTATTAAATGAGAAAGTGACTCTGTAAGAAGAACATGTGGTGATATAATAATTTACTTATAAAAAGCTGTATGCCTTATGATATCAACAAACATTAATATTCACGGACAACCAGCTGTTATCATTTCACTGCGCAGTGCTATGAGCCCAGCTGTTGAAACCCGTTTTCCCCAGAAAAGTTGGGAGAAAATTAGTGAAAACGTTTGAACTCGATTTAATGGCGTTTTTTCATCGTTATTATTTTTCAACTTTATAAGTTGAATTTGCATTTTTGATTATTTGTTTCGGTAAGTCCATACCGAAAGGTATCAGAATCTGCAAAGTTGTGTTTTACGTTGCATGTGACCTTTAAGTGAACCAGTTTTAATCCACATGCAGTAATATTCCTGATTGGTTGTTGTAATAAGTTCATCCAATGATAGCGTATGTTTCTAAAAATCTTTCATTTGGTATATATCGATTTCGGTTTTCGTTCATGATTGTGAATGATCATGTCTCCCCAAAAAAATTACGAGCTTATGAAAACAGTTTATTCACATACCATATTAAAGGTCACATGCAACGTAAAACACAACTTTTCAGATTCTGATACCTTTCGGTATGGACTTACCGAAACATATCATCAAAAATGCAAATTCAACTTATAAAGTTGAAAAATAACATGATGAAAAAAACCGCGCGAAATCGTAGTTCAAACGATTCACTAATTTTCCTCCAGCTCTTGGGGGAAAAAGTGGTTTCAACAGCTGCACATGGCTGTGAAATAGGTTCTGCACTGGACTTGTCTGGTGAATAGCACATAGCCTAATGGTTAAAAGCGGTGAAATAGGTTTCGCCCACATGGGCACAATGTGTGAAGTTGTCTGATGTATTGCTAAAAGCGGCGATAGTGGTGAATAGTCGGTGAAGGCTTTGGTGTGAGCTATTTTCCTAATGTTTTGTTGATAATTCACATGTGCGAGCTTTTTATATGTTATGACAGTACATTACCAATTTAACTGTTTCTATAATTTCATTTGTCTATTTCACCACACATTCTTCTTACAGAGTCACTTTCTCAGTTCGATACTTAAAAGCAATGTCATTATTTAGCGTTAACAGAATTTCTAACTGTGATATAGATATGTCGTTGTCACAGACAAAACTCAATGTCTGTTTTATTGACACCTATGTGTCTGCCTGCCTGTCTGCCAATGACAATATTCAATACACAACTTCGATCACTGACCACATGCAATTTGAACTTAACACCTATCAGGCTATACACCATAAACAAAACGCATTGATTTATGGCCCTGAGTTCGGTCTCTGTCACATTATGTAATTAGACAGACAGGCAGGTGTGATACTTGTACACATGACATGTTATGATGTCTGTTGATTGCAAAATGTTATACACAAAAAATGAGCATGTATTTACAGGGACTAGGACAAATGCCACCCGGACAAAACACCGGACTAATGCTGGGTGGCTTTTGTCCTGCTCCCCTATTTACAAAACCCAACATCTCTTTATATACACACACAATGAGCCGTGAGGGCATCGAGAAAATAAACCAGCTGTTACACTTGAGTGCACCCCACCCGCTCTGACTGGGTTCTGTATCTCGGCTGCTTCGTTTCTTGGGAAGTAAACCAAGTACAAAATATTGTACTTTAGATTTGCGATTGTACGCTTATAATTTTGTTTATGTGTATTTTCATAATCAGCAATGTATATTATATGTCATGAATAAGTGATAATTGTGTTTTAATTATGTTTGATTTTTTGGTTGCATGTGACCTTTAAGTACATACATTTAGTTGAAAACTTCAAACACCCAATCTAAAAGGGGCCCACCTATAAATAACCTGGTGGGGCACTTGGACCCTCCTATCAAGCATTGGGACCCACCCAAATTTAAATAGGTGGGGCATTGGCCAACCCAAAAAATTCCTAGGTTTGTTCCTTTAGTAGGCTGGCTGAATGGTGCTGAATGCTGACGTGGTGGTTTGTCTCCTGTTTTGAGGCTGGTCTTGATGGTTATGAACACATGTCAAAGGTGTTCTAACTCAGCTTGAAGGACTTGGGTTGTGGAGCTGGTGTTCTTTGCTTTCCTGGCTAGGGTGGCGAATATTCCTATCTTGACTTGTAAGTTGTAGGGAGTGAGTGAGTTTAGTTTTATGCCGCACTCAGCAATATTCCCGGCTATATGGTGGCGGTCTGAAAATAATCAAGTCTTGACCAGACAGTCCAGTGATCAACAGCATGAGCATTGATCTGCACAATTGGGAACCGATGACATGTGTCAACCAAGTCAGCGAGCCTGACCACGCGATCCCGTTAGTCGCCTCTTAAGACAATCATGGGTTACTGAAGACCATTATTCTAACCCGGATCTTCTCGGGTTGACTTGTAGGCAGGCGTGTAGCAAGCCCGATAGGTTGCAATGCTTCTAAACAAGATAGCATACAGGGCTTGCCCAACCTTTTTACAACAATCATATGTACGCCCGGGCTTTTTTAATAATGGTAGCTAAGCCCCTGGTGGGGATGGTAGATGTGGAATGAAGATATTCATCCGTGTGGGTTGGTGTCCTTTTGATGCTTGTGTGGAGCTTGGAATGGTAGTTTGTTGTTTCTTCTTCCATTGAAATGACTGATCAGGGGTGGACATAATAACCCATTGCCCGACGTCCGAGTCAAGTGTTTTTTTCTGTCGGGCAAGCAAATTTGTATATCATGCTGTACCAGTGTCCAGTTGACTTTCCAATGTTAATAATGTTGTTTATTTAAAAAATCAACAAGAAAACGGCCGGTATAGTGGAAAACTTATCAGGGCAAGTGATTTTACATGTGCCACTGTACCGAAGTACACAAGCAATTTTAAAGTTATTTCCACCCCTGCTGATTTAACGTCATATTTCTGCACTGATGTCTCGTATTTCTTAAAACGACGACTGTTTGATTTCAGAACAAAGACCTCCACCATGCCAAGCAAGATAAAGGGTGGTCACAATCTTAGGAATTTGAATTCATCTAAAGGTTCAGATGCAGACAGCCCATCTGTAACAAACAGGAGTCGGAGGGGAACGACCCCCAACACTTCCCCCAACACCAGCAGGCTATCGTACCGGGAACATAACGATGAGGAGGATGAAGATGAAGATCAGTACACAGACTCACAGGAAGATGATGTTGACAGCAGCTATGCTACTACCAGAGCCTCTCCGACACCTATGACTCCATCCCCCAAAATTCAACGTCGGGATAAACTTCGAGGGAATGTGTCTGATAGTGACACATCCCCCATCCTTCAACATCGGGCAAACCGTCGGGGAGATATGTCTGGTAGTGACACTTCACCACAATACAAGAACATTTATCCGGATTTGTCAACAATGCAAAAAGATGAAAGGCCTGCAGGTATTAAATCACTGATTTTTTTGCAAAAGTTGGATACTCAGCCCCCCAGGACCAAATGTCCAACTGAACTTATGGTGTGGAGTAAATGATACTGATTGCAATACAACTATCTAACTTTCAGTTTTCTTCAAACCAGTTGAAGGGTTGAACCTAAAACTTGAACTTATGACTCTAATCAGTACACATATTTATCATTTTTTACATTTTGTAATTTGGTATAAAACAAATTCCTAAAACATTTTAAGTTCATTGTATTAACTTATAATACTGAAATTAGTACACATACGTAATATTTTTTTCTTTTTGTAATTTGTTATAAAACAAATTCCTGAAACATTTGGAGAATTGAATGGTCAGAAAGTATTAATGGTGTAAACATCAGTATGACTTGTAGCAATATAATATATCTCAGATTTGTTATGCCACAATGATGAACATGTTATAATTTTGAAATGTTTAAAGACCTCTCTGATGCCAGTGACCACAGAGAAGTGATAGGTACAGTCAGTATTGGAAACTTTGTTTTTAATGCTTTATTGAACAGAATTCCAGTTATATCCCAGCCTTATGGTTAAATGTATTCGGTCCTTACAGGAAAAGTGAAGGCCCTGCACATAATGAGTGAGTGAGTTGTGTTTTATGCCGCTTCTAGACCCGTGAAGATCCGGGGTAGAATAGGTCTTTGGCAACCCAGGCTTGCCACAAAAGGTGACTATGCATGTCGTAAAAGACGACTAACGGGATCGGGTGGTCAGGCTCCCTGACTTGGTTGACACATGTCATCGGTTCCCAATTGCGCAGATCGATGGTCATGCTGTTGATCACTGGATTGTCTGGTCCAGACTCGATTATTTACAGACCGCCGCCAAAAAGGTTGAATATTGCTGAGTGCGGCGTAAAACTCAACTCACTCACTCACTTATGCCGCTTCTAGCAATATGCCGGCAATATCACTGCAGGGGACACCAGAAATTGGCTTCACACATTGTACCCATGTGGGAAAACGAACCCGGGCCTTCTTCGTGACAAGCAAACACTTTAACCACTAGGCTACCCCACCGCCCTGTAAAGTAATGACACAGTGTCGGGTATTGAAATGTCAAATTTAGTCCTTATTTTAGTTTCAGGAACCTTATGATATATATGCATCCATTCTGGATGTTTCAGTAAACTGGATGCAGATTTCTACCTTTTTGGGTAAAACCCTGGCTATACGGTTTGTTTCAGATTTGATCATGGACTGAAATTAAAATTAAAACATAATCATTAAAGTTAAAGTTCAATAGAAGTGTATTGGGTGATCAACAGGGAGCAGCAACAATGGCTTGGTGCTGTCTTTTATGACAGAGCAAATAAAAAATGATGCTTAAATCTGATCAGAACGACAGATATACAGCAGTTGTGCTTTTTGTAAATCTTCATTTTCAAATTTACAAGTATCATATTTTTTGCAACAGTGTTTTTCACTGCTGGACATTGTGACCGGCTAGCATTTTAAATACCGGTTATTTGTAAATTTTACCGGTCAAGTGCACCTTAACAACCAATCAGAAATGTAGAGGGTATCGCAATGCATCCATGCCACTAATTTTAGCCTGAGGTTTTCCCAAACTGCTGCTTTTTATTTGACAACACCTCAATGTCATTGTGAAAACAACCTCGACCATAGAGCTAGAATATTGCTGAGTGCGGCATAAAACTGAACTCACACACACACACACATTGTAAAAACGTAATCTTTTTTCGAGGAGAAATATAATTGACAGAGGTAATTAGAAAAGTTTATTATAAAATTTGCCGGACGATGACCAACAGCCCTTGACCAGTACAATGTTAGAATAATTTCAAAGTCTGGTATATACAGGATAACGGGAAACACTGTGTGACCTGTATGGTTGTAGGCTTTTCTCCCTCATAAAGCTGCCAAAATTTAATTGGAATACTGTTCAAAGCAGCATTAAACCCAACTCACTCACACAAATGTCGGACCGCCTCCGTGGTGTAGTGGTTAGAGCGTCCGCCCGGAGAGCGGAAGGTCGTGGGTTCGATCCCCGACCGCGTCATACCAAAAGACGTTAAAATATGGTACTTGTTGGTCTCTGCCTGACGCTCGGCATTAATGGGTACAACAAGGACTGGTCGGCTCGGAGTCAGTATAATGTTGCTGAGTGGGGTATTCATGCTTCACTGCGGCATGGTATCTCAGTGGGCTAGCACTATAAAACCAGCTTAAGTCTGGGCTAGTACAAGCAGCCGCACATACACATACACATGCATGCACGTCGTCATATGAGCGAAATATTCTCAAGCACGATGTAAAACCCAATTTCACCTCACCTCACCTCACACAAATGTCGGAAAATACTTTATTCAATTTCATGTTCTCTGATTGTTCCAGGTCCTGCAGCACCTAAGAAGCAGACGTCATCCTCAATGCCACCCTACATGTGGATAGGACTGGTAATCCCAGTCCTTATCATTTTGGGAGTCCTGTTCTCTGCATCCCTTAGGAAACCACCATCACGCAGTCCAAGCTTTCAGGCCTTTGTGTCCACGGTTGATGACCTTCAGTCGTCCTTCAAGTCTCAGGACAAGAGAACATGGAAAACCATCAAGTCATCTGTCAAACATATTCTCAATGCCACGGACCCCGGATACCCAGCTGTTGTTTTGTTTGCTGTCCGGAAAGACCATCCCGCGACTGCCAGCTGTCTGGCCCGAAGAGTTGCCTCCCTTTTTAACCATCTGACGAGCAGTGTCGGAGATGATGGCTACGTGGATGCAAGACTCTTGAACCATCTTGAAGCAAGGGACCAGAAGGAAAGCCTTGACGATAAAATAAGGGCTAATTTCAAGAGCGGACGATCTGTGGTTATTGATCACCTTGAGGGCTTGTCCCCTTTGGCTTCCTTGCTGTTGCATGGGATCTGTGATAACGACAATGCACCTTTCAAAAACGTGTTTATCGGGATTGTGTTTTATGTCGATAGAGAACTGACCGTGCGGGATGTTGACATTGAACTAGAAAAGTACTTTAAGTCCGAACTTGATATGGACAAGATTGGTGCACTGTTGACGAGGATAAATAACAATGCAGTTGTTGTGAGGAAAGAGGAAGGGGATATTTCATCGCTATGTAGTTAGGAAGGATGCAGAATCTCACCGGTCCAGGAATAGTGTAATTAGCAATAGAAATGTTAAACTCAATCTCGCTTGAACACAGCATCAAATGTTACTCTAAGCCTTCTTAAGCATCTCATTAAAATGTTACCAGCTTAACATGCTTTGCATGAAAAAATAACATATCAGCCAAAATGAACCACCTCAGTTGACAATCACTGAGGAAGAAAAGTCTCAATCGGCAATGATCAGGGAAGGAAGTTGTCTCCCTTGAGTGGGGTTTTCAAAGTTGGGAAGCACAATGATGACAAATTTTATGGATAGCAGCTTTTGTGAGTGCAACATTTCGATAGATTCTTCTACCATATGTATTTCCTTTCCTGTTTGGTACTGGTTCAATATTCTGTACTGAAAGGTCGCTCTCAAGTTGTTATCCATAAAATGTGTCTTTATTAAGGATGTTGTTTGTTGAGATTTGAAGGTTAAAAAGCCCCAGGTTTACTTGATTTAACCCAAAATTGTTTTCACCCAAAGATAATCTACGTTTTTAAAACGAATAAATAAATTTAGAGGTGACATTTAAAGTGGTATACACATATGTAATGATTGTATGGTGAAAGTTTCTGCTTGTATGCGCAGAAACTTTGAGCCACTGATAAATCAAATGGATCTATCTACTAACTAGGTTCACCTCCTTTGATGATGCTTCATCAGCAAATCAAATGTCAAATTGCACGTTGTGTACCACTTTACTGCAGATATAACATACTCATTAGTCCTAGCTTCAGATGGGCATTTTGTAAAAGGAATTCTTTGATATTTTGAAAAGTAAGAGTTCCAAAGCAAAAAATTACATATAATAATGTGCTATTTAAGAAGGGGTTTTTTTCTGTATGTTATCTAAGGTATGAAATATTGCACCGATTCATTACAAGACAGGGCCTTTGATGTAATACATGTATTGTGATACATGATACAAATTACATTTGATATGAAAAGTTAACTGAATGGGACAAATGTGAGCATTAGAAGCTGTCTACAAGCCAGCTGATTTGGGGTATTTTGGGCATTTTGTAACTATTTTTTATGAACAGATTAACAGCCCATCATTAATTTGTACGTATATGAAATGCACCCCAAATAAATGGTTTTGGTCTCTCCTTGTGTTCAGTGTTTCAGGGCAAATACAGCAATACTGCGGTACAGTGGTGCATTCCCAACATTCCCAGGGCTCACATTTTGGTAAAGCTATGATTCATTCCCATGGTTTAGCAATCAGTGGCTAGCCTGTGGCTAGTAAAAATCCAGGCAGGCCAGTAAATCTCCAAAGTCACTGGTCCGACTGGCTAGTGAAATTTCATGGGGTCATTTTGTAAATATATCACTCTCTCCAACTTGTTAAGTTAAACCCACTTTTAAATCATGCAAGATATGGCCTTATAAAAAATGTTCATCATATTAGCAGTTTTATGGTGAATCCTGTTTCTACATTCAAAGTTCGGACAAGTGAACTAATTTGTGGGCAAGTAACTTTCAGGCATAGCTAGGTCGACTGACTAACAAAATGTGGAAACTATTCCGCACACTGTTAGCAATCTCAGATTACCTGCCCTTGAGTTCCATCAGCATTTACCAACCAATCAAATGCTACATATGGGAAACAGTAAGAGAGGTACTTAATGCATACCTAACAATAATTATACATAAGCCTTTTCCAACAGTTTGCTCGACATGAAGATGCTTGTTCCGCTTTAAAGGTTTTTAGGGCTTTCTTTTGTGCAAGTTTAGCAATACTAAATTTATTGCAAACCTCGATCATATTCTGTGGGACTACCCACCATGTTTTTGACATTGCCAACCAAATACAGAGGGTGGTTTGGAACTCGCATCTTGAGTCAAACTGGCAAAGGGCAATCAAGAATTCAAGGGCAGGTAATTTAAAATGCAAGCTTAAGCAAGCATCATTTTAGATTAGGTTTACTGGAATCAAGTCTCTGGCGTTAAAACAGATGCCAGTGGTGAGGTGTCTTCTGTCCTCTTTCCTCTTTCCTAAAGTTTGAGTCAATAGATCTTCGCTTCAGTCTAATTCTGATGAGTTCGCCGTGGAGGGGTAGTTCAAATCTAACAGTAGTGACCTTACGGTGGTGCAGATCTCAGTGGTATATCTGGTTGGCCACACTGCATCGACCAAGTGGTGGTGGGTTTGCCTTGTAGGTAAATGTGTTGGCCCTTCAGTTCAAACCAGTTCTGGGGTTTAGATTAGTGTGTGAACCCCATTGCATCCTAAACCTCATACTCATTTATGTATCTTATTTAGGTGAGGTGAAATTTGGTTTTACGTCGTGCTTGAGAATATTTCGCTCATATGACGACGTGCATGCATGTGTATGTGTAGCTGCTTGTACTAGCCCAGACTTAAGCTGGTTTTATAGTGCTAGCCCACTGAGATACCATGCCGCAGTGAAGCATGAATACCCCACTCAGACACATTATACTGACTCCGAGCCGACCAGTCCTTGTACCCATTAATGCCGAGCGCGAGGCATGGACCAACAAGTACCATATTTTAACGTATTTTTGGTATGACGCGGTCGGGGATCGAACCCGCGACCTTCCACTCTCCGGGCAGATGCTCTAACCACTACACCACGGAGGCGGTATCTTATTTAGGGAAAAAGTGCCTCACTATTATCATTGGCACAGTTTTATTATTCACAGTTTAATTCTGAAGGGCCTGGGGTTTCAGATATTCATTAAAAATGGTCTTGTGACTGTAGTTAGCATAAACATTTACATTATTATTATAAGGACCAATAGGGATGTCACTATACATAAATTTCATGAATCGATACGCATCACGATACCCATGTCACGATTCGATATGCATCACGATATCCATTTTTGCGGCATTATTGCATAAATTTAGTTAAATTTTGAACATTATTATTTCCTATTTTATAGTTGTCCATGAAAAGATCAACGTGTTTTATTCTCAGAGATTAAAAAGTTCTAATTTCCCATCTTTGTGCATGAACAATAATCATTTATAACTCTCATAACATCAAAAATCATGATACAATTGCAAAATGTAAAGGATACATAAACATATTTAAGCCGATACTTTCAAAACTAATTATCGATACAGTTTTGATTGTATTGATAATTGCATCATCTTAGAAAAAGTATCGATGTATCGTGGCATCCCTAAGGACTAAATGTGCTTCACTCTTCTGAAAGCTCAGGTGGTCAAGTCAAATACGGTGCCAGAACATTCTGGGCTGACTGCCTTCCACAGATGTGCCATGATGTTTCAATCCCAGATTCATGCAAATTGTCATCCTCGATAATCTCCAGGGTATACGTTACGATCACTCTCCACTATACCCTGGATGCATCCACGGCTTGGCCCGATGATTATATTACCTCCCTTTGCTGGCTCCGCATTCTCACAGTAGCCAATCAGCTAAGCCTCCGTTACATCCGAGCTTGCCAGTGTCAACAAAGATAGCGGCCGCAGTCGCGAAGGATTCTTCGCAGTGCCACTCATATTTTTGAGGAAATAATACAGACAAATTGACAGATCTGAAACTTTCAAAAAATATATAAAAGAACTCTTTCTACCTCTTTCAGAGTACCTCTGCATCAATTGTGTTGCCAAGTTTAAACGGTTAGATAATTTAAGAAGCGAAAGTGAGTAGTGATTGGTTTGCTCAACTTCCCAGCATAGACACCTGATTGGATAAAAAGCCAGCAAAGGGAGGTAATAAAATCACCGGGCCAAGCCGTGGATGCATCCAGGGTATAGTGGAGAGTGATCGTAACGTATACCCTGGAGATTATCGAGGATGGCCAGTTGTGAGCCAGGCTAATACTTACTGAAATATTTCATTTCTGAAACTACTATGTTTTATCATACCAAAAGCACGTGTTCGACGATGGTCACATCCATTAAGTTATTTATGCATTATGAAGAGGTAGTACAGAGGGACATACCCTCAAATGATATGATTATGTATGATTACAGCCACAATAAAGCTATAGTTTATTTTTTTATGAACATTTTATTTTTGAAATCATTCTTTCAATATCTGCAACAAACATGGCCAGTGGTGCTGAGAATTGTTTTTCACAATGAGGTGACATGGGGCTCAGTCCTGAATAGAACATCACTGTACATATTTTGCAGCATTCCCGTTTGTGGCTGCTTTTTCCAGATTCATATACACAGTGCTAGCCCACTGAGAACATGGCAGGTTGATGTGGATGTGTGACTTTGCTATTTTGTTAAATGTTCAACACATGGCTCTTACTAGTGTTTGGAATTGGAAACCAAATCCACTATCGATTATCGGAGGACTTGTGGTGAACGATTATCGACTATAATCGAAATATATACATTTTTAATGTAATCACCAATTTTAAGAGTTTTCCCCCAGGTTTATTCTAATTATTGGGTTTTTTTATGCCCCCGCCATAAATATGGCAGGGGCATATAGGGTTACCCTCGGTGTCCGTCCGTCACGTCCGTCCATCCGGTCCGTCCGAAACAGGGAATGTATTCTAGCCACTTCTCCACCATAACCGCTCTGTGGAATTCAATGAACTTATACATGGTCTTTCTTGGGACTCTAATGGTGTGCATCTCATATTTTGTTTTTTTATTTTATTGTTTTTTTTTGTAAGTTTAGAGACATTTGAACTTAGGTACATTTTGCTGAATTTCTCTATGATAGTGTTGTAGGGGATGAAGTCTATCCACTTCTCCACAAAAACTGCTCAACAGAATTGAATGAACTTCTACATGTCTTTTGTAGGGACTCTAAAGGTGTGCATTTCATAATTTTTTATGCAATTTCTTACTTTTGTCACTTTTACAGATGTTTGAACTTAGTTGAATTTGGTTCTATTCAGCCAGTGTTCATTCCATCCAACAGGGGGTGTACGTTATCCACTTCTCCTCAAAAACTACTTTATGGAATTCTTTTAGATTACACATGTGCTTTATAGGGACACTAAAGGCGTGCGTCTCATATTTTGATTTTGTATTTTATTTATTTTTCCAATTTTAATGCCGTTTGAACTTAGATCAATTTTGTTGAATTTCTCTCTGAATATAGTGTTGTAGGGGGTGAAGTCTATCCACTTCTCCACAAAAGCTGCTGAACAGAATTGATTGAGCTTCTACGTGTGTTTCATTGGAACTCTTAAGGTGTGCATCTCATACCTTGTTCATCCAATTTCTTAATTTTGTCACTTCTACAGATGTTTGAACTTAGTTGAATTTGGTTCTATTCATCTAGTTTGTCCCATACAACAGGGGGTGTACGTTATCCACTTCTCCTCAAAAACTACTTTATGGAATTCTTTTAGATTACACATGTGCTTTATAGGGACTCTAAAGGTGTGCATCTCATATTTTGATTTTGTATTTTATTTATTTTTCCAATTTTAATGCCGTTTAAACTTGCATAAATTTTGTTGAATTTCTCTCTGAATATAGTGTTATAGGGGATGAAGTCCATCAACTTCTCCACAAAAACTGCTCAACAGAATTGATTAAGCTTATACATGTGTTTCATTGAGACTCGAAAGGTGTGCATGTCATAGTTGCATAGATGTTTATTGAACTTGTTCGTGAATTTTGTTCAATTATTGATCTTTATATGTCTTATGAATGTCAGCGGGGGCATCCGTGTCCCTGGACACAATTTTTTCTTGTTTATAATTAATATTGTCATGCAATGAAATGCACACATGCAAGTAAGACACTGGAATTGTAATTAAACAATAAAAGTGGTTTAAATTTTACAATGCTCATAGCTTTAAGTTGTTGAGCGCATGTTTGTTCATGAATATTGAAATTAAATGGTTAGTATACTTAATTCAAGGGTGTTATACAAAAACAAGAAAATTCCAAGTAATCAAAAATATGTTTTACAATCGATAATCATTTATAATTCTTTCGATCGATTTTCGATCATCAGAACACCACCAACTCTTTCATGCAACTTTCATCAGTTCTTGGCCAATTGTGTCAATGTACATGATGTTATTCAATGCTGATCCTGTCCACAAGATCCTCTCTTGGTAAACGTGGCGCATACATTGAACTACTGACTGCTGGCTCTGTCACTGTACGTGATGGTATCGATCTATGCACATCCTATCAATATAGCCATTTCACTGTGAACATGGAACTCTCGGACACCCACTCACACAGCCAATGACTTCTCTGCATACATGATGATATGGATCTATGCTGATGACATGAATAATTCCCTCACAACAAAAAGGGCTCGGAGAGACCCACAAACATATTCAACTTCATGTCACCATATCTGACTATTGATCCATTGAATGTTGTCTAACCCAGCAATATTCAAGTGGTCTGTTAATCAGAGCAGACAATGTTTATCAACATCATAAGCATCGAATGGACAATTGGGATATGATGCCATTTCCAAGTCGGCGAGTCCGACTACCCGATCTTGTTAGTCGTCTCTTGTGACAATCATGGGTTGCTGAAGACCAATCCTAAAACCCATGGGTTGCTGAAGACCAATCCTAAAACCCAGTCCCCGATTTCTCGAAACAAACTTAAGTCTGAGGTTTGACTTAAGTTCGAGTTTTTACTCAAATTTGAGAAAATGCATTCCACAGAATGAACTGAAATTGGTATTAAACTCAAACTATAGAAGACAATTTGAGTTTGGTGGATAGATTACTTAAGTTGTTTGGGCTTTTATATTTTGAAAATTCAGCTGTTTCAAATTGTGAAACTCAGTTTGAGATTTGAGTAAAAACTTAAGTTTGTTCCGAGAAATCCGGGCCAGATCTTCACAGGTACGTTTTTTGTGTTGGAGCCCTGTGTGGTGCAGGGGTCGTGATCTGTGGGTTTCACCTGCATTGTAAGTGGTAACATGAACCCCTGTATGAGTGTACCTGTATCCACACAGGCTGAACTTGCATGAACGTAGAAGCTTGATACGCCTCTTAGTAGCGTGGGTTACTGAAGACCAAACTCTGACCCGGGTCAATACATAAACAAAGACACCAAACAGGTTAATACTTGAAAGTAATGTATTCTTCACATGGTTTACACGCTCAAGAAATAAAATCCACATATCAACAATTATTCTGTACAGCAACAAGAACAGCTGATTGTGATGAGAACCATATCAACATTATTGATAACACATGTAACATAGGGGTTATCACTGTCTTACAGACCTTTCAGACCTGCATGTAGCAAGAAAATGAAATATGTAACTTTTTAAAGCTTTCAAACAATAAGTATACCCAACTGACAGGAAATAGCAAAATGAAATCTCCAGGGATGAGAAAGGTTTTTTTCCATACACACTAAAAAGAAAAAACAACTGAAAGTAATGTTTTGTGGTACTGTCATTTATGTGAATATGTATTGACCTCACTGAATCTTCAGCTGAAAATACTCATCCTGAATGGTAAAAAGAAGTACAATGAAATCTCACAAATCACTACGTGCAACTTCTAGCAAATCCTAGTTGAAACAAAATGGCTGAAAAATATTTTTTTAATCTTGAGACAAATGAGTACAAGCCATATTCAAGGCCCCATGATAAACCAATCATAAACAATAATAACACATTCATATCCCTTTCAGACTACACACCCCATCTTGACAAATTCTGCAGGAATTTAGCAGGCACTGAACATACTTGTGTCACCTGCTAAAACTGAGAAAATTCTGCAAGACATTAGCAGGCACTGTACATACTTGTGTCACCTGCTAAAACTGAGAAAATTCTGCAAGAAATTAGCAGGCACTGTACATACTTGTGTCATCTGCTAAAACTGACAAAAACAACAGAAACAAAAAATCTGTTTCCCACATGAAACAGTAGGCACAAACTTGAATGAAAGCCATCAGTTTAACACTGAACCTGTTATGTATTTTCATGGTCAAATACACCATAATCAGTTAAGACGTAAACATGATGAAAACAGTAAATCAAATTCTAAATAATAGCAAACCTGGTGAATACTATTTGTCAGTCCTGTAAGCTTCAGTTTAAGTTCTTTTTTTATCCACAATTCGAGCATTACATGTAAAAGATTCTAAGAATTCTGGATTGTCCACATTTATTACACACATTTATTAAGATAAATGCCCATAATGCACTGTTATATACCCAGGAATGAAAATGAAGTTTTGAGAAAAACTCTGAAAACTAGCCGGGGGTTTAGCATCTAGGCCTAAAAAAGAAGCTTGTGGTTCCGATTACCCAACCTACTCTAAATATTCCTGCCGAGCCTAACAATTTTACTCACCACATAATAAATTAAATTTATTTTCTGACATGAGTAATGTAAAAATATTTTGCAAAACCCCAAACAAACCTACCTACCTACCCTAGTTCTGAAATGGAAATCGGAACCACAACATTTTTTTTTTGGCCCTATCAGATTTAGACGATTCACAAAAATTACCCATGGCCTTATGAAATTCCCGGAATTCCGCAGAAAATTCTCATCCCTGTCTACCCATGGAGGTAAATTCTAAGAGAGAGTGAGTTGGAGTAAGTAAGGTTTTACACCACTTTTAGCAATATTCCAGGAATGGGCTTTACACATTGTACCCATGTGGGGAATCAAACCAGGGTCTTCAGTACGACAAGTGAACGATTTAACCACTTGGCTACCCAACTGCTCCACAAATTGTAAAAACTAAACCTTTGACAGGACCTAACCATGGAAATTCCTAACACGTAATCTCAATTATATCAGGTGCTCCTCCCACCAACATGCCACAGAGCTGAGCACTATGACCTGATTTTAATGAGAGCAGTTGTACAGAAATACATGCATTGAACATATGCCATTCTAAAATATAAATTTGCAAATTTCCTCTGAAATACCAACTTTGATTGTCCAGTGTCATATCTTCTTATGATAAAAAACATGGATCGATTCACAAAAATAACTTTAATGAGAGCATCTCATATCTCTGCACAAAAGTTTGCACGGTCATGAAAGCAATTTGATTCTGAGAACTCATTTAAAGTAACTACATTTGAAAAATGCTCAAAAAGTTATCCATGACAATGGCTTCTGGGTAAATGACATATAATCCTCAAAAGCGTTAAAGAAATGAGAGCACAAAAATTAACATTTAACACAAGAAGTTATCTTTCTGCATCAACTTATCAAAATCCTGTCAGTATGCATATTTTGGCAAGGTTAGTGAGTGTTACCATGGTAATTACTGAATCAACCTTCACCTGTTAAGTTGTGACTAAACTATGAGGAGTATGAACAGTCAACATGATTTGTTGGAATATTACCGTCACTATTCAGGACATCCGGTATCACAATATCTGAATGTTGTACGAAATATTAATGAACGTAAGTGTGCCATTATTGAAGAAATGGATAACAGGTGCCCAGTTATGTTTTATGTCTTATGTGAAGTGGTATTCCACTGATGACATAACAAGATTTAGGGCTGGCTAAAATGATCGATAATCGGAAATATCGTTGATAGGAAAGATTATTAATGATTATCAATATGAAAATTGTGTTAATGATAATTTCACATATCACCTTTGGTGATGGAATTTTTTTAAATTTTCTCACACAATATACAAATTTAGGACTTTATTCATTGTATGCTTCTAAATTTTGTCCCTGGCGGTGTTTAGTTAATAATCTATGCAAAAACATGTCATCACTCACCATTGACGTGAAATATGTTCATTACTTTCAGACATATTTGGCATTTTTGCTTCAAATCAAGTCTCCGATATTTATCGATAATCGATCAATATGTAATTAACGATTACTTAACTCTATTATTCATATCGCTAGCCAGCCCTAACAAGATTACTATGCACTGATGTCACAGTTAGAAAACTATTCCCCTGACAACAGACATTCATTAAATTTGATCATATTTGTTTTTCGCTTGGCGTATAACCATGACAACTTGGTGTAAGAAAATTGGACTTACGTCAATGGTTAGTTTTATCAATTCAAGTCGGTCATCAGAAATGCCCAGTACCTCAATACAAACAATTAAGCAGAAAACCACATCAACTGACACTCCTAATAAAACCAAGCAATCCTTAAGCTTCATCTTTGAATCTGTCTCAACCAGTGTCAACAATGTTTGTATAACATTTACCAATCATGTTCAGTTCTGTGGTTTCTCAGTTAAAATGTAACTGAATACGAACTGCAAATTATTTTTTGAAGGATACCTGCAACTGCTTGCCATTATACCACATGCCATTACGGACCCTAATGGCGTATTCTGCCTCCTGGTAATTAGGCATGGTGACAAAGCCAAAGCCTTTACTTACACCTTTAGCCTGATCCATCATGACGGTAACCTTGCTTACCGTTCCACATGGACCGAACAGCTCCCACAGCACTCTGTCATCGGCCTCCGTGCCGATGTTGTAAATAAACAGAACATGTCCGTCTTGCGCATCGTCCTGACCTTGACCATGGTACTGCGAATGTTGTCCACCACTGTAGTTACTACCATTACCGTTCTGGCTGCCCATCGGGTTGAAGTGGGCTCGGTTTCTCTGGTTCCTCATTGGTCCTGGTGAATTGAAGCGAGGTTTGAAGCCCATCCCTTGGAACGGTGGAGGAGGTGGGGGCATCGGAGGGGCCTTGACCTTCTTGGAACTATCGTCCGCAAACTTGATAAGCAGGTTGTCTGGTGAATCGGGCGGGGCCTTACCGTTCAGGTACTCAATGGCAGTTTCTGCCTCTGACCTCTTGCTGTAAAGGACAAAGCCAACCCTTTTGGAGATTCCTGTGTTCAAATCTACAAGGACTCGACTTTGTACAATATCACCATAGGGGCTGAAATAGTTGTTTAGTTCGTTCTCACCCCAGTACAAGGGAATGCTACGTATGTACAAGTTAGCTCCCTTTACCGTTTCCCCAGAGTCTCCCTTCCGTGAATATGCCACCTTTATCCTCTTGTGCTGCATCTGAAGACCATTCAAGGTCGTGATGGCTCTTTCTGCATCATTCTCGTTATCATAGTCAACAAAACCGAAGCCATAGCTGTACCCTGTCTTCTTGTCTCGGACTATCTTGGCCATCTTGACTGGGCCAATACTGAGGAACATTGACCTGAACTCTTCATCTGTGAGGGTTTGGGGGAGGTAGTTGATGATTAGGTTGGTCTTGGAATCCACCACATTGCCCGAGTAGTCTTCGGAACATCCTTCGAAATCCATTCTTCTCAGCTGAATTACGACCACACACTTCTTGGAAATCCATTATGGATAAATGAAAAAAAAGGTAGAAAAAAATGGTTAAAGGGTTGTGCCTGTCAAAAGAAAATTAACATATTAATGAACATTATAGAGCTTCAATGTGTTTTTCAACAAACTTGTGCATTTTCTGGAGGACTATTTCAAAATCTCATTACTCTCTCACTACGGCAGAGATTGGCTTTCTATTTCTTGATCTGATTGAACATCATGCCGTCATCTGAGGTTAATAAATGAATGGGCCCTTGTTGCATAAAAAGCAAACTTCGTCTAAATTTTCCAAGAGCTTATCCAAGATTTTCAAACAAAGTGCAGGTGGTAGGTGAACTGGGAATGAATGTTAATATTTCTGATTACTTCTGAAAATTGTTTAGTGAGCGGCTGCAGTTTCTCTAATTTTAACTATTTTCCAGCTACATCATAGAGAACATTGGATGTGAGCGAAACATTTATATTAGTTTTCACTTTAGCCATTTGCAGGATTAGACTGACCCACTACCTCAATAAATTAGCTTAAGATACAGTAAGAGTGAGTGAGTATGGTTTTACACTGCTTTTAGCAATATTCCAGCAATATCACGGCGGGGGACACCAGAAATGGGCTTCACACATTGTACCCATGTGGGGAATCGAACCCGGGTCTTCAGCGAATGAACGCTTTAACCACTAGGCTACCCCACTGCCCCAGATACAGTAAAAGGAAAAGGTAAATACATAATCTTATTTATCATGTAACCAAGGCAACTAAATACAATGCTGTACATTCTTATCTGTAGATGTCATTCTGGTGATTATATCATGATTATTACTGATACTTCCCAATTCTCTAACAGCCAAGAGGTTGAATGAAATAGATATACGCTGAGGACCTTGTGAATCACTGCAAATATATGTAACATTACCATGGAGAGCACAAAGCCTGACTCTAGTTAACAGGGCATTCCAATTAATCAAAATGATCAAAGATTGACTGGAAGGTCCAAATGACCAAACGGAACAGTCTTCCAAAATCATTTGTACACAAACGGTGAAAGTGAGTGAGTAGTTTTACGCCGCTTTCAGCAATATTCCAGCAAAATCACAGCAGGGACACAAGAAATGGGCTTTGTGCACATATGGGGAAACGGACGCAGCTCTTCACGTCTTTTAGTGTGACGAACCAACACTTCAACCACTTGGCTACCCCAACACCCCAAATGGTGAAAGTAACAGAGTTGTAAAAGGCCAGAATCTTTTTCCAAAAGGAAAGTGCTGAAGAGGTGAGGTGAAATTGGGTTTAACGTCGTGCTTGAGAATATTTCGCTCACATGACGACGTGCGTGCGTGTGAATGTGTGGCTGCTTGTACTAGCCCAGATTTAAGCTTGTTTTATAGTGCTAGCCCACTGAGATACCATACCGCAGTGAAGCATGAATACCCCACTCAGACACATTATACTGACTCCGAGCTGACCAGTCCTTGTTGTACCCATTAATACCGAGCGCCAGGCAGGGACCAACAAGTAACGTCTTTTAACGACTTTTGGTATGACGCGGTCGGGGATCGAACCCGCGACCTTCCGCTCTCCAGGCGGATGCACTAACCACTACACCACAGAGGCGGTCGAAAGTGCTGGAGAAAGTGTGTTTGTACTTCCAAGCGCTCTAGTTTTACTGAACTTCACAATGGAAGAGCAAAAATATGCTGAACAGCACATTTCATTATGTCATCAAGGAGTGAGTTGAGTTTTACGCCATTTTCAGCAATATTCCAGCAATATCACAGCAGGGGGACACCAAAATGGGCTTCACACATTGTACCCATGTGAGGTATGAAACTCGGGTCTTTGGTGTGACGAGCGAACGCTTGAACCACTAGGCTACCCCACCCCCTCCCGTCATCAAGGAGGAATCAATCATCAATTATGATTTCACAAACAAATCCTAGATAATTGCGGAGTAACTCGTAAGAATTTTTTTTATGAGATACAAGAATATCAACATGTCTGAGAATGATATGAAATCACTGAACAGTAACAACTGTGAAAATAAACCCTGGACTTTGCGAGACAGACATCTAAAACCATTGACAAACTTTATAATTTAATGTAGGATGCTAAACTTTATGTAGATACTTAAGGATACAGTTTTTTTAGCTATGCCCAAACCCTGGATTTTTGCATACAGCATGTTTATCTGTTGTGTAAAACATGGTAAACACTTATTTTCATCAGACTGACTGACTGAGTTTTGGTTTTACGCCGCTTTTAGCAATATTCCAGCAGCATCACGGCGGGGGACACCAGAAATGGGCTTCACACATTGTACCCATGTGGGGAATCGAACCTGTGGTCTTCGGCGTGATGAGCAAACACTTTAACCACTAGGCTACCCCACCGCCCCTATTTTTATCAGACAAATTTCATCTTAAAATTATCAATATGAACTACCATATGAATTTGCGTCAAGGAAACTATTTGACAAAGTCATGATAAAGCAATATAGGTCACAAAGCATTATTAAATTCATAAGCCACTGTTATTTGCATTACAATTAACATATTTAAGCAATATTAACAATGCATGATTTAGTGTTGTAACATTACTACTTACAAACAATGAAACCAGAGAGAATTCTTACAATAATCATATCAATGTTAAAAAGACATAAATTCAATCTTGGTAATAATGTAGGACATATATTTATGATAATAGTTCTTTCAATCACAAAAAAAATTGTTAGTAGAGAACCCCATATAAACATAACATGGAGAGTTAAACATGATAAATAAATAAATCATAAATTAAACATGAATAAGATATATAATATAAACAGTTACCTCAGATATCCTAGGAACGGCAAAAAAATATTCTCAGATTAATTTTCTCACAGGATGCTGATAAAATCTAGTAAATAAAATACATAAATGATACTCATAATAAATGTGATGAAATATATGTAATAAACATGTATAGCATAAATAAATGTGAACTTAGCGACCTGAGCATGCACTGCAAGGTGTTAACACGGAAGACACACCATATATATACCACGGTATACAAATAAATTCAGTGAAAGGAGCATAAATCATGTAACCACAAATATAATTAAATAATAAAACAATAAATAAGCAAAAGCACCATGGCAACACAATAACATCAAATAAACAGACATGTTTGGC
Organism: Haliotis rubra; assembly: GCF_003918875.1. Taxonomy (NCBI): domain Eukaryota; kingdom Metazoa; phylum Mollusca; class Gastropoda; order Lepetellida; family Haliotidae; genus Haliotis; species Haliotis rubra. The sequence continues at coordinate 84,374 of NW_025767164.1, forward strand.
TTCATCTGTCTCGATAGCATATTCGATATTGATGTCACAATGGTTAAGTGTTGATTTATCCACTGACCGTATCAGTAGCTGATTTTATCCAATTCGGACACGTTGAAACTAGAAGTAACATACTTGATATCTCTTTATTAAACTTTTCTTAATTCTACAAATCATATGTCAAATACCACGGTTAAAATCTGAATGAGTCTAAGAATATCTAATAATGATGTCAAAATTAAATGTCGAAATATTTAACAGCTCACTTCTCTGATCTCAATAATGTCAGAGAACTGATAGGTGTAGTAAGGAATGGATGAGTTGGGTTTTCAATGCATCTTGGAACAGTATACAAGTGAGAGGGTGATGATGGTTTTAGGCTACTTTTAGCAATATTCCAGCAACATCACGGCTGGGGACACCAGGAATGGGCTTCACACATTGTATCCATGTGGGGAATCGAACCCGGTCATCTGCGTGACAACCATCCCAGAACAGTGTGACAGTTAAGTGTGGGAGGCACGCCCCAAATGATGCATGTCTGCCATTTACCATAGTGGTCATAAACCTAGAAACAAGATCAACACGAAATGGGGTCTGAACCCATGATCAAAGGTCCTTGGCATATACAAGGGATGAAACTCTGCATAGGGAATTTTGACACCTTGGGACTACTTTCTCCAGGCAATTGACACTTTAACTGATGTATTGGACAGCCAAAGATTAAGAAGTTATATTAATAATTCAAGTTGAAATTTTAAACATCATCCTACCCATCAAGCCAGGGATAAATTCAGCTTTAGACATAACATGTAAACGAAAATGTCTACCTCAACCAAAGTTTATCACCAACCAAAATTGGCATTTCATATTTCATACTTTCTGATATTCATCGATTGATGAATCATAGAACAAATGTTTAAAAAATATGTTCTGCACTAAAGTCTGAAAAGTTTTATCATGTGTTTTTGTGTGTAATATGAATGCGCATTCACATTTGCATAAATCCAATGGCTTGGTACAAGATGATTTTCACAACATTACCAATTACAGACACCATCTGAGAAATGACTGCCTTTTTTAATAAATGACAGAACCAACTCTGGCATTTCAACATTCGGATTATCAAATACCACAGCTTTAGCTTATTTCCTGGTACGGTTTGTTAACTGTCTGCAACATTATAGATATACAATGGCTGTCAGTATATAATCGTGTCAGGGACTGACAATCCAGTGATTTACATCATAAGTGTCAATCAGAGCTTTTGGCACTTGATGACATGCATCAAAAGAGTCAGACTTGTTCTCGTCACTATATGGCTGGAATAATGCCGATGTGACGTAAAGCCCAACTCAACTCAACTCAGAAGAGTCAGTGAGCTTGACTGTAAGACTTCCGCCTGCATTCCTCCTAAATTTTAACGATGAGGAAAAATGTGTTTGAGTGGCATTTTTAGAAGTTTGATATGTCTTTCAGTATGTACAGATGCAATTAAAGAAACATGTTAAAACTCAATCCTTATCAGATGAAGAATATATATTCAGGTGATATGGTTGACTAGAATGAGATTTAAAATGGGGATACGGGCGGAAGTCTTTCCCAGTAAAATCTTTGGAAACATGTTCTGCAGGGAAGATTTTGGCTAGTATATGACTGGTTGTCATAGTTATCCATCCAATTTCTAATGTATACTCAAGCATTTTAAGTAGAACAAGCATGCTTACGTTTAGGTGGTATCGCAATTTATCATAATATACATAATTATTATTGAAATGGTATGATAATATTAACTGAATAGGAAGGTTTAGCAGTATTGGCTATGACAACGTAACACAGTATACAGTCACATGTGCCATGACTACATCCTAACAGTGTGCAAACTAAACCTGCACCATGCAGTATAAACAAAATACAACATATCTTAGATTAATAGTCATTAGGCTGAAACCCAGGAAAGAGCATTTCCTCGTATACGTGAGTGAGTTTAGTTTTACGCCGCACTCAGCAATATTGCAGCTGTATGGCTTCCTCTTATAAAGAAGTGATTACGTGGTTTAGCAAGTTTGTCATATTAATTGTAGACCACCAAAACAACATTTATAGAAATTGGAATGAAATTTTCAACCACGCTGTTTATAATCATAACTAGTTTCTTGGTTGATAAAAAGATTGAAATCTGATAAAGGCCTATTCAAAAGAAGAACGTGGTTCTGATTTCAGAAATTCAAAGTGCCTCAGTTTAATATTAACACACCGCGTGCTTTTCTCAGTTACGTGGTCAAACTGTTAGAAATATAATCGAGGGAGCATGTTATCTCAACGTGTTCCCGTTTACTTCTAACATAAAACTGGGTAACCCCAAACACGACGTTCACACACGCACCTGAATAAATGGCGGAAATAAATTGACAGGGACGCATGCGTCTTATGAAGCTCCCAACAGCGATAGCCCTTTTGCAGAGATGAGCTGGAAGGCAGAAAACTTGTCAAGCACTGTCCATGAGCTTCGTGCCGCGCAACCAAAGGGAGGTAAAACGTTGCCTAACCGTCCTTGCTTACCACTAAAAAACTATATAAAGGTCACCCATTTCTTGCCATGCCCGGGTCAATACGGAAATGAACGGAATGATTATACGAAGGTTACGGGAATATACATGGTGTTTCGTGAAGTATTTGGTTTTACTTTCCGTCTCACCGATGGTAAATGCCATTTTGCTTTGTCTTTGATTTGGAGTGCGTAAAATAAGAGTGGCGGTCATTTCATCTGCAGGTTTCAACCCACTGTCAGTCAGAATGCCTGTTTGTTTGTTGTTTAACGTCGCACAAGAAAAGCCTTAAAAAGGCAATGTTGGAGGCACCTGAGTAAATTAAGAAATTTAGTGAGAAGGACGTACGTGAGATGATTTGGGTGATGAAGCTGATTTCAAGAGCATCACGATGACCATACCTCCGTCTATTAGAGACTTGCTTCTAATAGAGATCGGTACTCGCATCGCAAATACGGTATTCTCGTCAACAGTAAATGCCATTTAATATCAAAAGTCTTTGTCATGTCTAACCATGTCCGGAAATGAAGTACTAGTGACGGACGGAGGAAACATGGCCCTTTATAGTGCCATAATAGGCTAAGAACATTCGACATGATATTGTGGCATTTTCAAAATGGACACCGATTTCAAGATGGCCGCCAAAATCATTAAAATCATTATGCAAACAGATATTTTGTCAATAATTATGCCATGTGATCTACCAAATGAAAGCTCATCTCACAGGGATTCTAAATAAATATTGATATCATATGCCTTGTGGCATTTTCAAAATGACCGCCAATTTCAAAATGGCCACCATTGTCCTTAAGATAATCAAAATAATCTCACGAAAACAATTCCTTTTAATTAACCATACCTTGTGATATATTAATAGAAAGCTTTTCTCACAAGGAATCTAAATATACTTTCCACACCACACACACATAAGCCAAGTAATTATGGCATGATAACCACACATTTGATGCTTGTGCTTTTGGTACCAGGCGTCAAAATGGCTACTCATGGTTGGTTAATCAAGACAGCCGTGGTCACCACATTGATGGCAAATCACTTGTACAAATATCAATATCGTCATTATAAGTTAGTAAATTTTGAAACTCACTGTAATCTTCAGTCTTTGTTTGATGTATCATAAGGTCTTTTTGTCAATCACAATATCTCATTCTTCAATACTGAGTACATTTTGGCAGGTTGGCAATCCTCAAGACCCAGTGCAAAGTAATGTGCACTCAATGTCTGCTCTTCGACAACTGCCCCGTCCCCAGCACTCAAACTTGCATCCACAAGATATCATCTTTCTCTGGAGCAATTGCTCTATCTGTCTCAATAGGAACAAGGACCCCATCCTTGAATTGCCATCCCCACTCTGTTGGTGATAACTCATTCCCTTGCCATTGCTACACTCGGTAGCTGTGGAATTTAGCTACTGTTGGAGTTGGGGAAAGTGATTCCAGTTTAAAACCTGAAGAGGACACAGAGGCTCGATGAATGGACTTGAAGTACAATAGTCATGTTGTAGCTATGTTCGTCCAGTGATGTTGAGTCCACAGCTCCATAGAGTCTAAGCGTGACCATCTCTCCAACTTGTGCAATCCCATCATTTGAACTGCCAAATTGAAGGAAAACATCCAAGCAATCCCAATTGGACCTCTCCTGGAATAGAGCAAGAGCTTTCTTTTTTCCCCTGATTGTAGATGGCTGATGCTGTATCACAGCCTGTTATTGCATGAACAAACATCAGATGCTGTCTGATATTGGGCACGGTTTTCTGCATTTCGGAAATGCTGTACATCTGCACAGGGGCCCTTCCAAATAACATTTGAAGATCCATGTCATTTGTGGCTTGTGCAATCAATATTACCAACAGGTCTGTGTCGTTCCCCACGAAAACAACAGGTGATTGGTTGTCTCTGGCCTTGTTCATTGCAGTTAAAGCAATCAACCAGTCAGCATCAGCAGGACTCTGTTGCACTTCTAAACCTACTCTGGCAAGTCTTCCCTTCAATAATGTTAGGAAGCGACCTTTGTTCTTCTTGTTGCTCAGAAAAGGTTTTGATGAAGTTGCTTTCATGTCTGGCTCAAAAATGATTTCAGATGACATGTTCGGCTGAGCCCGTCGCCTCTGTTCAGCAGATTTTGTGGAACACGCACTGCCATATCCATCAAACACCACTGAAGATGCTGAACCGTTGAAGCACACAGGACACATAGTTGCCACATATATGGGTGTATGTAGCATCCGTGGGCCAAGGCAAACTTTGTAGCAGGTGGCCACCGTCAATGACATAATGCGCTCCCCTTGGATGGTCATTGTGGACTTGGACTTGTGATTTCGTTTAATTAGCCAGAACACTCTTCGTATTCTTTCGCGTCATGCCTTTGTCAAACAAGGCAGGTGGTTGCTTGGCAAATTCATGAAGTAGGTACAACTTCATCTCTGACTTATCCTCTATCACACAGGTGACTCGCATGAATAGCAGCTCAGAGCTTACTTGGACTGGCTCTCCTCTGATTTTGATTTGATTCTTTTCCTCACTGATTCTTATCACCCTATCTTTGCGCTTCAACTTTATGTCAGCAAACATCTGACCTGTCACTGCTTAGGCTGCCTTCATTCCGATAGAAATTGCTTTGTCTGCGTTTACCGATTTGCCAGCTACAACACCACTCGCTATGCAGACGAGCGACTCATGCTCTTCATATGAGAAAGGAGAATTGTTTTCTTTAAGCCATTGGAAGAATGTTTCACAGTCTTTGTTGTCTCTCACTAAGTTACATAAATGGAGGTCAACATGTTGCTCAGATGTTTGGCTGTGAAACTCTCTGAAGCATCACATATTGGTATACACTTAGGCATTACATGGACCCATTTGGCGAGAGTGCTATCAGTTATACCAGGGAGACTATTTAAGGGGGCCTGTGGTAGAGTATCCCTGGTTATACCACGACCACGAGCCGGAGATATTTAGCAGTCTCATCAGATCTTGCTCGATCACTTGGTCAGTGAAGTTGCCACTCCAGAATTTGTCAGTTCTTACGGATGGTGAAGTACCCTTGTTCTGTGTAGGCCTTGAAATTATCTGGCGACATTATGCCCTTCAGGTTTTTCATTTCTTCCAGATACAGACATGCAGATTTGGCATAGGAAAGATGACCAGCAGCATGGAATAAGGGAATCATCTTGCTGACAGACAGCAGATGTAAATTCCAGTCTCCAGTGCCTCCAAAACTGATATCAATTTCATTTTACAGATTTTAATGCTTTGTTGGATCTGAAATTATACTTCCTATCCAAATTGAAACTTCAGGTTTCCCTACACTGTAAGAGTATATTTCTCATAACCGCCCCCATTCTTTGCATCAACTCGTCTAAAAGAAAAGAAATTCCCACTTTTTGATATAACCTTCCCATCACTATTACTCACTCAGTATGGAATGCCTCATTTAGAAATGAAAATCTCACTAAAGGGAAACATTACAAACGTTGTTTTATTATCAGCAATGCATTTTCTTATACTTATAATAATTAGTATTTGTGTTTTCTTTTACACTAATTCACTGTACGTAATGTATATCATTTCCATTTTTCGTTTTTACTTCTTAAAGACAAACAGTGACCCGGAAGCGAAATAGGAGAAAATTGTGCCTTGTTTAAATGGGCTGTTCTGTCAGTGATAATTTTTCAAGTTGATTTGTGGTAGCTTAAATGAAAGGTGAGACATTGTACTTTATTTCAAATATTTTTGGGTCCACAATCTGCACATGGTATTGACACCAGCCTTCCACGATTTGACCCCAAGTTCAAGGCTGTTTAGTGTGTTTCGGGCTCGAGACCCCCGGTGATCATTGTCGACAGTGGATACAGCAAAATTGAGATGGTCGATCCAGGCCCATATTTTGCTGGTGAAGTGACAAGTGGCAGGTTGGTCAGCATGCAGCAGGATAACAGCCTACGACCGATATTAATTATGGTGGACTGGCATGTCACTGTAGATGGCAAATAAGGAAAATAATTGTTGTCTGAGGCCATTGAGAACGTTAATTTAAACAACTCATGGCCGTATTGTGCTTCACTGTATGACATGCACTGCATGCACTGCGTCACGTGATACCTGCACTTCATAAACAATACCTCGTGTCATGGAAAGTATATATCACGAGTGATAAAACGTTCGCTCGTCACTCCGAAGACCAGGACGAAGTCCATCGTGCCCATTCTTGACTCACCCAGATAAGACCAGAGGAAACTTGTCTATGGTGAAGAGTCTTTGTCACATGTAAATTCATATTGGCTTTTCATCGATATACCCAGGGGCGGATACAGCTTTCTGAGAAAGGGGGAGTGCACACTATTGAGAAAAGGAGGGGTGCACACTTCAATTTTACCCGAGTTTCAATGGTCATTTAACAAACTTTCAGCACAAAGGGGGTGGGGTGGGGGTGGTGGTGAGCACCCTGCAATCCCTCTGGATCCGCCTATGATACCACTTGCATCGAACGTTAAAACCTTATTGTACGAGTGAGTGAGTTTAGTTTTTAGACCGCACCCAGCAATATTCCAGCGATATGGCGTCAGTCTGTAAATAATCGAGACTGGACCAGACAATCCAGTGATCAACAGCATGAGCATCGATCTACGAAACAGGGATACGATGACATGTGTTTACCAATTCTAACCAGGATCTTCACGGGTATCATATGGCTTTTCATTGACGTTCCGCTTGTATCGAACAATAAAACCGTGTTGTTTAAGACATAACTCCCACACCGTAACATATACGAAACGATTTACCATAGTCATAACGCAAAGTTTGCTTTGTACAACAGTTCCCGGATAGGTTCATGCACATGGGATAACTGCTTGTTTGTTTGTCGTTTATCGCCTTACACAGCAATATTCCAGCTATATGACGGCGACCTGTAAATAATCGTGTCTGAAACAGACAGTTCCGTGATTGACATCATGAGCATCGATCAGTTCATTTTGGATACAATGACAAGCATCGACCTAGTCAGCGACCCTGACCAACCGATCTCTTCTCGGCGTGCATGCATGGGTAGCTGAAGGCCAGTTCTAAACCGGATCTTCACTGGTTCAGATTTCTTATGGTAATGTGAAGGGCTCTGCCACCTTTTTACCTCTCCTGCGCTTCCTTACCGTCGTATTAGTCTCTTCTTAATTATGACATACGTGATTTGTCGAAGACCAGTTATTATCTAACATATTCTTTACTCCAGCTTTTTTCAACAACACAAATAAATATTATTTTGAAACTTTTTCAAACACCTCTTTTCGATATAATGCCAACATCTTCCCCCGTCCTCACCCCTTTCTGGTGTCCCCGCCCTAGTCTTGCTGGAATATTTCTAAAAGCGGTGTAAAACCATATTCAATCGAACCGTCTCTAACGCATTAACCACCAGGCTCGCAGTCCCCTCAAAACCATTGGAGATGACATCCTCAATTATCAGGGGGCATTATATCTACATATTACGATGAATACGCAGGATCCATTCTACACCATATTTCTATGAAGTGACATCATTTATCAGACTCAGTTATGCCAGGGGAGACTATATATTGTAGATTATCCCTGGTTATGCTAAGATAGCGCACTGCAGGGCCCCGTTCTTCAAAGCGATCGTAGCGCTACGACAGTCGTAAGTCTATGTTAAAGTATGGGAGTTTCGATCATCTTAGCGCTACGATCGTTTTGTGGAACGGTGCACAGTTCATGAGCGTAAGTTTATTGGATGCCTATTTTTACAGTGATGTTACAATCGGAACCAACCGTAAAGATCCGTGTTTGGTTATCCATTCGCCATCACACGATACTTTTGGTAACCTCGAGGAAGACGCTATTTGGCTTGTCCCGGTGTACACGTGTTGGTCACGAATGCAGCTTACACTTGTCGTTAGAGACGACAAACGGGATCAAGGCCCCGTTTCACACAGCGATCGTAGCGTTAAGGTGATCGCAACTCCCATACTTTATCATAGACTTACGACAGTCGTAGCGCTACGATCGCTTTGTGAAACGAGCCCCTGGATCCCCAGTGGAGGTCAAGGTGGAACGTGCATTTTTTTTAATGCATGCATATGTCGTTATGTAGATGCGTAGATAGATGCTCATGATAAAAAAAACCCACCAAACTAATGCAGCAAAATATATTGATTATTTTTAAAAATAGAGAATGAGGTCCCGATAACATTTGTCCTTCAGCGGATTCCAAGGTAGAATACGGTACCAAGTTCTTCCAAGTTCTTTATTTAACTCAGAGACCCCACCAACGGTGGTACATGATATATAATAGTGAATTATGAAAACAAAAGTTACAAGATGGACAAAGGCAAAAAAACAACAAAATTCTAAAAAAGAAAACACATTGTGATGCAATAAAAACATACAGAAACGCATCATAATTAAAGTAATTATCTTAAATGATGTACAGTATACATACAATTACCGGTACCTAATGCACCAGTGGGTGCCAACCATTGAGGTTCGGGGTGTCACTGTGAGTGGCCTTGGTGATAATGTGACCCATACGGTGTACATCGATGCTCATGCTGTCAGTTGAGTCAAAACATTTATTACACAACAGTCCCGTTTCCTTCTGACTGGGTTCCGTCCTGTTGCGCACCTTAGTACAATAACCAGTCCAGAATTTTAAGACCAATTCATTCAACTGGATACACAAATATTAACCAGTATTATTTGGATACGGGGGAATAGGTTAATGAGACTCATGTTTCGGTTTGACTGGGTGCATCTGACACAGATTATTTACCGACCGCCATGGCGTAGAGAGAATATTCCTGACTATTGCATTAAACAATATTCACCTATTTTGAAACGGACAACTGTAATATTGTCTTAATCAGACGAGGGCGGTGGGGTAGCCTAGTGGTTAAAGCGTTCGCTCGTCACGCCGAAAGCCCGGGTTCGATTCTCCACATGGGTACAATGTGTGAAGCCAATTTCTGGTGTCCCTCGCCATGATATTGCGGGAATATTGGCGCTGAACCAAACACCCTCACCAAACCAGACGGGCGGGTATGACACTGCAATTATGAAATACTGTTGACCTTATATGATCACCACCGTTTCTAAGTCATAATGAGGTAATACAACACGCATCTAACCGTTAGATAGCTCAGTTTTTAACCCCGCGACCCTAGCTTAAAAGGCTAACTGTTTACATATCTGAGTCACCAGTTAGTTGGTACATACATATATAGAGCCCATCACAGGTATCAGCGTCTCAGTCTACACGTACCAGTCGGACAGACATCATCATGGAGAAGTTTATCGGAAAATGGCAAACGCAGCCAAAGTTGACAGAAAACTTTGATGCATTCGCGGACAAGATGGGTACGAATTTTTATTGTGTTTTGTCAATGTTTCCTTAGGTTGACGCTAAGTTTTTGAAGCGTGATGGTGCAAGGGCTGCGCATTGCCGCACTCCATCCTTAAATTTGCAGAAAGTATATTTACCATGTTGCCGTATGTTAAACACATAACCAAATCGTTTGTCGGTATATATTCAACACATATCAAAATAAACTGACTAATTGTAAATGTGATTTAAAGGTGACCCCCGAGTTCGATTCCCCACTTGGGTACAATGTGTGAAGCCAATTTCTGGTGTCCCCCGCCGTGATGTTGGTGGAATATCACTAAAAGCGGCGTAAAACTAAACTCGCTCATTCACTCACTAAAACACCCCAGAAACTCTAGGATGTTAGATGTTCAATCAGCGGTGGAGAAGCTTTGTAGTTAAATCGTTCTCTTTCTTTCTCCGATGTCAGAAGTCCATTCTGGGTGACCCCTGCCTTCAATATTGCCAAAAGCGGCATAAAACCATATTAACTCACTCACTCTTACACTTTCAGGGGTAGAGCCCGCGAGGAGAGAGATATATAAAAATATGGACGCAGTGTACACATTTTCCATGGACGGCAAAACATTGGTTGGTGGTATGGAGACGAAAGGGTTTAAACAAGACGTCAGGTTCGAACTCGGTGTCCCCGTGTCTTACAAAAGCTTTGATGGCGCCAATATGACGGTAAGTAATAGAACGCTTTCCATTACAATATGAAATCTGGACCCGTGAAAATACGGGTTACGGTAGGTCTTCAGCTCCCCGTGCATGTCCTGAGGGGCGACTATCAGGATCGTGGTCAGACTCGCTGACTTGTTTGACACATGTCATTGTGTCCCCACTGGTTAGATCGATGCTCATCGGATGAGGCTCGCTGATGCCTGTGATATTATCTAAATTGCATTGATCGATGCTCATGATGTCAATCATTGAATTGTCTGGCTCAGACTCGATAAATTACAGACCGCCGCCATGTAACTGTAATAATGTCGAGCATGGAGCTGAATGACCAAATTTCACAACAAGATTTAATTATCCAAGACAAGCGGGTGGTCAGGCTCGCTGACTTGGTTGACGCATGCCATCGCGTCAAAGATGAGAAGGGCGGGGCTCATGTGGATCACTGGATTGTTTGGTCCAGACTTGTTGTAAGAGGCGACAGACGGGATCGGGTGGTCAGGCTCGCTGACTTGATTGACACATGTCATCGTATCAAAATTACCTATATTTTTAGATCGATGTTCATGCTGTTGATCACTGGATTGTCTGGTTTGGATTGATTATTTACAAACCGCTGCCATGTAGCTGAAATGTTGCCGAGTGCGGCAGAAACTGACATAAACACACATGCGAAATCTGTACATGGGTTGAGTGCGGCTTAAAACTAAACTCACTCATTCACTGTACATGGGCTAACCTTGCGAAGTAAGTCCGGCAATAACTACTAGCTCTGCACTTACACGAGTTAGTAATAACCATTAAACGTAATTTCTGACGATATTGTGTTCTGAAACGTGAACGGATCGCGTGAGTAACGAAAAGCACATACATACATACCCTTTATAGTGCGTATAGTACAGTAGAGTTCGTTATACCCTTTATAGGGCGTATAGTACAGTAGAGTTCGTTATACCCTTTATAGGGCGTATAGTACAGTAGAGTTCGTTATACCCTTTATAGGGCGTATAGTACAGCGTTATACCCTTTATAGGGCGTATAGTACAGTAGAGTTCGTTATACCCTTTATAGGGCGTATAGTACAGTAGTTTTCGTTATACCCTTTATAGGGCGTATAGTACAGTAGAGTTCGTTATACCCTTTATAGGGCGTATAGTACAGTAGAGTTCGTTATACCCTTTATAGGGCGTATAGTACAGTAGAGTTCGTTATACCCTTTATAGGGCGTATAGTACAGTAGAGTTCGTTATACCCTTTATAGGGCGTATAGTACAGTAGAGTTCGTTATACCCTTTATAGGGCGTATAGTACAGTAGAGTTCGTTATACCCTTTATAGGGCGTATAGTACAGTAGAGTTCGTTATACCCTTTATAGGGCGTATAGTACAGTAGAGTTCGTTATACCAGTAGAGTTCGTTATACCCTTTATAGGGCGTATAGTACAGTAGAGTTCGTTATACCCTTTATAGGGCGTATAGTACAGTAGAGTTCGTTATACCCTTTATAGGGCGTATAGTACAGTAGAGTTCGTTATACCCTTTATAGGGCGTATAGTACAGTAGAGTTCGTTATACCCTTTATAGGGCGTATAGTACAGTAGAGTTCGTTATACCCTTTATAGGGCGTATAGTACAGTAGAGTTCGTTATACCCTTTATAGTGCGTATAGTACAGTCGTTATACCGTTATACCCTTTTAGTGCGTATAGTACAGTAGAGTTCGTTATACCCTTTATAGGGCGTATAGTACAGTAGAGTTCGTTATACCCTTTATAGTGCGTATAGTACAGTAGAGTTCGTTATACCCTTTATAGTGCGTATAGTATAGTAGAGTTCGTTATATCTGTCAGTTCGTAATAAACCTTTACTGTACTACTACTGTTACTACTACTACAACCACTGCTGAAACTACTACAAGTACTACTACTACCTCAAAAGGCGACTATGCTTGCCGTACAAGGCGACTAACCGGATAGGGTGGTCAGGCTCGCTGACTGGGTTGACACATGTCATCGGTTCCCAATTGCGCAGATCGATGTTCATGATGTTGATCACTGGATTGTCTGGTCCAGACTCGATTATTTACAGACCGCCGCCATATAGCTGGAATATTGATGGGTGCCGCGTAAAACTAAACTCACTCACTACTACTACCACTGCTACTACTACTACTACTACTACTACTACTACTACTACTACTACTACTACTACTACTACTACCACTGCTACTACAACACTTGACTGTATAACAATTTCCATCACAAGGGATAAATATTTCTATGTCAAAACAGTGAAGGATCTCTTTAATGTTAACTATCATTTAATTATTGAATTCTTAAAAGAAATAGAATTATTAGATACATTTTATTGGACGGTTTGTAAATAGATAAATATTTTATTATTGGTAGTTTAGATTTTGTAACTGAGATTGTTAGTGGCTGTACACTCAAAGGGGGTTAAAGTATTGCAAATTATTGTCCTCCTGAGAGGGTACGTAAGTCCCGAAACATTCAAAGTAAATTTAAACTCTCCACATTTATAACCGTAGCATATGATTATTTTTAATGTATGGCTAGTTACATCTAAATAGCTAACAGCTGAAGGGATGATGTAAATCCAGCTAGGGCCCATGCAGAAAGCAAAGGTACTGTAAGTCCCCATGGTCCCTAGTATGGTGATCTACCTTCAATTGTTGGCAATCTATAGCCTGGTTTTATATTGTATTGTCGTGTATAGTTAAATTGTTTAGATTTGGTTACTAGTTTTAAATTTCTACCTGTGATAATCTTGTTGTTTTACTGTCCTTCGTTGACAGGTTTTTCTAATTTATCTTTAATATATATTACTCTATAACTTGATTTTGTCAAGATATGGCTGAAATATTAAATTTTAACTTACTCACTCACTCGCCTCTACTACAACTACTACCACTGCTGCTACTACTACAACTACTACTACTACTACCACTGCTACTGCTGCTGCTACTACTACTTCTACTAATACTGCTGCTACTACTACTACTGCTGCTGCTACTACATGTACTACTACTACTAATACTGCTACTTCTACTGCTACTACTACTGCTGTTGCTACTACTACTACTTCTACTACTATTACTACTGCTGCTGCTGATACTACTACTATTATTACTACTGCTGCTGCTACTGCTACTGCTACAACTACTACTACCACTGCTACTGCTGCTGCTACTACTACTTCTACTAATACTGCTGCTACTACTACTACTGCTGCTGCTACTACATGTACTACTACTACTACTACTACTACATCTACTTCTACTGCTACTGCTTCTACTACTACTTCTACTACCGCTATTACTACTACTACTACTGCAACTGCTACTACTACGACCGTCTACTTCTGCCACTGTTCTTCACAGAGCTGTATAACCATGAAGGACGGTCGCTTCTTTGAGACTAATAAGATGGAGAGAGAGGGAACTACGCGAGAATGGACCACAGAGAGATACATCGAGGGGGGCTTCATGGTTGGGGTAAGTAGCTGCATGGGCGATTGCGAGTGCGTGTGCGTGTGAAGTGAAAGCAATAAAGATATGTCCAAATTATGAAGTAACGATGTAATACTAGGTATATTCATCTTTAAGCAAGACGTTCTCTGCACTTACTTCCCAGAGGCCGTTTTGTGTCATGCTAAGATGAGCAGGAATGTTATCATTTCTCTTTATTACATGTAAGCATGTTGATTATTCTCATTTTCAGAAAACATATTTCATGTACCTCCAGTTCAACTCCGCACGAACCAAAGTGAACAAAAACATTGACATTATGCGAATACCTGCAAAATTGCTGATCCGGCGTTAAGCAATATTTACGCTCTCACTCACTCTAGTAACAAAGGTTTAATTACTTATTCAAGTAATTCTCTCTATGGTTACTTGGTGAAAGAAAATTTGCGAATACAAATGTTTTTCATTTTCTCACATCAATGTGTACGTCTTGACAGGTGCAGACAAAAGATGGCGTTTCCATGAAGATCAAGCTGAAGAAACTTTGAACGAAGATGATCCGCGCTTATATGGCAATGATATCACATAGTTTTATAGCCTGTTACCCTGCATGAATAAACTCATTATTAACGCTTTTCCCACTTCGTGAGTCTGTATCAAACCATCCTCGTTTATCCGGGGATTTATAGCTTCATTCTGTTCATACTGAGAAATACCGTGTCCCAGTTTGCCGCTGTAGCCTGGTGTTATCTCTATTCGAATCGCACGGCGCTGAACTTAGCTGCCAAGTCAAATGACTGTCATTAGCGCGAGAAATTAATATTCAATTTGTGATTGGACGGATAGAGGTGGCGACGCTACGGGTACGAGTGGGTCACTAGTATTTATAGAATGGAGGCATAGACTAAGGGGCAAAATAAAGTACATGTATAGAGATGGAAACTGGAGTTAACAAAACTATTAAAAATGTTATTAAGACATTAATAGTGCGAAAACAGCCGTCACTATATACTACACATGTATATAACTATATATATAACACCATATACTTAAGGTAACTATCAAATACATCACCGTCGCTTAATTAACAATTTGTTCCACACATTGCCGCCATTACACGTGAGTGTATACTTTCTTTTTGGCGTCAGTGTATTTCATCAAGGATGGTGTCAAGTGATTATATCTGGGGGTTCTTTAGACGCCATTAGTGTACGTTATAATACACTTATACAACCACCATATATTGTCTAAACCGTTTATAGAATGTCACGGGAGGTGAATATGGGACCGATGGCATGCACCACGTCAGCGAGCTTTAGTCTCCTCTTACGACAAGCATGGGCATGGGCCCGAATCTTCATGGCTGGGACAGACTGACAGACTGTCTCAATGAGGTATGAGTGTATATTACGCAACCGCTGTGTTCTGGATCTGTTTGTTTTGAAAGCACGTTGTATATTTACATACTGACTAACGATAGCGACAGAGTCACTTTTTGACATCTCCCCATACACAAGTGTTCTAGTGACTGAGGAGAGATAGCGGATCAGTAAACTCGATCAAGAAATGGGACAAGGCCTTGTATTGTCTGTACATAATGAACGAGGTGGAGGCATGTCATTTCACATGAGAAACCCTTACTTTTTATATCTGTGTAAATGTTCGTCGGTTTACATTTCTATGATGCATTGCCAATCTGGGAATCTCATCTATTGGTAGTTTAAAAAATTGTTGGCGAAAGAATTTTTTGTGTGCACACCTGATAGCATATAGCAAGGGCAGATAACTCGAAGCAGGTGTCGGTACACAGTGACATTCAGTTGATATATTATTAATATGTGTACTGAGCCTTACTCAGTGGTCTACTGGTTTCCTAGCTACATATAACAATACCAGGGCCTGCTGCTTGGGGTTCGAATCCGTATTTCTTCAAAAGTGACAACGCCAAAATTTCTCGAAATGACGATAAAAGATTTTACGGAGTTCTTTCACAACCTCGAGGGTCACTGTGACTTAGAGTCATAGACGTAGCAGAAAAAGCAACTGTGTCAGTTTTAAGTTGATTGTAACCCGATGTCGCAATACCCTAGTTCTCACAAATGCGTCTCTTGTGTGAGTGAGTGAGTGAGTTTAGTTTTACGCCGCAATATTCCAGCTATATGGCAACGGTCTGTAAATAATCGAGTCTGGACCAGACAATCCAGTGATCAACAGCATGAACATCGATCTGCGCAATTGGGAACCGATGATATGTCAACCAAGTCAGCTAACCGGATCTCCCGATCCTATCAGTCGCTTCTTACGACAAGCATGGGTTGCTGGAGACTAATTCTAACCCGGATCTTCATTGGTCCAGACGCAGTGACATGGGTGATTGTCTGCACCCCTACCGAAGGGTTTCGGCCAACCCCGCCCTTTCCGTTACAACAAATAGCCGATCGTGTTTGGACGGGTAATTGTCGTTGCACACAAAAGTGTCAGGATCCAGTGTTGGGTCAATCGTCACCACTCGCCCCTGACCGCAAACGTACTCGGTTTGCTCCGAAATTGCACGAAGGTCACGAGTCGCCTTTCGGCTTGTCTCGGAACAACACGAGTTTTTAACGAACTGGCAACCAACATGGAGCTGGGGCATTGCGAACAATATAGACGCAGTCAGACGTAACATGAATTACGATTTATCCTGATAGCATTAACCTAAACACCCGTGAATCATGCAGAGGCAAAGTCATAAGGTTCAGATATACTGCAGGACAAATGATTAACGCTTGACCCAGTTTGTATACCAGCTACATGTTGGCACACAGTATTGTGTTAACCTAGCAACGGTGTATGTAATCACCATGTACTAGAGGGCAATACATGTATATATAAAGCATTACCTGGCACACACGTATTCCAAGCATTGAGAACATAGGTGGTTATCATCTTTGGGAATCGAAATGGAGAAGTTTAATGGAAAATGGGAATTGGTGCCAGAATCGTATGAGAATATGGACGCATTTTCAGAGAAACTGGGTAAGAATCAGAGATTTCTGTGATCATCTCAGTAATGATTTTAATTAAATTTTCAAACTCGTTCATGTTTTATGTGAAATGCATATTTTTATCCATATCAGTATTTAGAAGAACGACAGCTTTTCTGTTTTGTGATGTAATGCCATCATAAGCAATATGAAAGTCAGCAATGTAAATGTGTCTAATGGTGATTGCAAAATAATGTTATTCTTGCTTTGGGTAACTATGAGTGAGTGAGTGAGTGAGTTGGTGGGTGAGTGAGTGAGTGAGTGAGTGAGTGAGTGAGAGTGAGCGAGCGAGCGAGCGAGTGTTTATTCATCAGTGTAGCGATGAAGAAGCTGATGGATACATGTCGTGAAACGGCAATACCGTCCCCTAACCACGTGACAATGAATATACGTTTTCGCTTTAGAATGCTGAGGGAAGTGCAATGCTCATTCTTTGCATCATTAGGCTAGGCTCAGGCGGCTTATGCGCCTGATTTCACAAGACAGAGTTGTCTCTCTTTGGTGTGCCAGAAACCAATGGTCATGGATTCGAATTTCAGATAGCGCCAATTATGTGTCTAGAATTGTCAGCATCATGCTTCCATTCGTTGTTCAATAGCTCTTTTACCCTTTATAAGACTATTCTGGTATCTTTAATTGTGTGGGGTTCGTCGGCTAGTCCGTTTTCCTTTAGCGTTGCTGTTTATTTTGTGTTCACTAAAGAGATAAAATCACTTTTCCCCACGCCATACAGTGTTTGCCCTTAATCCTGAAAGCTGCAAATTCTAAGGACCCCGAACCATAACAAGTTGCAATTGTGTGTCCTGATCAGAATGATTAGGCCCTATATTTTAACATGGAAACATAACTCTCAGTTATTGGGGATGAAAAAGCTGTCGGCCATATTGACCTGCAGAAAGCAAAAGCTGTGGGTCCGAATGGTTTATAGTCAGCTTCGGGCCTAAGGACCGACGTTAATTTCGAACGCTGACGCCATATCTACCCGCCGTGACGGAACTCATTCGTAACTACTCGTCCCCTTCCGTAACCTGAAAGAAGAGTTACGGAAAGGGACGAGTAGTTACGAATGTGATGGAACTAAATCAATGCTCAAATTGGCTTTTAACTACCCCACTCGTAACACTGAAAAAGACACTGGGTCCCGTATCACAAAGCGATCGTAGCCCTACGACTACCGTAACCTAATGTTAAAAGTGGGAGTTACGATCACGTAAGCACTATGTCCCTCGGTGGAATGAAGCCCTGCATTGTTATTCTCTTTTGTCCGCTTGTCAACCCTGGTTCGTTTGCTAAACGAGTGACTCAAGCACGTCTTCTATATTTACGATGTACTTCTTCATCCTCTAGTAATCGGGTTCTTAAATACCCGAACAATGAACCATTGTCAGTTCAATCACGGAATCTCTCGTGCATCGCACCTGCATTAAGTGGGAAGTATATGTCATTCAACTGTCATCAGTATTAAACAAACCATTCTGTCGATGTCAAAATCGAATACATGCGAAAAGCTCAGTTCTCGTCTAATTCACGAACAAGGTTGAAAATATATAGCTTTATTGATATTTGTCACATCTACTCTTAGATGTATAGCCGTTCTATTCTGATGTCTACATCGAAGTCGACACGTAGATCTTGAGTTCAACGTTTGAGTTCAACTCCATGATTTTCAACATCCTTTCGTCAAAGTGTTTTTAATCCATTTTATGTAATATGTGTTTCATGCACAATCGTGTGTTCGTCAGGGCGGTGGGGTAGCATAGTGGTTAAAGCGTTCGCTTGTCATGCCGAAGACCCGGGTTCGATTCCCCACATGGCACAATGTGTTAAGCCCATTTCTGGTGTCCCCCGCCATGATATTGCTCGAATATTGCTAAAAGCGGCGTAAAACTAAACTCAGTCATACAGTCAGTATGTTCGTCAAAGGTTGATAACTGCATTAAAATCTGTGTACCTAGAACTGCTGTCTAATTCGGACTTTTTAGTCGGTCCCAAGCCGGTCCGAATTAGACAGAGTGCACTGTATCTGTATAGATTTACATAGCCGAGGCGCTCACCCATGAGAAAGTTCACCACTGTGAACATATAAGGCCCTTGCGTACACAAAGATAAAGAATATCATCATATTATGTTATATATCCCCAACTGAGAGTCAATACAAGTGGAAAATTTGCATACATCGTTCACGATCTGTCTCGATGATATTTACCTATAGACTGCAACCGACACCGAGTCGATAAGGTTGACATAAGAGACTGGGAAAGTAGAACGTACGTGTTTGTCATTGCTGTTTCGCAATGCCCCCTGGGTCTCGAGATTACGTGCGGGATAGCTCACTCACAACGAGTACTCAGCCTGGTTACCTGGATAGTCTGCGCCTGCGCATTACAGGTAACCAGTAGCCTTCCCAGGGAACCTGTCTCGTTCGCATTCTCACGATACATATTGGACTAAAGTTTAGATTTTTTGTCCAAGTTGGTGGAAAATGGTAATAAACAACATGTGTCAAAGTATATTTCATGAAGTACAAAGGGTAACTTACGCGAGGATGTTTTTCATCTGAAGGTACTTGGTGAGGTGAGGTGAAATCTGGTTTAACGTCGTGCTTGAGAATATTTCGTTCATATTACGACGTGCATGCGTGTGTATTTGTATGTGAGGCTGCTTGTACTAGCCCAGACTGAAGCTGGTTTTATAGTGCTAGCCCACTGAGATACCATGCCGCAGTGAAGCATGAATACCCCACTCAGACACATTATACTGACTCCGAGCCGACCAGTCCTTGTACCCATTAATGCCGAGCGCCAGGCAGGGACCAACAAGTACCATATTTTAACGTCTTTTGGTATGACGCGGTCGGGGAAGGTACTTGGTATAGCAGGATATCGCGATGATTGTTCTTATATATCGACACGTGAAGCGCGTGCAAGTGCACTGCAGATACAATACCGCAAAAATAAAAAAGTATATGCCCGTCGTACTGTGAGGTTATCTCTCCTCCCCGCCAGCCCCCAATTGAAAAAAAAAGAACAACCTACCCGACCAAACAAAAATGGAAAACAAAAATAACCCAACGTTGATATTTTTCAAACAGCTTTCATTGTGATTTACTATTTTGGCCGTTTTACAATAAACCCAAAACATCAAGTGTGTACTTTCTTTTGTACGTCAGTATAGATATATTTGACAAGAATACAGTATACTGATCCCGAGCCGACCAGCGCTTGTTTTCTGGTATGACTCGTCTTCTGATCGAACGGCCGACCGTTCGTTCACCACGAGTAGACAAGTAGACATGGCACATAGCCAAAGATTCGTTCCCTGATACATATATTTGGCGTTGAGGCGGGCCTCCATCTGGAACGAAAGATTATATCTTTTTCTACTACAAAAGGATCCTCAGTTGAAGGTTGTACACCGGTTCTTTAGAATTACACTCTTGCTACCACCTTGCAAGTTATTTAATAATTGAGTTTTGCGTTGTCATGGCTCTCGGTGTCATGGTTACGATGATATCACCATATATAAGTGCGTGAGTGAGTATGGTTTTACGCCGCTTTTAGCAATATTCCAGCAATATCACGACAGGGGACACCAGAAATGGGCTTCACACATTGTACCCATGTGGGGAATCGAACCCAGGTCTTCTGCGTGACTAGCGAATGCTTTAACCACTAGGCTACCCCACCGCCCCACCATATGCAAAATTTTCGTCATCCTTTCTTTCAGAATACAAACATGTATCTGATGGGTTTCAAATATTGATTAAACTATGAGAAACACTATAGAGTTAATGAAACTAATATGGCCTCTTTGGCAGACAAGAGCAACTAACCAACTATGGGGCGGTTGGGTAGCCTGGTGGTTAAGGCGTTCGCTCGTCACGTCGAAGACCCGGGTTCGATTCCCCACATGGTTACAATGTGTGATGCCTGTTTCTGGTGTCTCCCATCATATCTTGCTAAAAGCGGCGTAAAACTAAACCCACTCACTCACTTACTAAATATACTGACATATAAAAGAAAGTACAAGTTCGTTGCATTTGGGGTGTTCAGAATTTCTTTTTTTAAATAAGAATTAGGTAAATATTTTGACGCAGGTGTTTTGATTGTTTTTGACTTCCAGGTCACAAACATCGTGAACTAGCTTAGTGTATAAAGTAGCAGATGCGGGTCCACTAATGCGGCGAAGATGGGTTGAGGCGTTTGGTATGTGAAATGGCATTGTCCCGCCTCAAATTAAAATACCCAAACTAAATTTCTTTCAGGGGTGCCAAAGGAGCAAATGGACTTGATAAAGAGTCTTGTAATGATTACGACGTTGAAGTTGGAGGAAAATAAATTACACGTGCTCGTAGAATACAAAGATCAACCAATGAAACAAGAACTCTGCTTCACAGACGGAGAACCATTGGACTATAAAGAATTAGATGGTTCGGAAATGACGGTGAGGTGTCTTTATAATGGAGTTGAACACGTGAAGATCCGGATAAGATTTGGTCTCCATCCACCCGTGCTTGTAGTAAGAGGCGACTAACGGGATCAGGTGGTGAGACTCGCTGACTTGGTAAACACATGTCATCGTATCCCAATTGCATAGTTCGATGCTCATGCTGTTGATCACTGGATTGTCTGTCCTACACTCAATTATTTACAGACCATATAGCTAGACTGTGTATCTGGAATATGGCTGCAAGTCAAAACATTGATTACACAACAGTCTCGTTTCCTGTTGACTGGGTTCCGTCCTATTGCGCAACTTAGTACAATAACCAGTCCAGAATTCTGAGACCAATTCATTCAACTGGATACATAAATATTAATTAGTATTCGACTCGATTGTTTACAGACTGCCGCCATATAGCTGGAATATTGCTGAGTGCGGCTTTAAACAATAAGCCAACCAACCAACCTCAATAATAAAGCTGAAATTTTGGCGATGTTCTGTTAAACAACAAATAAACACTCCTACGAATAGAAATGACCTTATGTTATTCTGTTTCACAGACCGAGTACACGAGGAAGGGTGACAGACTTCACGAGAAGCACAAATCAGTCTCGAAAGGAACCACAATGGAATGGACTGTGGAACGGTATATAGAGGGGGACATGCAGGTTGCGGTAAGTGGGGACTATACAGGTATCCAGAGAGTGAGTGAGTTTAGTTTACCCCACTTTTAGCAATATTCCAGCAATATCATGGCAGGGGACATCAGAAGTGGGATTCACACATTGTACCCATGTGGGGAATCGAGCCCGGGTCTTCGGCGTTACGAGCTATATAACGCTTTAACCACCAGGCTAGACCACCGCCCCCAGATATCCAGAGAGGTATATATAGAGAATCTCACCAAAGTGGCTTCTGATATCAATTATATGAACACGAGTTGATAAAGTTACAAATATCCGAGGCTTGCAAAGGATATTTTAATTTTTATCAACGAGTGTTGATATATTTGATATCAGAAGACACGAGGGTGAGATTCTATTTATCATCCAAAATCACCCTTCATTGGTTTTCAAAGAAAAATGTACATCTCTGAACACAGTACTGCCATTAGGCTTGCAGTGAAGCGATGTCATAGCATTGTGTCGTCATCAAGTTCATAACGTCACAGTATTGTCAGGGAATTGTACAAAATCTACTGTCAAAGCGATATCTCCTAGGAGATTTCATAGTCAGTAGTGGGACTATCCGGTATGTAGAAAGACTGACTGAGTTTGGTTTTACGCCGCTTTTAGCATTATTCCAGTAATATCACGGCGGGTGACACCAGAAATGGGCTTCACACATTGTACCCATGTAGGGAATCGAACCCGGGTCTTCGGCGTTACGAGCCAACGCTTTAACCACTAGGATACCCCACCGCCTCTTAATGATTAATAAGGACTGTCCGCATATGGAGACAGGGACATGGTAGTCACCGTGATGGTTTCAAGGGATATCCAGTTATACTGACTAATATTCTAGATTGAGAATACACCGGCCACCACAAATAGCATAGTCATCCACTTTTTGCTGCAGATATCGAGCAAGGATGATGTCTCCATGACCTACAAGATGAAGAGGGTATAGACGGGACCTCTTCAGCTGAAAAATCCAACCATTATATAATCCCCGTTTTACCGCACAGTGGCTGCCCACGACTCAAACTGATTGAAACTACAGCAGACCAGGTCCCGTCCCACAAAGCGATCTGGTCATTACTGATGTTAAAGTATGGAAGTTACGACTGTCCGAGCGCTATGACCGCCTTGTTGATCAATCCCTGGACTGAAAGTTATACGTGAATGCTTCTAGAATGTTGTGAATATAACAGGTTAATTCGTACACCTTTACTTCGTGATTATTCCCAGATGTAAATTGGTCAGGCAGTATATGTCAACAATGTTCACTGATTACTGAATGCATCTTTCGATGTTTGACAGTTCTAGAACATTAAAGAAATTTTGCCAAGGTATGGTCATTTCATAAAAAATCGGTAAATCCTTTGAACGACATATTAAAGGGAGACTACTCTCAGATACGTGTGAATTACGTCCCCTGCTTATCCAACATGTATCATGTAAAACGGTTCAACAAACATAGGAGACGAACGTACAAAGAGATGATATTTCACTTTCAACCAGGTATTCATTGCAAATTCTAGCACAAGGAAGTAAAAGGGGCACCGTGTGAGAATAAGATTGTTTTGCTTTGCTTTCCGCCCCAGTGTTCAACCGCGAATGTCGTGACTTTTAATAGAACGTGACACAGAACACGTATCAGTTTGTTTCAGATCCATACATGCTTTATGATAGTGACAGTTTTTGTAATCTGCATGATATATACAAACAGCCAATATGTCTGATTGTCATAGCTTTTGCAACAGGGAAATAAATTTGTTTCTCTTTATAATATGTGTGAGAAAATTGGTTGTTGTTTTTGTTCACGTATGATTTTATCCACCGCATATTGTTTACATGAACTGTTGTCTTCATTTCGTTATTGTCAGCATGAACTATTGTCATTATTCATTATTGTCAACGTGAACTTTTGTCTTCTTTCAATTCGGTTTACATGAACTGTTCATTTCGTTATTGTCCACGTCCACTATCACCTACATCCAATATTGTCGACATCTGTTGTGTCTATGTCCACATTCTTGCTGCTTCAACTGATTGTGGGCCATAAAGTTAATGTCCATTCTGCCCCGTCACCATGACCCGTCTAACGTAAATTTACACACATAAAACAGTTACAAGCATGTTGGTCAAGATGATCAATTTTGGAAATTTGTAATTCTATAAAATGTATGTGTTTGATCTGGACGAACCCCTACATAGCGCTTTAACAGGCATTATTTCATGGTTTCAATGGAGTGTAGTAATAAAGTAAATCAATTACTTAATTATTCAAATATGTGTGTCAGGCCTAAATACTAGTATGCCATTGCTACAACAGTTACCTGCCTATCGGGGAGATTTTGTCTATTTACTCTTACAGGAAATCGAACAAAGTTCCATGAATACAGATTGCTAGTTATTAGCTTAAAATTCTGTGTTACACTCATTCTCAATAAAAGGGCGCATTTCCAGCTTCTCATATCTGTGTAAGATAGGTGAACCTGTTCCAATCAGCAAATCTCAAAGAATACTGAAAATGGATACTGCTGAGAAGCAGAGAGTGTTAGATTTGTTTGCAGTTACAAATTTCAATTAAGTGAAAGTGTGTTTGCTTTTTCGCAGTCAAACCTTACTGTTTGTTTGCAGTATTCATAAAGCCATATAAAACATGAATTTGAGAAATGTACGTTACAAATTTACCGTTTTGAAAATAAAGGTTGCTTGAAACGATTTACGTCGCTTTTACTTCATTTTAATTTCTTCTGGTGCGGTGGGGTAGCGTCGTGGTTAAAGCGTTGGCTCGTCACGCCGAAGACCCGGGTTCGAATCCCCACATGGGTACAATGTGTGAAGCCCATTTCTGGTGTTACCCGCCGTGATGATGCTGGAACATTGCTAAAAGCGGCGTAAAATCAAACTCAGTCAGTCAGTCAGTCTTAATTTCTTCTGACTGTTGAAGGGAAATACGCAGTATTTGTGTGAGAATTCATGGTTTCAGAACTGTGCCACAAAGGCACTTATGTATGTTACATTTCATGTGTATATGTTAATGGAACACATTTCAGACAGGAACACATTCAAATACTTCACTTTGAAATAATTGCGTAGATTATGGTTCAAATGTCGACTTCTAGAAATGTTCACGATATTTGCACACACTTATTTTAGCCATTTGATGCATGATCCTCGTACAGTTCATCTGCATAATGTTGCATATAGTGAATGCTTTAGGTGGGTCTAAACTTTTGATGGGTAGTATATATGAGGTTTCTTTGGACACCATTGGGGTACGTTATAATACGCTTACACAACCGCCGTACATCGTCTAAATTTTAGTGCTGCGATACGATACATCACGATACTAAAATTTTAGTCTTGACGATATATTGCCAAACTATTGTGCACTGAAGCTGCGATACGATACGTATCCCGATATGAGGGTGGCGATACGATACGTATGACGATACTAAATTCTTTAACTTTAACACCAACTATGAAACACCTTAAGATCAAAACAAAAACATTTTAAAGTATTTCGTCAAATTCCGTCAGCGTTTTTCAATGTTCATTCGGAAATGAGATAATTAAGTTTATACACGGACTTTGTGAATGTTAATAAACTGCGAGCGATATGTTTGACACAGTTCCTGACGCAAAAATTTCCGAGAAACTTATGAAGGGAAAATAAGTATGCATATATTTTAATCATCAAACAAAAGTAATCTTTCTTGACAGATATCGCGATTCGGCAATATTCAGAGTAAAACATCGATGTATCGTGGCCCATTTGAAGTATCGTATCGGGATATACGACAATGTAAAACCTATCGGCGGCCCAGAGATCGATGTATCGATGAATCGTCACACCACTACTAAATTGTTTATAGAATGTTACGAGAGGTGACTATCGCCATGGGAACCGATGACATGTGTCAACCAAGTCAGCGAGCCTGACCACCCGATCCCGTTAGTCGCCTCTTACGACAAGCATGGACATGGACCGGAATCTTCATGGCTTCTCTCAATGAGGTGTGACTATATATTACGGGATACACCCGAACCGGCCCTAAGCCGAACCGGCCCCTGGATATTTAACCCAAACCGGCCCCGCACCCGGAACGGCCCCTGGGTTAACTAACGCTAACGATGGTTGGGTGGTAATTATCTTTAATGGATAAAGATTACGATTTATTTTTTTTATATAAAACATAGACATGATAAACACAACCACAGTGTTCTCGATCTGTTTGTTTTGAAAGCACGTTGTATATTTACATACTGACCTAAAGATAGCGACAGAGTCACTTTTTGTCAACAGAGAAAGAGGTCAGATCAAGAAATGGGACAAGGTCTTGTATTTTCTGTACATAATGAGCGAGCTGGAGGCGTGTCATTTCACATGAGAAACCCCAACTTTTTATATCCATGTAAACGTTCGTCGGATTGCATTTCTATGAAACTCCGCCAATCTGGGAATCTCGTCTATTGGTAGTTTAAAAAATTGTTAGCAAAAAGATATTTGTTTGTGCATAACAAGGGCAGATAACTCGAAGCAGGTTTCATCGGTACGCTATGACATTCAGTTGATATATACTCATAGAAATGAATAAGGGAACACATGAAAGTACAAGTGTTCCTTTACTTTTTTCACGATACACTGTGTCGAACTCTGATAACTCGATATCTCGGTTGTCTCGATATAACATCTCGATCCCGGCAACATCCTTCATAATACACTGTGTCGAACTCTGATACCTCGATATCTCGGTTGTCTTGATGTAACATCTCGGTCCCGGCAAAATCCTTCATAATTTATCATTATTCAAGCTCTTTTAACTCGATACGGATGTCTAGATATTTCGGATATCTCGATATAATTTCATGGTCCCAACATTGAAAAGTACCCTTTTAACTCGATATTTGTAAAGAAACTCGATATTCACCAACCTTTCATGGGCAAGTATCCCTCTGAACTGAGGTTGTTTCCACACGTTTCCACACGGTGCGGCATGAATCAAAGGGATGTGGCAGTGTAAACTAATTAGGGCTAATTGAGTCGAAGGTGTCACCTTTGGAAACAATTAGGAAGTACTCACTGTTACAACTTAACACGTACTACTGATAACGGATTATAGTTTCGAAACTTTTTGTTTTGTTTCATAGTGATATGTGATGATGTGCCCTGGTCGGATGTCTCGAAGTTCGGATAACTCGATATATTTCATGGTCCCTTGAATATCGAGACAACGGTGCTCGACTGAACATACCTTGTCAAGAAACCTGGAAATGAATAAAGGAACACTATTAGGCGTATATTATTGATATGTGTACTGAGCCTTACTCAGTGGTGGTTTACTGTTTTCCTAGTTATATATAGCAATGCCAGGACCTGCTTCTCGGGGCTTCGAATCTGTATTTCTTTCAAAAGTAACAGACAACATTTCTCGAAATGACGATAACATTTAAAGATTTAACGCAGGTTTTTCACGACCCTTTTAGAAAACGCTTCACAACCTCCAGGGTCACTCTGATTTAGTCATAGACGTAGCAGAAATGACACCTGTGTCAGTTTTAAGCTGATTGTAAAGCACATCTAAATAGCGACATGCAAGAATACAACCCGAGAAGATCAGGGTTAGAATTGGTTTTCAGCAACCAATGCTTGTCGTAAGAGGCGACTAACGGGATCTAAAGTCCGTTTGAGACAAAATGATACCGATCAATTGCAATCTAACACAAAAACAAAAAGACATAAAAGAATCAAACCAACGTGGACTGCAATAAAAACAACAGACGAACACTAGAAAACAATTGCAGAGTTTTTGTCACAAAAATAAAAACGTTTAAGAAACTGTCATCATTTATTTGTGCGGTTTCCCAGTTTGTTACAAGGTCGTTAGATTGATTCTTTTATGTCTATTTGTTTTTGCGTTAGATTGCAAGTACATCGGTATCATTTTGTCTCAAACGGAATGTAGTGGTGTTTGCTAGTGGTGTCCCAGATATCGCAATTCCATGGTTCCCACAAATGCGCCTCTTGAACGCAGATGCCAAAAGATTGGATATTGAAATGTAATAGTTTTTTTCCATTTCTTTGTGTGTATGTAAAGAGTATCCATGCAATATATGAACCAAGGGCCATATACTGTTATCTGTACGAGACATATATGCAACTGATATGAGTTGAAGGGGTTGGGGTAGCCTAGTGATTAAAATGTTCACTCGTCACCCTAGCGACCCGGGTTCGATTCGCCACATGGATTAAATGGTCATTTCTGGTGTCCCCCGCTCTGATATTGCTGGAATATTGCTAAAAGCGGCGTTAACCTGTAGTCACCCACTCACTCTTAATATATGTTGGGTGCCAAGACAAGCTAAGCGGTATGGCACATGCCTTGAAGCACAGGCAAACTGTAGCAAATAGGGCTGCGCAACAAAGAGAAAATGACAAGTCTTCCTATATACGACTGGTATTTTTTCTCTTTGCTGCGCAGCCCTATTTGCGCTACAGTTTGCCTGTGCTTGAAGACGTGGTGGGAGCCTTTATTTTGGGATGCTTCTCGGAACAGACCATACCGGAATATTGACAAGCATCTGCTCTACTGGCACCGGACGAACATGGAGTCCCCAGTCTTACTATTTCCATTTGTTTCCTATACAGAGTTGCAAACATACAGATATTACTAATTAAAGATTCTATTCCCAAGTTGGGGCGGCGGAGTTAGCCTGGTGGTTAAAGCGTTCGCTCGTCATGCAGAGGACCTGGGTTAGATTCCCCACATGGGTACAATGTGTGAAGCCCATTTCTGGTGTCCCCTGCCGTGATATTGCCGGAATATTGCTAAAAGCGGGGTTAAACTAAACTCACTCACTCGCTGTTCTTGCCAGATGTAGTACACGGTGATGCTTGCCAATCTTAAAGTGCGCAGTCATAACTCTTCACTAAATAACCCTTTCATTAAACTAGTGTAAACCAGACGGAGCCAACGACAGAAAGAAAAGGCAAATGTCTGACTGAAGTTGAAAGCCCAAATATTGGTCGACTGTAGATGACGCAAGACGACTCGTCCCCACAGGCCTTAGTTTGCGATATTTCAGCTCCTTGGCGGCGGTCTGTAAATATTCTGGACCAGACAATCCAGTGATCATTAGCATGAGCATCGATCTACGCAACTGGGATACGATGATATATGTCAGCCAAGTTAGTCGCCTTTTACGACAAGCATGGGTTGCTAGAGACCAATTCTAACCCGAATCTTCATTGGTCCAGACACAGACGACTTGGGTGATTGCACCCCTACCGAAGGGTTTCGGCCAAACCTGCCCTTTCCGTTACGGCATATACTAGTAGTCGATCGTGTTTGGACAGGTAATTGTCGTAATTGTCAGTATCAAGATTTGGGTCAATCGTCACAACTCGCCCCTGACGTAACAGCTAGGAATTACGGTATACATGTACCCTGATAGCATTAACCAGCTGGACACCCATGACTCATACAGAGGTCAAAGTCATGAGATCCAGTGATACTGCAGGACAAATGATTAACACGCGACCTAGTTTGTACTGCCTGGCGAATATACCAGCTACGTGTTGTCACACAGTATTGTGTGAACATAGCAACGGTGTATGTACTCACCATGTACTAGAGGTCGATATATATATAAAGCATTACCTGACATACACGAACTCCAAAACAATTGAGAACATAGGTGGTTATCATCTTTGGGAATCAAAATGGAGAAGTTTAATGGAAAATGGGAATTGGTACCAGAATTGTATGAGAATATGGACGCATTTTCAGAGAAAATGGGTAAGACTAAAAACAGTTCTGCGATCATCTCAGTAATGAATTTAGAGGTCACATGCAACGTAAAACACAACTTTGCAGATTCTGATACCTTTCGGTATGGACTTATCGAAACAAAGCGTCAAAAATGCAAATTCAACTTATAAAGCTGAAAAATAACGCGATGAAAAAAACCGCTCATAGCACGTGCGCAGTGAAATAGGTTCGCGCAACTTGGAAGCGGGCTGTCTGGTGAATACTCGGTGAAGGCTTTGGTGTGAGCTATTTTCATAATGTTTTGTTGATATCTCACAGTCGCAAACTTTTTATAAGTTATGACAGTAAATAAACTGTTTATATAATTTCATTTGTCTATTTCACCACACGTTCTTCTTACCGAGTCACTTTCTCAGTTCGATACTTAAAGGCAATGTCATTATTTAGCGTTGACACAATTTCTAACTGTGATATAGATATGTCGTTGTCACAGACAAAACTCAATGTCTTGTTTTATTGACACCTGTGTGTCTGCCTGCCTGTCTGCTAATGACAATATTCAATACACAACTGCGATCACTGACCACATGCAATTTGAACTTAACACCAATCAGGCTATACACCATAAACAAAACGCATTGATTTATGGCCCGAGTTCGGTCTCTGTCAAATTATGTAATTACACAGACAGGCAGGTGTGATACTTGAACACATGACATGTTATGATGTCTGTTGATTGCAAAATGTTATACACAAAAAATGAGCATGTATTTACAAAACCCAACATCTCGATATATACACACACAATGAGTTGTGAAGGCGGCATCTGCTAATGAACCAGCCGTTACACTTGAGTACACACCCACCCGCTCTGACTGGGTTCGGTATCCCGGCTGCTTCGTTTCGAGGGAGGTAAACCCAAGTACAAAATATTGCACTTTTGATTTGCGATTATACGCTTATAATTTTGTTTATTTGTTTTTTCATAATCAGCAATGCATATTAATATAATGAAGAAGTGAAAATTGTGTTTTAATTATGTTTGATTTTTGGTTGCATGTGACCTTTAAGTAAATCGTCAAACACGTTCATGTTTTTTGAGAAATACATATTTTATCCATATTAGTATTTAGGAAAACGACAGTTTTTTTGTCTTGTGATGTGATGTAATGCTATAATAAGCAATGTGAAAGTCCACAGCAATGTATAATCTCTTTAAAGATGATTGCAAAATTATGTTATTCTTGCTTTTAGGGAGTGAAAGAGTGAGCGAGCGAGTATTGGCCCTTCACAAGACGTTACCATCAGCGTCTTCATCACTGCGCTAATGAATAAACACTCATTCACTGGCCCTTCACATGACGTAACCATCAGCATCTTCATCACTGCGCTAATGAATAAACACTCTTTCACTGGCCCTTCACATGACGTAACCATCAGCATCGTCATCACTGCGCTAATGAATAAACACTCATTCACTGGCCCTTCACTCATTCACTGACGTAACCATCAGCATCTTCATCACTGCGCTAATGAATAAACACTCATTCACTGGCCTCTTCACAAGACGTAACACATCTTCATCACTGCGCTAATGAATAAACCATTCAGCATAACCATTCACTGGCCCTTCACAAGCAAATAATCATCACTGCGCTAATGAATAAACACTCATTCACTGGCCCTTCACAAGACGTAACCATCAGCATCGTCATCACTGCGCTAATGAATAAACACTCATTCACTGGCCCTTCACATGACGTAACCATCAGCATCGTCATCACTGCGCTAATGAATAAACACTCATTCACTGGCCCTTCACTGACGCCATCAGCATCTTCATCACTGCGCTAATGAATAAACACTCTTTCACTGGCCCTTCACACCATCAGCATCTTCATCACTGCGCTAATGAATAAACACTCATTCACTGGCCCTTCACATGACGTAACCATCAGCATCTTCATCACTGCGCTAATGAATAAACACTCATTCACTGGCCCTTCACAAGACGTAACCATCAGCATCGTCATCACTGCGCTAATGAATAAACACTCATTCACTGGCCCTTCACATGACGTAACCATCAGCATCTTCATCACTGCGCTAATGAATAAACACTCATTCACTGGCCCTTCACAAGACGTAACCATCAGCATCTTCATCACTGCGCTAATGAATAAACACTCATTCACTGGCCCTTCACAAGACGTAACCATCAGCATCGTCATCACTGCGCTAATGAATAAACACTCATTCACTGGCCCTTCACAAGACGTAACCATCAGCATCTTCATCACTGCGCTAATGAATAAACACTCATTCACTGGCCCTTCACATGACGTAACCATCAGCATCTTCATCACTGCGCTAATGAATAAACACTCTTTCACTGGCCCTTCACATGACGTAACCATCAGCATCTTCGTCACTGCGCTAATGAATAAACACTCATTCACTGGCCCTTCACAAGACGTAACCATCAGCATCTTCATCACTGCGCTAATGAATAAACACTCATTCACTGGCCCTTCACATGACGTAACCATCAGCATCTTCATCACTGCGCTAATGAATAAACACTCATTCACTGGCCCTTCACAAGACGTTACCATCAGCATCTTCATCACTGCGCTAATGAATAAACACTCATTCACTGGCCCTTCACATGACGTAACCATCAGCATCGACATCACTGCGCTAATGAATAAACACTCATTCAATGGCCCTTCACAAGACGTAACCATCAGCATCTTCATCACTGCGCTAATCACAGGCGGCTAAGACGCCTACTTTCAAAAGACAGAATTGTCGCTCTTTGGTGTGCAAGAAACCTATGCTCATGGATTTAAATCTCAGATAGCGCCAATTATGTATCTAGAATTGTCAGCATCATGCATATAGTCGTTGTTCGATCGCTCTTTTACCCGTTAAGACTATTCTGGTATCTTTAATTGTGTGGGTTTCGTCGGTTAATCTGTTTTTCTTTAGCGTTGCTATGTATTTTGTGTTTCCTTAAGTGATAACATTACTTTTCCCCATACCATACAGTGTTTGCCCTTAACCCCGAAAGCTGAAGACTCTAAGGAGCCAGAACCATAACAAGTTGTGGGTCCTGATCAGAATGTATAGGCCCTATATTTTAATATTGAAATAAGATGAAAAAGATGTCGGCCTTAAGGACCTGCAGAAAGCAAAAGCAGCGGGTCCGAGTGGTTTTCAGTCGGCTTCGGGCCTAAGGACCGACGTTAATTTCGAACGCTGACGCCATATCTTCTCGCCGTGATGAAGCTAAAACAATGCTAAAAATGGCTTTTAACTACCCCCACTAGTAACACTGAAACAAAACCCTGGGACCCGTTTCACAAAGAGATTGTAGCGCTACGACTCTCGTAACTCCTATAGTCGAGAGTCGTAGCGCTACGATCGCTTTGTGAACAGTGTGCGAAATAGCCACTGGCCCGGTAGCCTGTGGCTAGTAAAAGTCCAGTCGGGCCAGTCAATCTCCACAGTCATTGGCCCAACTGGCTAGTGAATTGTCATGGGGTCATTTTGTAAATATATCACTCTCTCCGACTTGATAAGTTATAATACACTTTTAAATCATGCAAGATTATGGCTTGATAAAAATGTTCATCATATTAGCAGCTTAATGATGAAACACGTGTCTTCATTCAAACTTCGGGCCAGTGAAATATTTTGTGGGCTAGTTACTTTCAGGCATAACTAGCCCGACTGGCTCAGTAGCAAAATTTGGAAACTATTTCGCACACTGTTTGTGAAACGGGATCCCGGGCCAAGTTCGACAAGGCCGTTTCAGCGTTACCACGACCGTAAGCCAATGTTTAAGTGTGGGAGTTACGATCACCTTAGCGCTATGATCTCTTTGTGGAATGGAGCCCTGCATTGCTTGTCTCCCCTCTCCGCTTGTAAACTCTGTTTCGTTTGCAAAATGAGTGGCTAAAAATGTTTTCTATATTTACGATGTACTTCTACATCCTCTGGTAAATGAGCTACAAAAAATGGTGTTTAAATACCCGAACAATGAACCATTATCAGTTCAATCATAGAGTCCCTCGTGCACCACACCCGCATTAAGAAAGAAGTACATATCATTCAGCTGTCATCAATATTAAACAAACAATTCTGTCAATGTTAAAATCGAATCTCTTATGTGAAGGTCTCAATAGCCTTGTATATTGCTTTACATAGTCGGAAAAGTCGACCGCGTTCACCCATGAGAAAGTTCACCAATGTGAATATATAAGGCCCTTGCGTACATAAAGATAAAAAATATCATCATATTATGTTATATATCCCCAACTGAGAATCAGTACAAGTGGCAAATTTGCATACATCGTTCTCGATCTGTCTCGATGATATTTACCTATAGATTGCACCGACACCGAGTCGATAAGGTTGACATACTGAAAGAGACATAGAGAAAATACATGTTAAATTTTGTTATTGCTGTTTCGCAATGCCCCCTGGGTCTCGAGATTACGTGCGGGATAGCTCACTCACAACGAGTACTCAGCCTGGTTACCTGGATAGTCTGCGCCTGCGCATTACAGGTAGCCAGAAGCCTTCTAGGGAACCTGTCTTGATCGCACTCCCTTGACACACGTTGGACTAAAATATTAGATTTTCTGTCCATGTTGGTGAAATAAAAAAAGGTACAAAATAGAAATGAAACAAAATAACCCAAAGTTAGTATTTTTCAAAGATCATTTTTTTGTCCTCTACTATTTTGGCCGTTTTTAATAAACCCCAAACATCAAGTGTTTACTTTCTTTTGTACGTCAGTATAGATATATTTGACAAGAATACAGTATACCGATACCGAGCCGACCAGCGCTTGTTTTCTGGTATGACTCGTCCTCTGATCGAACGGCCGACCGTTCGTTCACTACGAGTAGACAAGTAGACATGGCACATAGCCAAAGATTCGTTCCCTGATACATATACTTGGCGTTGAGGCGGGCCTCCATCTGGAACAAAAGATTATATCTTTTCGTACTACAAAAGGATCCTCAGTTGAAGGTTCTACGCCGATTCTTTAGAATTACACTCTTGCTACCACCTTGCAAGTTATTTAATAATTGAGTTTTGCGTTGTCATGGCTCTCGGTGTCATGGATACGATGCTATCACCATATATAAAATTTACGTTATCCTTTCTTTCAGAATAAAAGCTTTCATCTGGTAGGCTTTGATATATTTTGATTAAACTATGAGAAACACTATAGAGTTAATGAAACTAATATGGTCTCTCTGGCAGACGAGAGCAACTAACCAACTATGGGGCGGTTGGGTAGCCTGTTGGTTAAGGCGTTCACTCGTCACGTCGAAGACCCGGGTTCGATTCCCCACATGGGTACAATGTGTGATGCCTATTTCTGGTGTCTCCCATCATATCTTGCTAAAAGCGGCGTAAAACTAAACCCACTCACTCACTAACTAAATATACTGATATATAAAAGAAAGTACACATTCGATGCTTTTTGGGTGTTCAGAATTTCTTTTTTAAAATAAAAATTAGGTAAATATTTTGACGCAGGTGTTTTGATTGTTTTTGACTTCCAGGTCACAAACATCGTGAACTAGCTTAGTTTATAAAGTAGCAGATGCGGGTCCACTAATGCGGCGAAGATGGGTTGAGGCGTTTGGTATGTGAAATAGCATCGTGCAACTGACTAAATATAGGGCAACAGTTGAACCATTCCTCCTCCAATTCCTGAACAGTTTCCACTATCCGACACAACGGTTAAACCAGTCCTCCTCTACATTCCTGGTAACTCCCCACTACTCACAGTGACAAAATACCCCCTCAATATATTACAATATACCATTAACTAATAACAGTGATAACCATTTTCCACAGCCCACAGACACCACTACGCCTCTCTCTTTATATCTGGGTAGTCCCATTACAAACTGCGATCTCTTTCTACATATCTGGATATGACAATTATGTCCCTTGAGGCTAGATAGTCCCCACGACCCTCATCGACAACAATGCCTCTTTCTACATACCCGGATAGTCTCACTGACTGACTGACTGACTGACTGAGTTTGGTTTTACGCAGCTTTTAGCATTATTCCAGCAACATCACAGCGGGGGACACCAGAAATGGGCTTCACACATTGTGCCCATGTGGGGATTCGAACCCGGGTGTTCGGCGTGACGAGCCAACGCTTTAACCATTAGGCTACCCCATCGCCCCGGATAGTCTCACTATTAACTATGAGTGTAGCCTAGTTTAAGACTTTCGCTCGTCACGCCGAAGTCCCGGGTTCGATTCCCGATGGGTTACAAAGTGTGAAGCCCATTTCTGGTGTCTCAAATCATATCTTGCTAAACGCGGCGTAAAACTAAACTCACTCACTAACTAAATATACTGACATACAAACGAAAGTACACGTTCGATGCTTTATGGTTGTTCAGAATCTTTTCATAAAAATTAAATAAATATTCTGACGTAAGTGTTTTGATTGTTTTGCCTTACAAAGTCAGAAACATTGTAAACTGGCCTCAAGTACCTGATGCGCGTCCATTAATGCGGCGCAGATGGGTTGAGGCTTAATGTATGTGAAATAGCATTGTGCAGTTTCCACTATCCGACACAACGGTTAAACCAGTCCTCCCTCTACATTCCTGGTAACTCCCCACTACTCACGGTGACAAAATGCCCCTCAATATATTACAATATACCATTAACTAATAACAGTGATAACAATTGTCCACAGCCCACAGACACCACTACGCCTCTCTTTATATCTGGCTAGTCCATTACAAACTGCGATCTCTTTCTACATATCTGGATCTGGAGCAATTATGTCCCTTGAGGCTAGATAGTCCCTACTGACCCTCATCGACAACAATGCCTCTTTCTACATACCCGGATAGTCTCACTGACTGATTGATTTGGCTATTGAGTTTGGTTTTACGCAGCTTTTAGCATTATTCCAGCAACATCGGCAGGGGACACCAGGAAATGGGCTTCACATTGTGTGCCCATGTAGGGATTCAGAGTTCAGGGTGTTCGGCGTGACGAGCCAACGCTTTAACCATTAGGCTGCCCCACCGCCCCGGATGATCTCACTACTAATAACTATGAGTGTAGCCTAGTGGTTAAAGCGTTCGCTCGTCACGCCGAAATCCAGGTTCGATTCCCCACGTGGGTACAAAGTGTGATAGCCATTTCTGGTGTCTCAAATCATATCTTGCTAAACGCGGCGTAAAACTAAACTTCCACTCACTAACTAAATATACTGACATACAAACGAAAGTACACGTTCGATGCTTTATGGTTGTTCAGAATCTTTTTTTCATAAAATTAAATAAATATTCTGACGTAAGTGTTTTGATTGTTGCCTTACCCTGAAGCCAGAAATATTGTAAACTGGCCTCAAGTACCTGATGCGCGTCCATTAATGCGGCGCAGATGGGTTGAGGCTTAATGTATGAGAAATAGCATTGTGCACCCTCAAATTAAAATTCCAAAACTGTTTTCTCTTTCAGGGGTGCCACAGGAACAAAAGGAAATGATAAATAATCTTGTAATGATTACAACATTGAAGTTGGAGGGAAGTAAACTACATCTTGACTTAGAATACAAAGTCCAACCTATAAAATAAGAACTCTGATTCACAGAAGGAGAACCATTGGAATATAAAGGATTCGATGGTTCAGGGATGACGGTGAGGTGTCTTTCTAAATAATAACAATAATAATAATACATTTGTATATCACCTATTATCCAGCATAAGCTGCTCCATGGTGCTTTACATACAGGAAAGAGGAGGATAGCTACTGATTGAATAGAAAAGTTCTTAATTTCTGGCAGAAGATGTCAAAGGTTTCAGAGGATCTGATCCCCTGTGATAAGCTGTTCCACAGAGTTGGTGAAGCTACAGAAAAGGCGTTGCTAGCCAGTTTAGTTATTGTAAAAGGAACTAAATGTTGTTGAGATGAGCGAAGATTGCGTGTCGGGAGATATGGAGTCAGAATATTCTTTGAGATAAACAGGAGCTGAGTCGGAGTGGCGTGCAGAGTAGGTCAGGCAGAGGTGAGGTGAGGTGAGGTGAGGTGAATTGGGTTTAACGTCGTGCTTGAGAATATTTCGCTCATATGACGACGTGCATGCGTGTGTATGTGTATGGGCGGCTGCTTGTACTAGCCCAGACTTAAGCTGGTTTTATAGTGCCAGCCCACTGAGATACCATGCCGCAGTGAAGCATGAATACTGACACATTATACTGACTCCGAGTCGACCAGTCCTTGTTGTACCCATTAATGCCGAGCTCCAGACAGGGACCAACAAGTACCATATTTTAACGTCTTTTGATATGTTGTGGTCGGGGATCGAACCCGCGACCTTCCGCTCTCCGGGCGGCCGCTCTAACCACTGCACCACGGAGGCGGTCTAGGTCAGGCAGAGGATCTTGAAGGTGATGCGCTGTTTGATGACACAAGTGAAGATCCGGATAAGATTTGGTCTTCAGCAACTAGCGACTATTTAGCGACTAACGGGATCGGGTGGTCAGCCCCGCTGACTTGGTTGATACATGTCATTGTGTCCCAATTGCGTAGTTCGATGCTCATGCTGTTGATCACTGGATTGTCTGTCCTACACTCAATTATTTAGAGACCATATAGCTAGACTGTGTATCTGGAATATTGCTGCAAGTCAAAACATTGATTACACACCAGTCTCGTTTCCTGTTGACTGGGTTCCGTCCTATTGCGCAACTTAGTACAATAACCAGTCCAGAATTTTGAGACCAATTCATTCAACTGGATACATAATATTAATTAGTATTATCTGATACATCTAAGCACTGCAACACTACGGTCCTTGTAATCCTTGCAAATACGTCGTGCAGCGTGCTCTGTCGTGCAGCGTGCTCTGTCGTACAGCGTGCTCTGAGAAACGGAAATCTGAAAATCGTGGAAATCTCAAAACGAGGCTCTTCGGTAGAAAAGTTTGGCGGTCTGGTACGAACTTGATATTATATCAATCACATTGTGCGTAACAAAACTACACTGAATAAGCGCAAAAAGCACATATCAGGTGAGCCAGATGACTTAGGAGTCATTTTACGACCTCATCAAACAGGGGCAGTCTGTGACGTCTTAGTTTAGGTCATGCTGCCCACACCTCGCCATAAAAGATAGAAATACGATGTTATTAAAGTTTAAAATAGTTGTTTGTGGTGTCTCATTTTACTTTCCTGGGAAAAAATTAACTGAATGGTTGGCCAAAACCATGTTTCGAATGCCATTGTCTAATCTTGCGGAAATAAATGTCCTTATATTAAACAAGAATGACTGTTGACATTCAGTTAGTAGTTTAGTTTACGTCACTTTTTAGTATTCCAGCATAGGAAGGGAGCCACACATTGCACCCGTTGGGAAGATCTTGTGGAGACTGGATTTTATGGTTTCAGTTTATCCGGTATGTAGAAAGAATGAGTGATCAGTGTGAGTAGTGGGGACTATTCCTAGGGGCTTGCAGTTAGTATTCGGACTATCCCAGCTATAGGGAGGGAAGTTGTTTTGTGGGCTGTGGAAAGTAACGTCACTGTGATTAGTTAAATGGTATGTTGTAT
This sequence comes from Haliotis rubra, assembly GCF_003918875.1. Classification (NCBI taxonomy): domain Eukaryota; kingdom Metazoa; phylum Mollusca; class Gastropoda; order Lepetellida; family Haliotidae; genus Haliotis; species Haliotis rubra. The sequence continues at coordinate 123,989 of NW_025767164.1, forward strand.
TATGTGGTTGTGAGAGTAGTGGGACTATCCAATTATAGAGGTAGAGGTTTAACCGTTGTCTTGGTTAGTGGAAACTATTCAGAAATTGGCGAGTGGTGACTATCCAGGAATATAGATGAAGATGTTTCAACCGTTGTCATGGTGAGTAGTGGCGAGCTGTGATCAATGATAAAGAGGAGGAATGGTTCAACACCGTTGTCTTGGTGAAGCGGTGGACTATTCAGGGAATATAAGGGAGAACGGTTCAACTGTTGTCATGGTGAGTAGTAGTAGTGGTGACTATCCAGGAATATAGATGAGGAATGTTTCAACCGTTGTCATGGTGAGTAGTGGCGGCTATCCAATGATAAAGAGGAGGAATGGTTCAACCGTTGTCTTGGTGAGTTGTGAGGACTATTCAGGAATATAGAGGGAGAACGGTTCAACTGTTGTCATGGTGAGTACTAGTAGTGGTGACTATCCAGGAATATAGAGGGGGAATGTTTCAACCGTTGTCATGGTGAGGAGTAGTAGTGGTGAGTATCCAGGAATATAGAGGGAGAACGGTTCAACTGTTGTCATGGTGAGTAGTAGTAGTGGTGACTATCCAGGAATATAGATGAGGAATGTTTCAACCGTTGTCATGGTGAGTAGTGGCGGCTATCCAATGATAAAGAGGAGGAATGGTTCAACCGTTGTCTTGGTGAGTTGTGAGGACTATTCAGGAATATAGAGGGAGAACAGTTTCAACTGTTGTCATGGTGAGTAGTAGTAGTGGTGACTATCCAGGATATATGGGGAAATGTTTCAACCGTTGTCATGGTGAGTAGTGGTGATCCGTGAATATATATGGGGAATGTTTCAACCGTTGTCTTGGTGAGTAGTGGCGGCTATCAAGGAATATAGAGGAGGAATGGTTCAACCGTTGTCTTGGTGAGTAGTGGCGGCTATCAAGAATATAGAGGAGGAATGGTTCAACCGTTGTCATGGTGAGTAGTGTAGCGGCTATCCAGGAATATAGAGGAGGAATGATTCAACTGTTGTCATGGTGAGTAGTGATAGTGGCGGCTATCCAGGAATATAGAGGAAATGGTTCAACTGTTGTCATAGTGAGCAGAGTAGTGGCGGCTATCCAGGAATATAGAGAGGAGAATGTTTCAACCGTTGTCATGGTGAGTAGTAGTAGTGGCGGCTATCAAGGAATATAGAGGAGAATGGTTCAACTGTTGTCATGGTGAGTAGTAGCGGTGACTATCCAGGAATATAGAGGGAGAACGGTTCAACTGTTGTCATGGTGAGTAGTAGTAGTGGTGACTATCCAGGAATATAGAGGGGAACGGTTCAACTGTTGTCATGGTGAGTAGTAGTAGTGGTGACTATCCAGGAATATAGAGGGAGAACGGTTCAACTGTTGTCATGGTGAGTAGTAGTAGTGGTGACTATCCAGGAATATAGAGGAGAATGGTTCAACTGTTGTCATGGTGAGTAGTAGTAGTGGTGACTATCCAGGAATATAGAGGGGAATGTTTCAACCGTTGTCATGGTATCAGGAATATAGTGGTTCAGTAGTAGTGGTGACTATCCAGGAATATAGAGGGAGAACGGTTCAACTGTTGTCATGGTGAGTAGTAGTAGTGGTGACTATCCAGGAATATAGAGGGAGAACGGTTCAACTGTTGTCATGGTGAGTAGTAGTAGTGGTGACTATCAGGAATATAGAGGAGAGGGGAACTGTTTCAACTGTTGTCATGGTGAGTAGTAGTAGTGGTGACTATCCAGGAATATAGAGGGGGAATGTTTCAACTGTTGTCATGGTGAGTAGTGTAGTAGTGGTGACTATTCATGGTGGAGAATATATCCAGAGGAGGGAGAATATTTCAACTGTTGTCATGGTGAGTAGTAGTAGTGGTGACTATCCAGGAATATAGAGGGAGAACGAGTTCAACTGTTGTCATGGTGAGTGAGTAGTAGTATCCAGTATAGGGAGGAATGACTTTGTCATGGTGAGTATAGAGGGAATGTTTCAACTGTTGTCATGGTGAGTAGTAGTAGTGGTGACTATCCAGGAATATAGAGGGGGAATGTTTCAACCGTTGTCATGGCGAGTAGTGGGGACTATCCAGGAATATGGATGGGGAATGTTTCAACCGTTGTCTAGGTGAGTTGTGAGGACTATCCAGGAATATAGATTGGGAATGTTTCAACCGTTGTCTAGGTGAGTAGTGGGGACTATCCAGGAATATAGAGGAGTAGAGGCTTAACCGTTGTCATGGTGAGCAGTGGCGGCTGTCAAGGAATATAGAGGGGAATGGTTCAACCGTTGTCTTGGTGAGTAGTGGGGACTATCCAGGAATATAAAGGAGGAATGGTTCAATCGTATTGTTGGTGAGTGGTGGAGACTATCCAGGAATAGAGAGGGGGTTCAACTGTTGTCCTGGCGAGTATCGGGGACAGTCCACTAATGAAGAGGAAATATGGTTGTCTCTAAGTTTTGGTATGAGCGACACTAGTCCTGAGATGCATCTAATTGTCGTGTTGAGTAGTGCTAATGTGGTTGTCACTGTGAGTAGAGGACTATCGAGATATATAGTTGAAGACAAATATTGTCATTATGGTTAGTAATGGGGACTATCCTGATACATAATAGAGAAGTGAGTGAGTGAGTGAATATGGTTTAACGCCGCTTATAGCAATACATATATAGAGAAGAATATAGCTGTCTTTATGACTAGTCTTGAGTATTCGGGTATGTAACGGGAACATACTTGTCTCTGAGTAGTTGTGGCAACCCAGATATACAGAGGGGGAATATGGTTGTCTTTGTGAATGGTAGAGGCTATCCAGATATAGAACATGAGACATTCATGCGTCCCGTAATGATAAATAATGAGTGAGTGTCTGGTTTTACGGCACTCTTAGCAATATTCCAGCAATATCACGGCGGGTGATACCAGAAATGGGCTTCACACATTGCACCCATGTGGGGAATCGAACCCGGGTCTTCGGCGTTACGAACGAACGCTTTAGTGATTAATAATGATTAATGATTAATAAGGACTATCCGCATATGGAAGCGGGGACATGGTAGTCACCGTGTGTAGTGGGGACTATCCAGATATATAGCAAGACACATGATGGTTGCAAGGGCTATCCAGTTACACTGCCTGTAATATTCTAGGTAGAGAATACACCGGCCACCACAAATAGCATAGTCATCCACTTTTTGCTGCAGATATCGAGCAAGGATGATGTCTCCATGACCTACAAGATGAAGAGAGTATAGACGGGACCTCTTCGGGTGTAAAATGCAACCATTGTATAATCCCCGTTTTACCACACAGTGGCTGCCCACGCCTCAAACTGACTGAAACTACAGCAGACCAGGGCCCCGTCCCACAAAGCGATCTTATTGTCATTAATCACGTTTAAGTGCGGAAGCTACGACCGTACGAGCGCAGTGACCGCCTTGTTTACAAGGCCGTGGAGTTGTTATACAGTCATGGGACAAAAGTATTCGTCAGTTGGCAAAATTATCATAGACTTGCATGTTATTTTAATGTAGCTGTACTAATTGTCATTAATTCAGTTTTCGTTATTTGGTTGTCAAATTTTGCAGACAGTTAGGAAATCATCCTGGTCACAGATACATAATTTGCATGTAGTGTTCCTTCAAGTATTTTCCGCATTGTAGTCACATGAGCAACATATATACAACATTGTGTATTCTTTCCCCAAAGACCGCCATGTTAAAAATTGTCATAACCATGACACGCATCAATAAAGGTGTGGTCATTCTTGAAATACTGAATGGAAAATAAAACCGAAGTTATGTCTGTGGAGCTGAGATGGTTCATGATACATGTGCAAAATATGAACAAGATCAAACGAAAAGTAAATCATCTTTCGATGGTTTGGCAGTTCTGGAATGTTAAAGAAATTGTGCCAAGGTTTGATCATTTCATCGCCGCTGGCTCAAATCTGTGAATCCTTTGAACGACATATTAAAGGGAGACTACTCTCCGATACGTGTGAATTACGTCCCCTGCTAATCCAACATGTATCATGTAAATCAGCTCAACAAACATGGCAGACGAACGTACAAGGGGATGACATTTCAATTTCACCCAGGTATTAATTGCAAATTCTAGCACAAGGAAGTAAAAGGGGCACCGTGTGAGAATAAGATTGTTTTACTTTGCTTTCCGCCCCAGTGTTCAACCGCGAATGTCGTGACTTTTAATAGAACGTGACACAGAACACGTATCAGTTTGTTTAAATCACTACATGCTTTATGATAGTGACACTTTTTGTAATCTGCATGATATATACAAATAGCCAATGTATCTGATTGTCATAACTTTTGCAACAGGATAATAAATTTGGTTCTCTTTAGAATATGTGTGAGAAAATTGTTTTGAGTTTACTTGTGATTTTATCCACCACATATTGCTTACATAAACTGTTCGTTATTGCCTGCATGAACCTTTGTCTCATTTTCTTTAATGTCTGCTTGAATATTGTCGTTATTCATTATTGTCCGCATCCACTATTGTCTCATTTTCTTTTATGTCTACATGAACTATTGTCGTTATTCATATTGTCGTTATTCATTATTGTCCGCATCCACTATTGTCTCATTTTCTTTAATGTCTGCTTGAACTATTGTCGTTATTCATTATTGTCCGCATCCACTATTGTCTCATTTTCTTTAATGTCTGCTTGAACTATTGTCGCTATTCATTATTGTCCGCATCCACTATTGTCTCATTTTCTTTAATTGTCGTGTCTATTGTCTCATTTTCTTTAATGTCTGCTTGAACTATTGTCGCTATTCATTATTGTCCGCATCCACTATTGTCTCATTTTCTTTAATGTCTGCTTGAACTATTGTCGCTATTCATTATTGTCCGCATCCACTATTGTCTCATTTTCTTTAATGTCTGCTTGAACTATTGTCGTTATTCATTATTGTCTAAGTAAACATTTGTCTTCTGTCATTATAGTTGGCTTCATTTCGTTATTGTCTACATTACTTTTTTCTGCTAACAAATCTGAAACAATAATCTCGAAGAAATAACCGCCATATGATTGGAATATTGGAGCGTTAAACAACAAACAAATCGAACAAATGAACAAAAACCAACATGAAATAACGAGAAATCTGGTTATGAAAATATTTGCTACCCAAATCATTACGCATTAGTTAGAGGTGCGTCAAAAAATGTAATTGATCCCGAGATCCACACGCATTATATGATCAAACTCCTTGTATGTTTAAGGTTCGGATACACTTTAATAAGTATCCCGGAACAAAGGTATCACGGTAAGGCGGCTGATGGATTACAGGCCTTTACCAATGGTTGATCGTTTTGAAATGTATTTCCTCTTAAAGTGATTGTCAGTATATATGGTCGTGTTCGTGACGGTTCGTCAAACGATCACTCCTATGAGTGAGCTTGTTTTACCGCAGTTTGAATGGTATTTCGGACATAAAAGTGTCATGTGAACGCATTTACTCACGTATGTAAATATACACTATGAGCATATTTACATGTGGCCAGGACCAGGTGCAAAAGTATGTTTACACATGTGCAAAAGTATATTTACACATGTGCAAAAGTATATTTATTTGCACTTTGAGTGAATTTTGTCATGTCAGGAAATGTTACATATTCCGGAAGCTAAACGTCACAGTCTGATATACTTCATGTATGCTTTTACAAACGGTGAACTTCACAACACCAGACAAATTTCCCACAGTTCTATATTCTGAAGTTGAATCCATAAAATATATTGCATTCAGCTGTCGAATGGCATTCGTGACCAACTCGTGTTATTCCGGGACAAGCCGAATAGCGACTCGTGCCCTTCTGGAAGGATTTCATATTGGCGCATGAACATCAGAAACTACTTTAAGTAAGAACGATAACTCTATCCCTGTTTGATTCCAATGTTTCTAAAAATCATCGAAGCACATGTACATTGTATTGCTAGGTTTTGGGGTTTTTTTTCACTTATTTATTTTAAAGAATTAAACCCCTTTGATACAACTAAAGGAAGGAGAAAAACAAATTTGTTAAAGACATATTCTAATGTAATTATTACCAGCTGTTCACTTTATATTTCCACTTATGTTAATTAATAGGGTTCTTAATAGGGTTTAATCATCACAAATGGGATTTGTTTTATTGAATATACAAATAAAATAAACAAAATTCTGCTACATTAAATCCTAAAGCAGTTACTCAAAAATGACTTTCAGATATTTCTCAAACTGAACATTCGTGTGACCTTGCTGTCACACCCCTGTCGGAATTTTAAATATATCGCTGAAAAAAATATGAATGATCAAAACACAGTCAGACTAAGATATCCGCAGATATTATGAAATATAAGCCCAATATTAAAGATTAAGGTTGATTAGTTACATACAAATACGAAATTATTGTTTTTAAACTGGTAGCGATTATAATTACATTTCCTAAAATTGGTTGAAGCGCACGTACAATCTCCATAACAAGCCCCGCAAGATCGTCAGAAATACACTCAGTTGGACCGATGAGACAGTCTAAGTAAACTTAGTCTCAGTACTATTCGTTACACTCCTCTACTTCTGACATGAGCATGGATTGTTTGGCATGACTAGCATCTATTCCATGGACATGAGCATGTATTGTTTGCTATGAACTAGCGTCAATACTTCTGACATGAGCATGGATTGTTTGGCATGACTAGCATCAATACTTCTGACATGAGCATGGGTTGTTTAGTATGAACTAGCATCTACACCTCGGACATGAGCATGGGTTGTTTGGCATGAACTAGCATCTACACCTCGGACATAAGTGTGGATTGTTTGACATGAACAGGCATCAATACTTCTGACATGAGCATGGAATGTTTGGCATGAACAGGCATCAATACTTCTGACATGAGCATGGAATGTTTGGCATGAACTAGCATCTACACCTCGGACATAAGTGTGGATTGTTTGTCATGAACTAGCATCAATATTTCTTACATGAGCATGGATTGTTTGGCATGAACTGGCATCTACACCTCGGACATAAGTGTGGATTGTTTGACATGAACAGGCATCAATACTTCTGACATGAGCATGGAATGTTTGGCATGAACTAGCATCTACACCTCGGACATAAGTGTGGATTGTTTGTCATGAACTAGCATCAATATTTCTTACATGAGCATGGATTGTTTGGCATGAACTGGCATCTACACCTCGGACATAAGTGTGGATTGTTTGACATGAACAGGCATCAATACTTCTGACATGAGCATGGATTGTATAAGGCATGCACCTCGGACATAACCATAGGTTGCCTGGTTCCCTTATAGCGTATTTTATAAGGCATACACCTCGAACATAACCATAGGTTGCTTGGTGCCCGATAGCGTATTTTATAAGGCCAGTCTAAGTAAACTTAGTCTCAGTACTATTCGTCACACTCCTCTACTCAGTATAGTAGTGTGACGAATAATACTGAGGCTAAGTTTACTTAGACTGACCCATGACAGCAGTTATGTCAACAAACGCACGTGCGTGTATTTAAATTTCTCACCGTCAATCGCATGATTGTTATTAAAAATTTTATAATAGGCAGCAAAATCCTTTCAGCTACGTTCTTTGTACTAACAATATGACGATATATATTTTTCATGATTTTTTAAGCGATGACATACTGCCAGAAACGATTTAAGTACACGGGATTATTTTTATCAAAGCACCGTTCTGATTGGCTTGTTCTGATTGGCGCGTTCTGATTGGCTTGTCGTATTTTCGCACATAACAAGTATCGAGTGGGGACGAGTCTTCTTGGAGGTTACGGAAAGGGGCGAGTGGTGACGAATGGTCGAATGGATGTGACGTCCTCCTGTACACGTCAGCCGTTTCCATGTTTTTCGACATAATCTGACAAAGACCGACAAAGCCTGTAACAACATATTTAAAACAAGCCTATCCAACTTGATCAAATAGGATTAAGTTAATCCTGCTTTGGAGGTTACAATATAAGCATGCTAACTGCTTCCCAAAACAAAATAAAACAAAATCATTGTACTTGTCTTGTAGTCTTTATTGGATGAGAAGACTCAAAACATACTATACACAGAAGTAGATGCACAGATATATACTAATATAATCCCCCTAATTATCCCTTACTCCAAACGAAGCACCCCTTCTTCATTGCTGCTAGCTTTCTCTATCGGTTATCTCCCAATTGACAGACACCCATTTGACAGACGGTCAATTGACTGACACTGAACTAGAAGGTTAATTAGGGTAACACCTATGGGTATAATGGAACATTCCACTGTCTAGTGAGTAGAGAAGGGGGAGCCTGAAACAGGTTCGTTACTGAGAAGTTTGATTGTGTGTAAATAGAACTGAAATGATTGAAACATATTATATTCATTCAAGAAAATGGTTAAGGTATCCAACTTTGAAAAGTCCTCTCCCAATAATAGGAAGTGTACAACAGAATTTAGTTGAGAAAACGTTTTGTTTGAGAGATATAGATATGTACATATTTGAAAACATTCTGATTTTCAGTAATTGCATGGCCATGTAAGATAAGATTAATACCAATCAGTGATCTATTTTTTAACAATACTTTCTAAAGATTGTAACAGTTTGTGTCTTTGAATAGTATACAATGGACATTCAAGGAAGTAATGAAAAACATTCTCACATCCATGGCGTCATTTTATTTATTTTAATTCTAATTAATCATAATTAAGTGTACTCACCACATATCTTAATCTTGTGTGCAAAACATTGAACTCCCATATTGCATATGAATAGTATTTAGGTGCACGTTTTGTACTAATTAGTGTGTGCCTCTTCATGCTCCAACCCACACAGTGACTTGGTTCGTTCCCAGCCCAGCTTCAGTTGCGTTTAACAGTGATGATGGTGATGATATAGGATTTTACGTCGGCTTCTGACTGTAGCCAATGTCGCCGACGGGATAGGGAATAATTAATATGATTATAATAGGGGATAAACCACCTTACCCAAACAAATATAACTGATGGGGCGTTAACCTGTGTGGAACTTTGAAGGAAAAACGTTTAAGAAACGAGAGGAAAATAAATGAAAAGCTGAGATTATGAAGGGAAAAGAGGGAAAAAACCGTGGTGATTGTTAATGATTGAGAGATAGACGTTTAACAGTACTTCAACCAGTTGATTATATCGGTCGGAAACTATCTGCATCTGTCAGAATACTCGGTAAATTGGAGTAGGGTGCCTTGAATGTTGCCACAACAAGCTGATAACACTTCCTGGACAACGCTGACTGATGCATGTGTGGATTAAGGAGAGCGTTTGATGTGTTTTTAAATAGTTAGCATGAGTTGAGAAGGTAAGTTCATTAATGTTTTGCTATATATTTAGCAAAATATGATATGGACGTAACGTCATGGCGAAGAACAGTGATTTTATCGATTGGGAAGATTTATAATGAATGAATAAATGAATGAATGAAAGAATGATTTATAGCAAGAATTAAGTGCAAGAATGATATGTGAATGAATGAAAGAAATAAAGAAAAAGAAGAAAGTAATATAATATAATATGTGAACGAATGGAAGAATAAATGATACACCCCGGACATCCCTCACCAAACAGTTTGAAGAACACAACACTATCGCTACAACACGTGTTAACATCAGCTGTCACTTTTTTTAAAAATCTACTTTGAGGCGTTTTTTACATTAGTAATTTAGCCTTCAGATATTTTTCTGCATGTGTGGAATGGCATGGACATTGACAGAATGTTAACTGACACTGTCACACACACCTCAAGTACAGAAAGTTTAGAACTATCACAAAGCGTTGCAAAGACCTTTCCAGTTTTGTCAAATACTAAGATCAACATGAAAGACAGACATGTTAGAACTATAACACTCAAACATCACAAGCATCAATGGCGGATCAGAACAGATCGGCGGTATGTCATATTTTTCACACACCTCAAATACAACCTAACAATTTTTCTAAAATATAAAACTATCACATTTACTCGCAAATACCTTTCAACTGAAGGTATATTCCCCCATAAAAATCAAAGGTGTATATGAAAGAAGTTTTTTTAGAACAATAACTGGAAACACTCAAACATCGCTGTGTAGTATTTCTACGGCGGATCAGATCAGATCGGCGATACGTCATATTATTCACACACCCTAACATTTTTTTTGAAATTATGAGAGTTAGTTTAGTTTAGTTTTACGCCGCTTTTAGCAATATTCCAGCAATATCACGGCGGGGGACACCAGAAATGGGCTTCACACATTGTACCCATGTGGGGAATCGAACCCGGACCTTCGGCGTGACGAGCGCATGCTTTAACCACTAGGCTACCCGATCGCCCCTTTGAAATTATGAAACTATCACTATTACTTGCAAACACCTTTCACCTGATAGTATATTCCCCTCATAAAGATTATAGGTGTATGTGAAAAAGTTGTTTTAGAATAATAACCATAAACACTCAAACATCGCTGTGTAGTATTTCAATGGCGGATCAGATCAGATGGGCGATATGTCACATTTTTCACACACATCAAATATACCCTGACAATTATTTTTTTAAATTATAAAACTATCACTACTACTTGCAAAGACCTTTCACTTGATGGTATATTCTCCTCATATAAAGTAAAGGTGTATATGAAAGAAGTTTTTTTAGAATAATAACTAGAAACACTCAAACATCGCCCTGTAGTAATTTAATGGCGGATCGGATGAGATCGGCGATACGTCATATTTTTCACACACCTCAAATACACCCAAACAATTTTTTTATCAAAAGAATCACACTATCAAATGGCCAGCCCGTGAAGATCCGGGTTAGGACTGGTCCTAATCAACCCAGGCGACTAACAGGACCGGTACTCATACTTGCTGACTTGGTTGATCCATGTTATCGCGCCCCCATTGCGTAGATCGTCGGTCATGACTTTGAATTTGACATAGGATTTGCATTAATGAATAGATAAGCAGCCTTTGGGGTGATCGTTGCTTTATTCATTTACAACGGATGGTGAGTCTCGCAGACTTGGCTGACACGTGTCATCGTATCCCAACGTCCGTAGGTCAATCTCGTGATGTCAGTCACTGGATTGACTGGTCCAGACCCGGTTAATTTACATGCCGCCGCCATAAAACTGGAATACTGGGAAAGAAAAGAAAAATATATCGGTGAGGATACAAGACGTTGACCATATCCTGTCCCATCGGTGCCACCTGTACAAAGTCAAAAACACATGACAAGGCGGGTCAAATATTCCCTTGAATTTCAAATGAAACTCAAACAAACATACTGATTCTATCTGTAACTCCTTCATACTTTTGTTAATTTACATGTAATCAATTACAAGTTTGTTTCAACATTCAATAATGTAACCCTATCACAATCCATTCAACAAATTCAACGATCCCCGACCGCGTCATACCAAAAGACGTTAAAATATGGTACTTGTTGGTCCCTGCCTGGCGCTCGGCATTAATGGGTACAACAAGGACTGGTCGGCTCGGGGTCAGTATAATGTGTCTGAGTGGGGTATTCATGCTTCACTGCGACATGGTATCTCAGTGGGCTAGCACTATAAAACCAGCTTCAGTCTGGGCTAGTACAAGCAGCCGCACATACACATACACACGCATGCACGTCGTCATATGAGCGAAATATTCTCAAGCACGACGTTAAACCGAATTTCATCTCACCTCACCTCATCTCATTCACATTTGATATTTCGGCAATACCAGACAACAAAACACAAAAGTTTCGCGAAACTTTCCAAATTTCCAAATATGGCGGTAACGTAACTTTTAGTAACGTTAATTAGTTCTGGTAAAAAATGTGAAGGCAATATGAATACATACAGAATGCTTGTTTAGGGCACATGTATAACAACAGACCGCCGAACCCCAAATGTATAGTGATGAAGACTATTACTGGGATGCTAGATTTTTTAGTTATAACGGTAACGTACGATTACTTGCTTAAAAAACCTCTACTGATGTCGAGCATATTTTTCCATATTGTAAGACAAATAATTGTTGAAGAAACTATATGTTTTATGTTTTCTTTTGTAAAGAAAAGCTGTAACCAAAAACAAAGTAACGGAACTTACTCTGACTTTACCGACATAATCTGAACGTGCGTTTTGGGTTTTGGTTGGTGAACCACCGACATGCTAACATGGGCGAATTAACCCGTATTTATTTTGGATCTTTCATGACACTAAATATAACAAATCTTCTGTTGGAATTTATTTTGCAGCAAGCTTAAATGAAAAGAATACACACTACCGACATAGCAAAATTACCATCATAGAACAAAATGTTTGCTTCTGACGCTACAATATGATTTTGTGCAATGTTTTTTAAGGGTTGATATATATTGTAAACACTGTTATTTAGAATATCTGCACACATACAGCCAGATTAAATATCAAATTTGAAAGCACCGACAGCCAAAATGTCGGCAACAGCATTTGTCCCAGTTAACTGAGAATGAGTGAATGTATAAAAAAGGGAACATTTACGAAATCGTCAATTTTCCAGGTCTTTTCCAGCACTTTTGCTTTGGCTAAGATGATAGTGAATGGTATCAAGAAACAGGAAATCTCTCGCAGAATTCACAACTGTGAAGTGTATTTGTGTGCGCGATACATTTTGAATTATATTAGACTTCAAAGAGAGGGTTGGAGAGGAAGGACATGTGTCCCAGCTAACACAAAACATGCTCGAAACATTTTTATTAGGTTTTAAATTAGATTTTAAAAACCCATATCTGTCAAAATGTTTTCGTAACGTTAAAAAAATGTTTCACAACAATTTAAAATGTTATTGAAATGTTTTTTAAACGCTGCAGAAATGTTATGCAAGATGAAATATTGCCATCATGTTTGATATGCCAAATTATACAAATAAGGAGTAAATGTCTCAAAACTACTGAAAATGTTATTGAAATGTTTTCAAAATGTTATTTAAATAACATCATGTTATAACATGGGTAAAGCTATTTCACAACATATTGAAATGTTTTCAAAATGCTACAGAAATGTTATGCAAGAACATATTTAATGACCGTTATCATAATGTTTTACAAACATGTACCTACAAAACTCAACCGTAACTGCGTCCATTTTGCGAAAACATTCTAAAAACATTGCAGCCAAACGTTTTTGAAAATGTTTGTAAAACATTTCTGGAACCATACAAAATCACGCGAATAAAACATTTTAAAAATGTTTCTGAAACACTTCACGAAATGTTTTTGGGATGTTTTTAAAACATTTTGGGGTTAGCTCTGGCGTCAAGGGGGTTAATTAAGTGGGGTCTAGTCAAGTCAAGTCAAAGTGTTTATTGTATTTAAGGCCTCCGGCCCACATACAAGGAGAATACATGATATACTACATATATAAATACTCACAATAATACAAGGATGAAAGGAATAAAGTTAATCAATGCTCAACAGTTCATTTCTTAAAGATAACGCATGTTTTACATATAAGGCAAGTTGGAGAATAACGTTTTCATTATTTGAGGATAAAATTGACACAAAGGCAGTTTCGGGATATTTTGACTGATATTGCACTGGTATATATTTGGGTGTTAGATCAACATGAAATGGACAGAAAATGTAAAATGGATTAAATTTTCAATGGCTGAATGACATAAAGGACATAATCTTAAACATTTCTCTATTGACAATCTTCTACCCTTATTTACGAATAGGTCTGAAAGACCAAGTCGATATTGAATAACATTGCGTATGGGATTTTTGGATGTTAGCACAGATAAGTATTATTCTGGTTGAATGAGACTCTTGAAGGATCTATATAGAGCATAACGTGAACTTGCTTCAAATGTGAAATGCCATTCTTGATGATACATGTCGATTGATTGTTCTCGAAATTGGTTAAGAAATTGGGGAACATTGCCGGCTGTTTCATTTAACCAGACAAACCCAAAACCGTGAGAAAATAAAAGGTTTCTTATATGTATTTTACCAATATTATCTAAATTGAGAAGCATATTATAAGCTAATTTTGGAATTCGTCGTTCGTGCATTCCGAGAATATTAAATCAATACCTTAAGCATCTTATTTGTGAGTTGATAAAAAGAGGGTATCTACCACACTCGCCATATATCATGCAATTTGGCGTTGATTTACCAACGGATAAAAATCTTTTACAAGCTAAAACATACTATTTCTCAATACAATCATGTTTTTGGAACCACCGAATTTCTGAGGCATATAGCATTATGGGTTGAGTTTGAGAATCAAACAATTTAAAGTATATACTATGTGTTAAAACGCCTAAGGTCTGAGATACAGCCGTGAGGTTGATTAATGCTTTCTTGGCTCGTGATGTTAAATCAGTAACATTTTTCTTGAAATTCATTGTATGAGTAAACAGTACACCCAGATAAGTATAGTGGTTAGCAATAGTAATCAACTTTCCATTTAGGAACCATTTCTCATTTTTTTGCAAAAGAGCCTCCTCTTCTAAAAATGACACCATTTGTTTTGTCAAAATGAACTGACAGTTTCCAATCATGTGTATAACGTTCTAGGATGTTAAGCTGATTTTGTAGTCCAACAATAGTATCTGATACTAGGATAACATCATCGGCAAATAGCAAAATCAATATTTCAATCATGTCGGGAAACATTTGAATTCCATGTTTACCGCAATTTGTAATTTCAAAATACAATTCACTTATAAAGAGGGAGAACAAAATTGGACTTATAATACAGCCTTGTCGAAGTCCAACTGGGCAATCAAAATAGTCGGTGGTATCATCCCCACAACGTACACGTGATTTTATATTGGCATACATAAATTTTAGAATATTTTACATTTTGCCTTTAAAACCAGCCTTTCGTAAACATAACCATAATTTACGACGATCAATAGAATCAAACGCTTTTATTAAATCAACAAAAGCCACATATAATTTACGTTTACGGCGCGTTAAGTATTTTTCGATAATTGCGTACAAGGTGATAAACTATAGAGTTGGCCTCAACCATTGACTGGATTACATTCTCTTCGTCAGCAGCGAAATTTCGACTTCTCTTTTACCTTCTGGTGCAGGCGACTTTTTGCGTTTCCATTATTGGTAAACCGGAAGTAAACAGAAAACGGAACTATGGGATATATGGAAGCTAACCAGTGACGTTAACCACATTTGACGGCGACGTTAGTTAACGGCATGACTAACAATGTTTTGAACAACGCATATTTAACGTTCGGTTACCTAACGGCCGGTTAAGGATTTAACCGGCCGTTAGGAGTTAACCGGCGGTTAAGATAACCGAGTATTGAACAACCGGGCCCAGATAGATAGTTAGTTAACCAACAAAGTACGTTTCAACGAACACCATCATTTTCTAATTTGTGCAATAAACCTTTATGCCCTGCCCTGCAAAAGCTTTTGAAATATGACAAAACAGCATACAGTAAAGGTGGTGATGATCCAGGAATGAGCATATATTATGATAAATGTCCTTGTTGAGATGTAGTAGAATGACTAGCAGTAAAACCTGACTAGAATTTACTTAAAATGTTATGTTCATGGAAATGGTCGTACACATGCATTACCATTATTCTTTCAAGGATTTTCCAAAGGATAGGTATTAAACTAAAAGGTCTGTAATTAGTTGGGAGGGATGCATTTCCTTCTTTCCAAATAGGAGTAACATTACCCGTTCTCCACAATGTAGGAAATACAGTACTTGTCATATATTATACTACAAACAAAGAGGTTCAGCTATAGATGTACAAATTCGTTTAAACACTCTCATGTTAATGCCATCAGGTCCACTAGATTTGTTTGCTGGTAAGGTCTTATCAGATACCTCCTTTTTGTTGTCGCATGCTTTTGCGTTATTGAAACAAATGTGGACAACTTAAAGCTGATGTATGGCGTTATTACAGCAAAGGCTGAGCGGTCAAAAGGAAGGTCACATGCAGCGCAATAATATTCCAATTATGTTCTGCCAAAAAATATTTTACAGTAGTGAGCTGAATAGACTTAAGAATTACGAGTTAGTACGTGTGGCATATTTGGCTGTGCTCTAAGAGAGATATCCTCGATAATCTCCAGGGTATACGTTACGATAACTCCCCACTATACCATGGATGCATCCACGGCTAAGGTTGGTTGGTTTTATAGTTTTAGGGCGACGTGGGCCAATAAGAGGCCTATTTGCGCCCAACACATTGGCTTGATTTAATAAACAGTCATAGGTAATTTTATTGCCAAAAGGAATCGTTTAGTTAAGATAAAAGAAACGACAACACTATTAATTTGGATAGATGTATACATATATCGAATAACCTCTGCTTTGTGTTACAGATTAAAAACCTTAAGTAATCACTTCCATTTCTGAAACATGAAATACTCATTCAATAAAAAAGCAGTAGGTTCAGATGGCAGAGTGTTAAAATGATTTAAAACCACAGAACTAAATCTGTCTAAGGCATTCGAGAGCCTGTCCAGATTACATCATATTTTCCAGATGACGAGACAAAATCGAAAACTGCCCTTTGCACAGACCTTTACGTGATATTGGGGCCCAAAACTGTTTCTAATGAAAATACATCATCAACCTTAAGTACAGCACTTCTGAGATTATGTCTTATGTTGTTATGCCCAGTAATAAGATAATGTTCGATGTTTTCAGGCGTCTCCAAATTGCAATGGCCACATTTAGAAGAGACCGTCTTATCTATAATACTCCTGTAAGCATTTAGCCCACTGTGTCCAAGTCTGAGACGTGAAAGAATAACCTCATCACGCCTTTTACGACGACGAATATAATGACCAGATTTTAGTGATGATCTAAGTTTGTACATATGTCGGCCGGTAGTACCTGTATCCCACAACTGTTACCAACTCCTTGTAACAGATATCGATAAAACATTTTCATAATCTTTAGGGATTGGTTGAAATTTAAATAAATCAACTTCAGGAAACTGTAACCCGGATTTGGCTAAATTGTATAAACTGTAGGTTTTAAAGACATTATCCTACTTCTGCTCAGGAGCACTTGATTAATAATAATAGTTTAAAATCTCTGAAAATTTGAATTATTGACCCAGTACATTAATAACTTACTTGTAGGTTTGGAATGCTATTTACTATCATTAGCCAAGAAAACTTCTTGAAATTCCATAAACTGTAGGTTTTAAAGGCATTATCCCACTTCTGGTCAAAGGCTTGTGATTAATAATAATAGTTAAAAATCTCTGTAAAATAGAATTATAGACCCAGTGTATTCATTACTTGCTCAGAGGTTTGAAATGCTATTTAATATCATCAGCCCAGCCAGTTTCTGGAAATTCCATAAACTGTAGGTTTTAAGGGCATTATCCCACTTCTGGTCAAAGGCATGTGATTAATAATAATAGTTAAAAATCTCTGTAAAATAGAATTATAGACCTAGTACATTCATAATTTGCTCAAAGGTTTGAAATGCTAATCTATATCATCAGCCCAGACAGCTTCTTGAAATTCCATAAACTGTAGGTTTTACAGGCATTATCCCACTTCGGGTCAAAGGCATATGATAACTACTAACAGTTAAAAATCACTGAAAATTTGAATTATAGACCTAGTACATTCATAATTTGCTCAGAGGTTTGAAATACTATTTAATATCATCAGCCCAGACAGCTTCTGGAAATTCCATAAACTGTAGGTTTGAAAGACATTATCCCACTTCTGGTCAAATGCACGTGATTCATTATAATAGTTAAAAATCTCTGAACATTTGAATTGTTGACCCAGCACATTAATAATTTACTTGTAGGTTTGGAATGCTATTTACTATCATCAGCCAAGATAACTTCTGGAAATTCCATAAACTGTAGGTTTATGAAGGCATTATCCCACTTCTGGTCAAATGCATACGATAACTAATGATAGTTAAAAATCTCTGTAAAATAGAATTACAAACCCAGTACATTCATAATTTGCTCAGTGGTTTGAAATGCCAATCTATATCATCAGCCCAGACAGCTTCTGGAAATTCAATTAACTGTAGGTTTTACAGGCATTATCCCACTTCTGGTCAAATGCATATGATAACTACTAACAGTTAAAAATCACTGAACATTTGAATTATTGACCCAGTACATTAATAACTTACTTGTAGGTTTGAAATGCTATTTACTATCATCAGCCAAGATAACTTCTTGAAATTCCATAAACTGTAGGTTTTAAAGGCATTATCCCACTTCTGGTCAAAGACACGTGATTCATAATAATAGTTAAAAATCTCTGTAAAATAGAATTATAGACCCAGTACATTCATAATTTGCTCAGTGGTTTGAAATGCCAATCTATATCATCAGCCCAGACAGCTTCTGGAAATTCCATAAACTGTAGGTTTTAAAGGCATTATCCCACTTCTGGTCAAAGGCATATGATAACTAATAATAGTTAAAAATCTCTGAAAAATTGAATTGTTGGCCTAGTAGAATAATAATTTACTTGTAGGTTTGAAATGCTATTTAATATTATCAGCCAAGAAAACTCCTTGAAATTCCATAAACTGTAGGTTTTAAAGGCATTATCCCACTTCGGGTCAAAGGCATGTGATTCATAATAATAGTTAAAATTAAAATTGAGGGAAGAGGGTGTAGTAGGGAAGTAGTGTAGTGGGTGGAGTGGGTGTAGCAAGGAGTGAGTCAAGCAAAAGGAAGAGGGTGTAGTGGAGTGGGTGGAAGCGGTGTGAGCCAGTTGAAAGCGAGGAAGAGAGAGTGTAGTGAAATAGCATGCTTGGAGTGGAGGCAGAGGTGGAGTCAGCTCGAGGAAAGGTGTAGTCAGAGTAGTGTAGTGGGTGGAGGCAGGTGAGTCGAAGCGAGGGAGGAAGTGTAGTGAGAGTAGTGTAGTGAGTGGAATGGAGTTAGCCAGCAGGTGAGTCAAGCAAAAGGGAAGAGGGTGTAGTAGAGTGGGGTGGCCCGGTGTAGGTAGAAGGCGAGGAGAAGAGGTGTAGTAAGAGTAGTGTAGTGGGTGGAGGTAGGTGGGAGCAATATGAGTCAGGCAAGGGAAGAGGTGTAATTAGAATTGGGAGGTGGAGCAGGTGTGAGTGAGGCGAGGGGAAGAGGCTGTGAGAAACAGGAACTAGTGTAGTGGGTGGAGTGATGTAGGTCGAGGCAGCAGAGGGAAGAGAGGAGTGTAGTAGTTAGTGTAAGTGGGTGGAGTGGAAGTGGAGTCAGGCAGGGAGAGTGTAGTGGAGAATTATAGTGACTGAAATTAAAGGCAGGAGAGTGCAGTGAGAGTAGTAGAAGTGAGGTGGAGTGACTGAAGCCAATTAGATCGAAACAAAAGGGAAAGAGGTGCAGTGGTATGCAGGCAGGTGGAAGTGACTGGAAGCGGAGTAGGTAGAGCAAGGGAAAGAGGTGTAGTAAGGAAGTAGGTGCTTAGTGGGTGGAGTGGGTGGGAGGTAGGTCAGAGCAAGGGAAAAGAGGTGTAGTGAGAGTAAGGTGCTTAGTGGGTGGGAGGCAAGGTGGGGTGAGCAGGAGATGGCATGAATGAGAAGTGAGTATGTGAGTAGGTGGAGTAGGTGGATTGATATGAGTCAGAAATGAGGGAAGAGGTGTAGTAAGGAAGTAGCATGGCCTTGGTGGGAGTGAAGTCGAGAGCAGGGAAAGAAAGGTAACAGTCAGAGTAATTATGAGTGGGTGGAGCTGGAGTGGAGTCGAACTGAGGAGGTGTAAGTAGGAAGTAGTGTAGTGGAGTGGAGTAGGTGTAAGCTTGAGGTGGTGAGTCAGAAGCAAAGGGAGAGGTGTGAGTGTGAGTGAGGGTGGAGTGGGTGGAGCAATAGAATCTGAGAAATGAGGAGCAGAGGTGTAGTGTAGGGAGTGTGAGTAGGTGGAGTAAGAGTGAGTCAGGCAGGGAGGGTGTATAGTAGAGAATGAGTGCTTAGTGGATGGAAGTGACTGCTAGGCCCAGGTGAGTGAGACAGAGAGAGGTGTAGTGAGGAAGTAGTGGAGTGGGTGAGCGTGTGAGTCAGGCAAGGAAGAGGAGTGTGAAGTAGGGAAATACTTGTTGAGTGGAAGTGGAGTGAAGTTGAGCAAAGGGAAGAGGCCTTAGTAAGAGTAGTGTAATCTGGTGGATTGACTGGGAAGCGATGTAAGTCAGCGAGAAAAGAGGTATGATGAAAGATGAAGAGTAAATTCTAGAATTGGGAATGGAGTAGAGTGAGCAAGGAAAGAAGTGTAAATAAGAAGTAGTGTAATTAGGTGGAGGCAGTGAATGTAGGAAGCAGAAAGAATGTAAGTAAAGAGTAGGTAAAATTAAGGGGTGGAAGCCCGAGGTAGAGTCGAGCAAAGAAGAAGGTGTAGTAAGAAGTAAAGAGTATAGTGCGTTAGAGTGGATGGATTGATACCTTAGAGTCGGAAAAAGGGAGGTGTAGTAGGGTAGAGTGCTTAGTGGGTTGAGTGACTGAAGCCAGGTAAGAGTGAGAAACTGAGGAAAGGTATAAAATGTGAGTAATTATAGTAGGTAGGTAGGTGGGAAGCTGATATGGAGTCAAAAAACTGAGAAGAAATTATGAAAGTAGAGAGTAGTGTAAGAGTAGTTGGGAAGCCGAAAGGTAAGTCAGGCAAGGAAAGAGGTATAGTAGAGTGAAGCCGGAAGTAAGAATCCCAGGCGAGAATTGTATAGTAAAGGGAAATGAGTATAGTAGAATTGGAGTAGAGTAGGTGCTTGAAAAATCTCGTCCATCATCCTCGATGCGACAAATAAATCAACAAAAAGATCAATCAAATCAATCATCATTCGATAAAATCGGTAAATCAAACAAAAAGTCATCATCATCTCATCTCATCGTCGTAAATAAATTAAATCAACAATAAATAATCATCGGTCATCGATGTCTCCTGTCATCAAACTCAAAATTATAATAAATAAATCTCATCGTCGTAAATTAAATCAAGCTCGAAAAAATCTCATCATCGTCATCGTCATCCGGTAGATTAATCATAAATCAAAACAAAAAGTCATCATCTGTCGCAAATTAAATAAATCATCAAGCAAAAAATCTCAATCAATCCTCGTCGGTAAATGGAAGTAAATTAGCAAAAGAATATAAATAAAACAAACCATCATCAATCGGTCTCGCAAATAAATCATAAAAGTCTCATCATCGGTCGTATCTCAAATCAACGAAAAATCGTCTCATCATCGTCGTCGTCGGCTCACGTAAATCAAACAAAGAAATCTCGTTCGTCGTCATCCGGTTAAATTAACCGGTAAGCAATCTAAATTAAGCAAAGATCGTCATCGTCATCGTCGGTAATCCGTCGACAATAAATCAAAGAAAATCTCATCATCGTCGTCGTTAAACCGTCGATCAAACAAAAATCTCATCATCGTCATCGGTCGGCAAATCTCAAAATCAAAGTATCATCATCATCTCATCGTCGTCGAGATAAATCAAAGTCATCGTAAATCATCGTCGACAAATGTCGGGTCATCATCTCGTCGTCGTCGAGATCGTCTCGCAAATCGTCAAACAAAGTCATCATCGTCATCGTCGGCAAATAAATCAAACTCATCATCCATCGTCATCGTCACGTCGTCGATAATAAGTCAAAACAAAGTCATAAATAAAAATCTGTCGCAAATCGACCAAATCGTCATAAAGCGTCGTCAAAAGTCGTCGGTAAACAAATGTCATCAAAAGTCGTCATCGTCATCGTCGTCGTGGTCTCGCAAATAAAGTCACTCCGTCATCGTCGGTCGGCTCGTCTCGATCAAACAAAGTCTCCATCGTCTCGTCGATGTCGATTAAATCTCCTCGATCTTTCAAAGGCGTCTCGTCGTCGTCGATAGTCGTCAACAAAGAAAACTTCTCATCATCGTCGTCGATTGATGTCTCGTCAGCGAAAGTCGTCATCGTCATCGTCGGTCGGCTCGTAAAATCAATGAAAAGTCTCGTAAAATAAATAAAGTCGATTAAATGTAAACAGATGAAGTCGACTCAAAGGTCGTCATCGTCTCGTCGGTCGACAACGCCGACAAATTAAAGTCAAACAAAAGGTCTCGTCGTCGTCTCGTCGGTCACGTCGGTCTCTCCGCAAAATCGTCAAAACTCGAAAAGTCTCGTCGTCGTCGTCGATTAAATTAGATGCAGTCAAACAAAGGAAAAATTCTCATCGTCGTCGTCGGTCGTTAATCAAAATTAGCAAAGAAAAGTCTAAAGTAAAAATCTTTCTCGTCGGCTCGTCGATCAAAGCAAAAGATATAAATCATCGTCGTCGATTAAACCGGAAATTAAGTCAAAGCGAAAGTCAAATAAAATGCGTCTCGTAGTCGATGTTCCGGTCTCGTAGTCGATCGCTCGTATAGATAGTCGTCGTCGATTAAAATAAAGTCAAACAAAATTTCAAAGGTCTCGTCTCCGGAAGTCTCGTCGGTCGTCGTCGTCAAACAAAGGAAGTCTCTCGTCAAAATCGTCGTCGTCGTCAAATTAATAAGCAAATTAAAGTCAAACAAATAAAATGTCGTCGTCGACAATAAAGTCAATTTCGTATCATCATCGTCATAAATCGTCGTCTTCGACAATAAATCAAACAAAGCGTCGTCATCATCGTAAATTAATGGAAATCATCCGGCGTCATCATCGTCTCGTCGTGTCGATATCTCGTCAACAAAGTCGTCGTCGTCGTCGATTAAACAAAGTCGTCAAACTCATCTCTCTCATCGTCATCGTCGTTCGTCGGTCGTCGTCGATCAAACGAAAAGGTCTCGTCATCTATCGTCGATTCGATAAATAAAGTCAAAGCAAGGTCGTCGGAAGTCATCGTCCGGTTAAAATAACTAAACAAATAAAGTCAAACGAAAAGTCTCGTCGTCGTCGTCGGTCGTCGGTCGGTCGATAATCGTCGCAAAGTCATCATCGTCTCGTCACAAATGGAATCGTCAGCAAAGTCATAATCGTCGTCGATAAATCGTCAAACCGAAAAGTCATCATCATCTCGTCATCGTCGTCGTCGTCGTCTAAAAGTCGTCAATCCTTATCATCGATCGTCTAAATAAATCAAACAAAGTCCTCATCCATCGTCGATAGAATTAATATAAAGTCAAAACAAGGGAAAAGGTGTAATAAAATAGTCTCGTCGTCGATAACTGGAAACAATCTTGAAGCGCTCAAAGCGAAAGATAAATAAGAAATCGTCATAAATCGTCGATGAGTAAAGTTAAGCGAAAAGGTCTCAAGTAAAATAGATAGATTAGTGGAAACAAATATGAAATCGAGGAAAGGAAGGAGTCATAAATAAAATAAATCATAAATTAATGAGTAAAATCAAAATAAAGTCTCATCACATCGTCGTCGTCATCCGATAAGATTAATCTTAAATCAAACAAAGAGAAAATTAAATAAAATATATCGTCGTCAATCCCATTAAATCAAACAAAGTCTCATCATAAATCTCGTCGTCGCGTATTGAAGCAATAAATTAAAGCAAAAAGTATAATCATCGTCATCGGTCGGCAAATAAATCAACAAAGTCATCGTCGTCGTCGGTAAACTTAAATCAAAAGTCTCATCATCGTCGTCGTCGATAACCGATATCATAATCATCAAATAAATCGTCGTCGTCGGCTCGTCGTTAAATCAAAGTCATCATCGTCATCGTCGATTAAATAAAATCATCAAGAATTAAATAAATGCGTCGTCGTCGGCAAAATAAGTCAAGCTCGCGTCATCATCCGTAATCGTCGTCCGTCGGTAAACAATCTTAATTAAAATTAAATAATGCGTCATCGGTAAATCGTCGGCAATCAAATCAACAAAATCGTCTCATCATCGTCGTCGTCGTGAAGCAAAATAAAGTCAACAAAGAATAAAATCGTCTCGTCGGTCGTAACTAAGCAAATTAAATTAACGAAAGATCATCATCATCTCGTCGTCGTCGTCGACAATCTCTAAATCAAACAAGAAAAATCTCGTAAAATAAATGCCGTAGATTAAATAGCAAATTAAATCAGCAAAGGTATAAATAAAATGGTAATCGTCGTCGATTAAATAAATCGTCAAAGATAAATAAAATAAATCTCGTCGGTCGTCGATAAAGTCAAACAAAGTCATCATCGTCGTCGTCGATAAAGTCGTTCGTCGTATCGTATAAAGTCGTCGTACGTCGATCGGTCTCATCTCAGTCGTCAAACAAAGTCGTCGTCATCGTCTCGTCGTCGGCAAAATAAATCTTTCATTCATCGTCATCGTCGTCGGTGATTGTCATAAAGTCAAACAAAGTCGTCGTCATAAAAAGTCGATTAAAATAAGTCGTCAACGAAGTCTCGTAAATCGTCTCGTCGTCGTCAGTCTCATAAATAAAGTCACTCGTCATCGTCGATTACGTCGATGTCGGTATAAATCTCGTAAAGACAAAGTCTCGAAGTCGTCGTCGTCGTCATTAACAAAGATAAATAAAATGTCGTCTCGTCGATAAAACCGTCGTCAAACTCGCGTCTCGTCGTCGATCGTCGGTCGATCCTCGATCATAAAACAAAGTCGTCGTAAAGTATCTGGTCGATCGTCGATAAGATCAAACAAAGGTCTCAGTCAAACATCGTCGAGTCGTCGATAACTAAACAGATAAATTAATGAAGTCGTCATCGTCATCGTCATCCGCGTCGATATAAATCACTAAAGGTCACTTTCAAATCTCGTCGTCGGTCGTTCAAAGATATAAATCAAACAAAGTCGGTCGATCATCGTCGTCGTCACGTCCGGTCGATTTCATCGTCAATTTCAAGTCGTCAATCGTCGACAAAGTGTCGATCAAACAAAGAAAATTCTCATCATCGTCATAGGTGTCGATAATCAAATCAAACAAAGTCTCGTCGTCGTCATCGTCGTCGTCAGTCGATCAAACAAAGTCTCGTCGATCATAATAAATAAAATCGATCAAACAAAGTCTCGTAAAATAAATCGTCGTCGATATCGTAAAATCGTCAAAACAAAGTCGTCGTCGTCGTCAAATATCGATAGATCGTCAAAATTTCAGAAGTCTCGTCGTCGTCGGTCGTCGGTCTCATGGATCGTCAATTTCGAAGTCGTCATCGTCGGTCGTCGTGGAAGTCGATCAATCGTATCTCCGTCGTCTCGTCGTCGGTCGTCGATAAATTAAGCAAAGTCGTCGTCAAAAATCATCGCAAATCGATAAGTCGTCGAAATCAATCGTCGTCGGTCGATGGAATCGATCAAAGGTCTCGTCGTCGTCGTCGTCGGTATCACGGTCATCGTCGTCATAAAGTCGTCGTCGTCGATTCGTCGGTCATTTCTCGATCAAACAAACAAAGTCGTCGAAGTCGTCGTCGAAGTCGTCGATAAATCAATGAAAGGTCTCGTCATCGTCGTCGTTAATTAATAAATAAATCTGATCAAAACAAAGTCGTCGTCATCGTCGTCGATCGACAATCATCGTCAATCATCATCGTCATCGTCGATTCGATTCTTCGATAATCTCGTCAAACAGCGTCATCGTATCATCGTCGGTCGATAAATCGTCATTTCATCCATCGTCA
Source organism: Haliotis rubra (assembly GCF_003918875.1). Taxonomy (NCBI): domain Eukaryota; kingdom Metazoa; phylum Mollusca; class Gastropoda; order Lepetellida; family Haliotidae; genus Haliotis; species Haliotis rubra. The sequence continues at coordinate 149,556 of NW_025767164.1, forward strand.
TCGTCATTAAACAATCTCGTCAAACAAAGTCGTCGTCGTCAATCGATCGATAGATATATCAAATAAAGTCATCCATCTCGTCATCGTCGTTCCGTCGATGGATAATCTCGTCAAACAAAGTCATCGAAATCATATCGTCGACCGATAGTCGTCAACAAAGTCGTCGAATCATCGTCGGTCATCTTCGACAAATCAAAGTCATAAATCTCATCGTCGTCGGTCGATGAAGCAATAAAATTAAAGCAAAAGAAAAAGTCTCATCATCGTCTCGTCACAAACAAATAAATCAAGCAAAAAATTAAATCGTCGGCAAACCAATCAAGCAAAAATCTCATCATCGTCAATCGGTCGTCATCGTAAGTCCTAAAATCTCGTCAGCCTTATGTCAGTAAATAAATCATCAACAAAGTCATCATGTCATCGTCGTCGGCGTCGGCTTAATATAAATTAAAGTCATCATCATCTCGTCGGTAAACAAACAATCTTAACTAAGCAAGAAATCATCATCATCATCGGTAAGCAAATGAATTAAACAAAATAAATAAATAAATCTCATCGTAAATAAATGTCAATCAAAGTCTCATCATCATCTCATCGTGTCAGCAAATCATCAAAATCTCATCATCATCATCATTAAATCATTAATTAAGTCATAAATCGTAAATCATCATCATCATCGTCGTCGATGCTTTCTCGGCAATAAATCAAAATCTCTCATCGCTTCATCATCGATAAATAAATCATCATCGCGCATCCTCATCATCATCAGTAAACAATAAATCAAACAAAATCTCATCATCGGCATCCGATAAACAAATAAATCGCTCAAAATCTCATCATAAATCATCATTCAATCGATGCGATAATCTCGTAGCAAAAAGTCATCATCCTGTAAATAAATTAAACAAATAAAATCAAAGTCATCAATCAAAATAAATCGTCGATTAATGCTTAAAATCAAAGTCCGCAAAAGGCGTCATCATCATCTCTCATCGGTCATCGTCGTCGACAATCTGGTCATAAAAGGCGTCATCGTAATATAAATTCACCAAATAAAGAGTAAATCAACAAAATCTCGTCGTCGATAAATAAAATCAAGCAAAGTCTCGTCATCGTCGTCGGTAAAATGTCGATGGTCCTAAAATCTCGGTCGAAAATCGCCTTATCGTCGTCGACAAATTAAATCAACAAAGTCATCATCATCGTCGGTAAATTCGAAAGTCGACAATCTCGTCAACAAAGATATCCGAAATAAAGTCGTCGATAAATGGCAAACAAAGTCAGTCATCATCGTCGTCGGTCGATAATAAATAAATCGTCAAAGCAAAGGTACATCTCGTCGATAAAATAGGCGTCGTCGAAGTCGTCGTCATCGTCATCATCCCGTCGAGTAAATCAAAGTCAATAAAAGCGTCTCATCACATCGTCGTCGATCAGTCGGTCGATAAATCAAACAAAACTATCATCGTCATCGATAAATCGTCTCGTCGTCGTCGTCGTCGGCTAAAGATCATCCATCGTCATCATAACGTCCGACGTTATCAAATCAAACAAAAGCGTCGTCGTCATATGCAGTCGTCAAAGATAAGTCGAAGTCTCGTAAATGCGTCAAAACGTCGACAGATCGTCAGGCACAAAGGTCATCGTCGTCGTCGATCGGTCGATAATCAGGATCATAAAGGTCGCTCGTCGTCGTCGTCGGTGTCGTCGGTTCGTCGGTCGTCAATTAGCGAAAAGTCGTCGTAAATCGTCGTCGATAAACTAAACCAAATCAAAGCAAAAGTCGTCGTCGTCGTCGATAAAATTACGTCGTCAAAGTCGATCAAGCAAAGTCATCGTCGTCATCGTCGTGATCAGATTAACCGACGATCATAAAGTCAAACGAAAGATAAATAAAATAAAATTATAAATTAATTGGAATATGAAGTCGTCAAAGGCTCGAAAGTCATAAACCAAGAAGTAAAGTCGCGTCGATTGATCTCGTCGAACGGAAAGATATCAATAAAATCGTGTCGTCGACGTTGATTCGACAAAGGTCATCGAATGCGTCGTCGTCGTTCGTCGTTGGATTGGTCTCGTGAAGCAAGGGGAAGATATGATAAAGATAAATTCGTCGATAGATAAAATCAGCGAAGTCGAATCGTCTGGTCGGTTAAAACTAAATTAAGATCAAACGAAAATCTCATCGTCGTCGTCGTCGTCCGTCGATCGACAATAAAATCATCAGCCATCGTCGATAAATCGTCGGTCGGTCGTTGTCGTCAGATAAAATTAAACGTAAGATCATAATCGATAAATGAAATCGTCAGCAAAGTCGTCGTCGTCGTCGGTCGGTCGGTAAATTAAATCAAAACCGTCGTCGCCATCGTCGGCCGTTAAATCGATCAAAACAAAGGAAAAGTCATAAAATCGTGGTGAAAGAGTCGACAATCATAAAGTCAAAGCGAAGTCATCCATCGTCGTCGATTCGGTAAACTAAAACGATATGACAAAATTATTAATCGTCGGTCGATTCGGTCGTCTCGTAAAATCAAACGATCATCATCGTCGTCGATTAAAATTAATAAAATCAAAGGAAAAGTCATCGTCGTCGTCGGTCGGTCGTCGGTCGATCAATCAAAGATCGTCATCATCCATCGTCGTCGGTCGATAGTCTCATTAATCATCGTCGTCGAAAATCGATCAAACTCGTCATCGTCGGTCGATTAAATCTCGCGCGTCGTCGGTCGTCGTCGTCATATCGTCGTCGTCGGTCGTCGGTCAAATTGTCTCGTCAAATCATAAAATAAAATCGTCGTCGTCGGTCGTCGATCAAACCATCCATCGTCGTCGTAAATGGTCGATGGAATCCGGATCAAAGTCGTCGGCGTCGGATGAATCAATCTGAAATGGCAAACAAAAAATGTAATGAAATCATCGATGTGAAACAAGCGAAGTCGGCATCAATGAATCATTCGACAAAGAAAAAAATACTATCGTCATCGTCAGTAAGATTCGGAAAAAAATCTCAAGATAAAGTCACATCATAAAATGGAAATCAAAAGAATCAAAAATGCTCAATCAGGAGTAAAGCTAAAAGTAAATAAAATCATCAGGTAAAGTCTAAATAAAAATCAAAATCTCATCATCAAGTCCTCATCGATAAAACAAAGTCAAAAAAGCGTCATCATCATCATCGTGTCAGTACAAATCTCATTAAACAAAATGTCATCATCGGTCATCGATAGATTAATTAAAATCAATAAATCAAACAAAAATCATCATCAATCATCTCATCGTCGATAAATAAATCAAACAAAATCTCCATCATCATCGGTCGGCTCGATAAATCATTAAAATCATCATCATCTCATCAGTCAATAAAATCAAATCAAAATCTCATCGCTTTCGTCATCATCAGTTAAAACAAATAAATCAAAATCAAAATCTCATCCATCGTCAATCGGCTAATTAAATTTCATCTCATCATCGTCGGTCGTCGTCAGAATACAAATAAAAAAACATCATCAAATCATCGTCATCGAATAAATCAGTCAAAAGCTCGATATCATCATCGTCGTCAGTAAACTCAAATAAAATTAAATCAAAGAATTCATCAAAATCATCATGTCGATCAATGTCGGATAAATCAAATCAAAGAAAAAGTCATAATAATCATCTCGTCAGTCATCGTCGATAAATAAATCAAACAAAGTCATCATCGTCATCCGTGTCGGCCTAATCGTCTCATCATCGTCATCGGTAAATCGGTAATTAAAATAAATCAAAAAGAAAAATTCATCATCTCGCATCATTAAATAAACAAAGTAAATCAAAAGAAAAATCGTCATCATCATCGTCGGTAAATAAAATAAATCAAGCAAAAGAAATAATCGAAATCATCATCATCAATTAAAATAATAAATCAAAATCATCATCAAAAGCAAAAGCTCGTCTCATCGATAAATGTCGTCCATAAATCGTCGTCGTCAATGACTCTCGAGAAATCAAACAAAGAAAATCTCATCATCGTCATCGTAATCGATAAATTAAATCAAATCAAAAAGCATCATATCGATAAATAAATCAGTCGATCAATCAATCAAATAATCCGATAAATCAATCATCCAGAAGTCGGTCGATAATCATCAAAGCAAAAGTCGTCGTCATCCGTCTCGTCGATAAATTAAGTCGATAAAGTCAAATCGATCAATCGTCGTCGTAAATCGATCGGTCAAATCAAAAAAGTCAAACTCGAAAAATCTCATCGTCGTCATCACGTCGTCGAAAAACGAGAAATCAAACAAAATTGATCGTCATCGTTCGGTCGTCGGTCGTCGTCGAAGTCGATCCGAATAAATAAAGTCAAAGCGTCGTCGTCGTCGCAAAGTAAAGTCAAAGTCAAAGTCGTCATCGTCGTCGGTCGTTAAGTCGTCGATAAAGTCGTCGTCGTCGTCGTCGTCGTCGTCGATCATAAAGTCGTCTCCGTCGTCGATCGAATAAAGTCGTCAAACAAAAGTCATCGTCGTCGTCGGATCGGCGTCGTCAAACTCAAAAGTATCGTCGGTCCGTCGACAAAGTCGATCAAATCAAAGTCGTCGTCGTCGTCGTCGGTCGTCGCGTCTCATCAAAAGTCGTCGTCGTCGATAAATCATAGGTCGTCGGTCGATCGTCAAAATAATCAAAAAGTAAAGTCGTCGTCGTCGGTCGTCGATCTTCAACAGGTCGTCGTCAAAATCGTCGTCGATCGATAAATCGTCGAACAAAGTCGTCGTCGTCGTCGGTCGATAAAAGTCGGTCGATAAAATCGTCGTCGTCGTCGTCGTCGGTAAATCGATCATCGTCATTTCGTCGTCGTCATCGTCGATCGTCGATCGGTCGATCGTCAAAAATCGTCGTCATCGTCATCGTCGATCGATCGATCAATCATCAAAGTCGTCAAAGTCGTCGTCGTCGTCGTCGATTAAATTTCGATCAAACGTCGATTAAATCGATCGTCAAAGTCGTCGATCGTCGGCGTCGGTCGATAAATCGTCAAACAAAGTCGTCGTCGTCGTCGTCGGTCGGATCGATAATCAACGAAGTCGTCGATAAAGTCGTCGTCATCGTCAAAAGTCAAACAATCATAAATCAAAGTCGTCATCGTCGTCGTCGATCGACAAATAATCGATCGTCGTCGTCCGTCGTCGTCGTCGATCAATCGTCGATCATAAATCAAAGTCATCATCGTCGTCGTCGATAAATCGTCAAAATCAAATCATCGTCATCGTCGGTCGTCGATTCGTCGTTAGATCTCGTCGAATCATAGTCGTCGGACAAATAGATAAATCATAAAGTCGGAAGTCGAAATCGTCATCGGTCGACGGAAATCGGTCGCAAAGTCATAATCAAACTAAAGTCGTCGAAGCGAAAATTATCGTCAGATAAAGTCAAAATAAAGGATTCGATCGTCGTCGTCGTCGGTCACGTCGATAAAATCAAAGTCAAGTCACTGGAATTATCGTCAAATGATAAAGTCGGTCGGAAGTCGATCGTCGCAAAGTCAAGAGGAAAGTCGTATAGTCGTCGGTCGATTCGATGAAGCGTCGGAGTGATCATATGGTCGAGGAAGAGTCCAGAAGCAGAGGGTGTAAGTAGGGAAGTAGTGTAGTGGGTGAGGCGAGAGGAGTGAGAGGACAGAGGGTGTAGTCAGAGTAGTGTGTGGGTGGAGCAGAGGTGAGGTCGGCTGAGGAGGGAGGGGTGTAGTAAGAGTAGTGTAGTGGGTGGGCAGGCGGGTGAGTGAGGGAGGGGAGAGGGTGTAGTAAAGTAGTGTAGTGGGTGGGCCGGGTGGGTCAGTTGCATGGAGAAGAGGTCTGCATGATCAATGAAGGGTCTACAGTGAGGTGGCAGTAGGTGGATTGATGTGGTCGAGGCAAGGGAAGAGGGGTGTGAGTAAGAGGTAGCGTGGTGGGTGGGTGGAGCGATGTAGGGTTGAGCGAGGGAAAGAGGGGTGTAAGTGAGTGTAGTGTAGTGGGTGGAGTGGGTGGGCGATGTAGCAGGAGGTCGAGGGTGAGGGGAGTAGTGTAATTGGGTGTGGGTGGGCGAGTGAGGAGGTGAGTGTAGTGGGTGGGCCAGTGGGGTGGAGCAGGTGAGGCGAGCAGGAGGGTGTAGTGGGGAGTAGTGTAGTGGGTTGAGTGACTGCAGGCGGGAGGTGAGTCGAGGCGAGGGAAGAGGAGTGTAGTGAGTAAGTAGTGTAGTGGGTGGAGTGGGTGGAGCGATGTGAGTCGGCGAGGGAAAGGGGTGTAGTGAGAGTAGTGTAGTGGTTTGGGGGCGGGGAGTGGAGTCGAGGCGAGGGAGGGGTGTAGTGAGAGTGTGGTAGTGGGTGGGCGGAGTGAGTTGAGTGAGGGGAAGGGAGTGTAGTGAGGTAAGTGTGAGTGGGTGGAGGCCGGAGGGAGTCAGGCAGCGAGGGTGTATGAAAGTGAGTAGTGAGGTGTAGTGGGTGGAGCGAGGTGAGGTTGAGGCGAGGGAAAGAGGTGTAGTCTAGGTAGTAGTTGTAGTAGGTGGAGCCCAGGTGAGTCGAGGCGAGGGAGGGTGTAGTGCGGAGTAGTGGAGTGGGTGGAGAGGGTGGGAGGCGATGTGAGTCAGGCGAGGGAAAGAGGTGTAGTGAGGTAGTGTGAGTGGGTGGAGGCCCGAGGTGGTCGGCGAGGGAGGGGTGCGAGTGGCAGTAGTGTAGTGGGTGGAGTGGAGTGAGTTAACAAAGGGGAGAGGGTGTAGTCAGAGTAGTGTAGTGGGTGGGAGCCAGGAGTGAGAGTCGAGGCGAGGGAGGGTGTAGTGAGAGTGAGTGTAGTGGTTGGGAGGCCGAGGAGTGAGTTTGAGGCGAGGCTGAGGGAAGAGGTGTAGTGAGAGTAGTGTAGTGGGTTGAGTGACTGAAGCTGGGAGGATTTGAGCGAGGGAAGAGGGTGTAGTGAGGGGTGTAGTGTGAGTGGGTGGAAGGGTTGAGGCGATGTGAGTCGAGCGCGGAGGAAGAGAAGGTGTAGTGAGGAGTGTGTAGTGGGTGGAGAGGGTGGGAGCGATGTGAGTTGAAGTAGATATGGTGGGTTGAGTGACTGAGGGGGAAGAGGGAAAGGTGTGAAGTGGAAGTAGTGGGTGGGTGGAGAGGGTGGAGGCGATGTGAAGTCGAGGCGAGGGAAGAGGAGTGTAGTCAGGAGTAGTGTGGTGTGTGGAGGCAGGTGGAGTCGAAGGCGAGGGAGGGTGTAAGTGAGAGGAGTGTAGTGTGAAGTGTGGAGACAGGAGTGGTCTAAGGCAAATGAGAGCGAGGGGAGGGTGTAGTGACAGTAGTGTAGTGGGTGGAGGTAAATGGGCCGGAGTGAGTTGAGGCGAGGGAGAAGAGGATGTAGTCAGAAGTAGTGTAGTGGGTGGGCCGAGTGGAGTCGAAGCGAGGGAGGGGTGTAGTGAGAGTAGTGTAGTGGGTGGGTGACTGGGTGGAGTGAGTTGAGGCGAGGGAGAGGTGTAGTCAGGTAGTGTAGTGGGTGGGCCAGGTGGAGTCGAGCGAGGGGAGGGTGTAGTGAGAGTAGTGTAGTGGGTGGAGTGATTGGAGTGGAGTGAGTTGAGCGAGGGAAGAGGGTGTAGTCAGAGTAGTGCAGTGGGTGGAGTGAGTTGAGCGAGGGAAGAGGGTGTAGTCAGAGTAGTGCAGTGGGTGGAGCAGAGTGAGTCGAGCGAAGGAAGAGGGTGTAGTAGTAATAGGTGGAGTGGGTAGAGGGAATGACTGGATTTAAGTGGAGTGAGGAGGAGGGGAGAGTGGAGTGAGTTGATGTTATGCTCGATGAGTGATATATCTGTTTCTGGCACCCTTGAACTTTGGTTACTGTACTTGCAGTCTGTGCTAAAGTCTCTCAAGTTTGCTGGACTGAAAATGTAAATTGGCATTATTTTCAGCATGTTTTGTCTCACTTTATGGACTGGAAGTGTGTGTGCTCTTACTTGACAAGAACAAATTTTACCCGACTTGGCTATTAGACTGGTGGGTGAAGTCGAGGACTGTACTTCAGTTTCTTAGGATATGTTCATAGAATTTATGAATCCTTGGATATTGTTCTCACCCAAGGAACCTTATTAGTTTTCATTAGGATTGCTTCTACATATTATGTAGTGTATCATTCCTGCATTCTATGTCATATCAGTTTTCTGTGTATCTCATCTTCTGTGTTGTTTCTCCAAGATATAGTATATATTTTTAAAGACTTGATAACATGCCTTCATTGACACTTCTAAAGTTTTCTCTAATACTGTTTTGAAATTCTGTAATGATTATTTCTTGCTCAATGAGAGTTTTCTTTAAATCGCTCAATAAGTCATCAATGTATCTGAAAGGTCATTTTCCATATCACTCATATCAGGTTTGGGAACACATAATTCCTTTATACATTTATATGTGTTTTTCTTTATATTTCAAGTGTAACATTTAATGTTTCAATTCACTTCCAGCATAGTTTAAGTCATAAAATTCCAATTCATTTAGCTTCTGGATATTTACACAGTGTGGTAATTTCCTAAATCAGTTGAGGGGTCAAAAACTAAATTTCAAGCCCCATGTTACTACTATTATCAAATTCTTGAAAACACATGGGGTCATCCTTTTGAAAATATGTATACATTTGTAAAAGATAATCTCAAACCTTCAATAGATCTTCATTTCCCACCTTTATCCTTTTTAACTGGATAATGCCAAGGATAAATAGACTTGACAGAATTTCTCATACAAATATCATTGAAATTCCATCCATATATATAATTACGAATAACAACAATGATACATAGAATTAAAATAATAAGTATACCAATAATACTTCCTTCACAAGGAATGTATAACAGTGGGGAACAATCCAACACAAAAATTAATTGGAAAAATTGCAAGAAATGGTAAATTACAGTATTTTTATCATTGCAGGCTGATATTACAGAACAGTTCAGTCAATGGTCATAAATCTGGTAGAATTTAAATGAAATATTAACTTACCTATTTGTGTTAGCATTCAGGTGAAGATGACCATTCTTCTTTTTCTTCTTCTTTGAAGTTCTTTCTATATCAGTGCCTGTACTCTGACAACTGTTGTACTATCTGATAAAGGTATTCTGAAACCTTTGGTTATAATCCCAGAGGTCAAATGTTCTTACACTCTTAATTAATTCCAACAACCCTTGACTAGTTACCAGTTAGACACTGACACTGACACTGGGGATGGGTAGAGGAGGGAGGGGGATCTTGGCATCTGAGGGAGGAAATGGTGCAAACAGTTCACATCCTAATTTGGTGGCATTTTACAGCAGCTGTGATTGGGTAATTGGGAATACACATTCATTTTTGACATGACAATAACAGTGCAAATATTAAGACCCAACAAAATGTTGTTCCCATTGGGTGATCAGTTTGGTTTAGGTGTCTCATGTATATATAGGAGTTTAATTAGCTACTGAATTAGCTATCAAAGTATGCAGTATTATATGGTCTCTGATAACATCAAGGTGAGATGAATATATTACATGTTACCTACTAGTATGTTAATACAGCCAACCATGCACAGTACATTTTTGGTATATAACAAAGCATATCTGTTACACCAAAGTCATGCACACTTTTTACATGTTACCTCTTCCAATAAAGAAGATGCTTTCCTTACACTTGAATGCTATGTTATGTAGATGTACTATAAGAATCAGTCACATTACATTGTTTTCAAATGAGTCCAGGTATACAATTATACAGTGTCATATCTGGGTTGTATTTCTCACTTTTGCTGCAAACATTGTAATATGTATTGCAGAAAACAAATTCCAGTATTTGAGAGATGATATGTACTATACTAGTATATCAAAGGTTGATTATAATCAATGAATGAATCTTTGGATATGAGTGTTTGTCTGTTTCTAGACTTGCTTGAACTGAATTGGTGAAAGTGGAATTGGTTCAAACTGTCTGTTAATGGCTGAATCAACTGAATAGAGACCAGCTTGAGTTAGCACTGACTGTGCAGACTTGCCATAAACATGTCATCAGATGCTTCCCTAATTGCTACTGGGTAGCTGTCTGTTCAGAACTGCTGCTGCTCACCAGATTGTTGAAACAAGAATTCCAAGGAGGAACTGACTCTATGAAAGGTGTGAGAACCTACTGTTTATTTGAGCAAGGTGGTTATCTCATATAGGACATTTTGTGGGAGAAATAATAATATTTGTGAAATAATTTGTAAATCTGTGAATGAATTTGGATGGGAATGTATATGGTTAGGTAATTTCATAATTTTTGCAATGCATGTAAACAGATAATATTGTCTTTATTTTAACCCATGTATACAATAGGTTGAAAAGTGTGACCCATTAAGGTATTAAATATGAATTTGGATTAATATGTATACTGTTGGACAAGTAAATTTAAGAAGGACTGTGGTGTAAGCTCTTACTGTGGAGTAAGCTCTTACCTTGAAAGGTTTTGTTTGATAGACTGACAGTGATTTTTTATGTTAAATTTGATAAAATGAATTTAAATATATTATATATGTGGGGTTTTATCACTTGTTTGTCAAGAACAAAGCATTGAAGAAAAAACATGATTTATATACATGTAGTTATAAGTGTGCAGTTATAACTGAAGATGGGAAAGGTGATTGTGAAAAGTAATGCTTGCCATTTCCTAACCTATCTAACAATTTTATTAGGTTATAGGAATATGCTTGAAGTATTGAGCTCTTAGATTGCAGTCTAAAGTTTCTTATATTCCATGACTATCATGACCATTAACTTCCTCATGGCTAATGGTATGACATACCTATGATGCAGCTTCCAAAACACTTTTGAGTAGTATTTCATTGTTAAAATGAACAACAATGTCATGTACTGTGTGCTCAATCACAACAATTAAGCAAAATTCTGGATGTTTTCTGTGGAAATAACATTCATTTGATTCTATACAATATTTTAAATGCATACCATTCTAAAGCTGATTTCTTCAAAACTTATGTATAAAAGAACAATAAAAAAAGAACAAGAACAAGAAATTTATTCAGTATCAGAGGTCACATGGCCAAGAGTACAAAGCATTGGATCACCCATGTGCACAAGGACAGCAGGGACAAATGTTATTCCATCTTAATGCAGTGAAAAGGTATAGCTTTTAAGATATGGCATGTTTTCGTATATAATGCACATACTAATTAATGAAATATTAGTAGACCAGCATTTGTGTATTTATTGCTTACTATATTTAAGATTCTTTTTTTTGTCAGATACCCTACAAGGCTAAATATATTTGGGTATGACATGAAGCAGCATAGTGGCACATATGTTACTGATATTGAATATCTTAAGATATTCGGTAAAAGTGCAGGTCCTGGATGTGATTTTAATTGTTTCTCTTACAATGTAGAAATCTATAAGTTGTGAAAGAATAGTGATAATGAGTAGTTTGGACTTCTTGGTATTCTTCAATAAAATATTTGTTATGCAGATCAGGAGCAGGTATGTGGAAATATATGGGATATCCAACTTATATCCAGTGCAAATCATCAACCATAGGAATGTTCAGTATTAGATGGTAGAAAAATGTCTATAAATGGGTTCGGTCATAGAAATACCAGCACGTATATATGTCTAAAGTGAAATGGTGTGTGAGCATGCGCTTATGATTAAGGCACTTAAGAAGAAGAGCGAGTGAGTGAGTATGGTTTTATGTTACTTTTAGCAATATTCCAGCAATATCACAGCGAACCCGGATCTTGGGTCTTCGGAGCCTTAACCACTAGGATACCCCACCTCGCCAGAAGAAGAAGAAATTATTTTCTCAAAGTGTCACATGCTGTGGTACAAACTGTATAGACATAGTATGATTCATTAAAAAGAGCACCCAGCCAGTTGGCCTACGAGACACTAATTACTTGATGGTACAATAAAATATAACAGTGAATAACATAGTTATAACCACGCACGCACGCACGCACGCACGCACGCACGCACGCACGCACGCACACAGTAGGTAGGTTGTGTCAAACACCGATAAATGTTACAGGTTTTTAAGCAGCTATGAAGATATATGTGACTTGCATCTGCATGCATAATGCAGCATATCCAATACAACAAAAGAAACCATTCTCTTCCCCGCCCCCGGGTTGTTTTTTTGGGTTTTTTTTTGGTGGGGGGGGGTTATTGGCATGAGTATATGAGTATATATTTAACATGCTATGCACATTCTCCCTCACCTTCAGTCTGAATGAATAGAACATAGCCGGTGTACAACCTTTCCCGTCTTTCATTCTGTGTGGGTTAGTTTTATCTCCGATATACCCTTCCCGTCTTTCATTCTGTGGGGGTTAGTTTTATATCCGATATACCCTTCCCGCCTTTCATTCTGTATGGTGTAAGTTATATATCCGATAGACCTTTCTCGTCTTTTATTCTGTGAGGTGTAAGTTATATATCCGAAAGACCCTTCCCGTCTTTCATTCTGTGTGGTGTAAGTTATATATCCGATGTACCCTTCCCGCCTTTCATTCTGTGAGGTGTAAGTTATATATCCGACTGACCCTTCCCGCTTTTCATCCTGTGCGGTGTAAGTTATATATCCGATATACCCTTCCCGTCTTTATTCTGTGCGGTGTAAGTTATATATCCTATATACCCTTCCCGCTTTTCATCCTGTGCGGTGTAAGTTATATATCCGATATACCCTTCCCGCCTTTATTCTGTGCGGTGTAAGTTATATATCCGATATACCCTTCCCGCCTTTCATTCTGTGATGTGTAAGTTATATATCCGATATACCCTTCCCGCCTTTATTCTGTGAGGTGTAAGTTATATATCCGATATACCCTTCCCGCCTTTATTCTGTGACGTTTAAGTTATATATCCGATATACCCTTCCCGCCTTTATTCTGTGAGGTGTAAGTTATATATCCGATATACCCTTCCCGCCTTTATTCTGTGAGGTGTAAGTTATATATCCGATATACCCTTCCCGCCTTTATTCTGTGAGGTGTTAGTTATATATCCGATATACCCTTCCCGCCTTTATTCTGTGAGGTGTAAGTTATATATCCGATATACCCTTCCCGCTTTTATTCTGTGAGGTGTAAGTTATATATCCGATATACCCTTCCCGCCTTTCATTCTGTGAGGTGTAAGTTATATATACGATATATACACTTCCCGGCTTTCATTCTGTGAGATGTCGTATGATAACAATCAATGACTGTTTACCAACAACATCGCACACCTGTAATACTGCACACCTGTAATACCTGTGATACATGCTCATGATATAGTCAGAATTGTACATTCGACTCTGCTTTTAGTAGAGATTACTTATCGACGTGGAAAAGGTTTGGCCTCCTTTCATTCTCTGTGATGGAAGTTATATATCCGACACATCCCCCCCCCCCCTTCCCTTTGCCTTTCAGCTTGAATGAGAATTACAATATTTTGTTTTCAACAATTTTATGTAAGGGATAGTTCATAATTGATGGGGTGTGATGCTGATCTTTATGGAGAAGCATGTGCAACGTGAATGACCCACTCCCCTTACAATTTATTTACAAAGTAAGTAACACCCCCCATGCAGCATGTAAAGTACAAAATCAATGACCGCCCTCCCCGGCCATCACTATTCCCATAATGTTTAAGCATCGTTTTGAAAATTTGTCACGTACAAAATTGCTCTCTCTCACACACACACCACTCCTAGTATTTGTGTACAAAATTGATGTCCCTTCAACCTCCCCAGAACAAAGTGGGTGACCCCCCTAAAATCATCATCATCACCCCCACACCCCCAGCCATAAATTATAAACGGTCCCAAATGTGATTTGCTTGGCTTCAGCTTTGAGCCGTACCAAATACAGTTGAACTATGCAACCAATTTAAAGTAAAGGATCATGTATAAATGCAGCAAATTCGGTCACAAACACCTGAATACGGACATTTTTTCACAGTTACATAGCTAATTACGACACAAATCAGAATTATTTCAGAACACAATGGGGTGTTTTTACTATTTCCATTAACGTGGCCGATTATATGTTATTTATTACGTGATGTAAATTACATGATGCTTGCACTATAAAACAACACAGTTAATGAAAATGAAACTTCGTACACCATGAGAGGTTTGCTTGAGTGAGAATTGCCACACGATATAAACTTTGAATAACTGACGAGTAAAAAAATTAATTAGAAACTCTTAAGGTGCTTCCAACCTATATTGGAAAATTAAATGTTAGCTACATATTTGCAGAGGAATTTGGAAATATGTAACTGATAATTTTCAGTGTCTCCTCACAAAATCATTAACTAAATCATATTCCGCGCATAGATCGCCTTAAGTTTTAGAGTTAACCGGGAGCAGTTCTGCAGTAAATAGGGTTTTACGAAATTGTGGACTGTTTATCCCAGTTCTGGTCGTATCCCAGTTCTGGTCGTATCCCAGTTCTGGTCGCTACAGTCGCGAAGGTTTGTTCGCACTGCCACTCAGATTTTTCGGGAAATAATAAAGACAAATTGACATATATGACAAATGTATATGACAGAACTCCTTCTACTTCTTTCAGAGTATCTGAATCAATTGTGTTGTCAAGTTTTAACGGTTAGATAATTTAAGAAGCGAAAGTGGGTTGTGACTGGTACGCTCAACTTCCTAGCGTAGGCACCTGATTGGATAAAAAGCCAGCAAATTGAGGTAATAAAATCATCGCCCTAAGCCGTGGATGCATCCAGGGCATAGTGGGGAGTGATCGTAACGTATACCCTGGAGATTATCGAGGATGTAAGAGAGATAAAGTGCTATTCTATTGGGACAGCTAGAGACACTTGAGAGGACAAAGAGGCACCCCATCGCCCTTTGTTCATCACTGAACCTTTTAATCCCTCGAAACAAGCACCCCACAAGATCTGCCAACACCGCAGACAAGACGTTACTGATACTGGTAGCAAGAGCGAGTGCAGCTTAATAAGGCATGTTAGCTTGCATAATACTGCTTTCTTTGTCAGGCTCTTTTGGTGATAAGAATAATGAGTTCACGTGGACGTGCAGCACATTTAATACTCGGATGATATACTCCAGTAGAAAAATCATATCTGCGGATATATATATATATTTCTGCGGATCTAAGTCGACGATATCAGATTAATGTCTATTAATATATATCGCTCATCTCCTACGTATATACGAGATATTAAGTACTACGTAGGGGATAATTTGTCCTACGTAGCAGAAAATATGCCTTCCGTCGGAGATATTAAGTCCTACATAGGAGATAGTGAGACCAAACATTTTTCACCGTGGCCCTACTACGCTTCCGTAGTACTAAACCCTAACTTGAAACTCTACATATTACTGTAAGAGACAGTTATCATGAACATAGAACCGTTCATAGAGAACCATTCTCTGTCAAGTTTGTACAGGAGGTGGTGCGCGTGTAAACGTATGAAGTAATATCCGTGACATGTTCAACACGAATGGCGTTATGGATTAGCTTCACAATATCATCTTCGACTGAATATCTTCGATATTCATTGCGCAATCAAAGGTAACAAGAGTTTTTAAAACTCCCAGCGTTGTTGAGTGAGTGACTCAACATGGATTTATGCACCATACAGGGCATTGATCAGATTCATGTTCCCAAAGGAAAGACCAGCACGAACAAACACAGGCGTTCACTACACGCGCTCTCGCTTTATACGATATACAACGACAGATGGTTGTTGTCACAACATGTACTCAGTGAGTGTTCAATACCAAAAAACATTCAGTAGTTTACAAACTAAATTAAAAAAGCAAGGTTTCTTTTTATCCACTATTATGTATCATTTAGCGTGTGTTAAGCTGTAGAAACGCTACACTTCAAAGAGTAAATAAGCACAAGAACTTCCATTTGTTTTCCGTTGTCAGATCACATAATGCCAATGTCATCGCTGGGCGTGGGACGGGAAGTGACTGAAAAGCAAATCAGCTCGGAATACTTTCTGTGTTTCAAAGACAGCTATTTAACATTAATGGCTGGTGTAAATCACATAATGCCAATGTCATCGCTGGGCGTGGGACGGGAAGTGACTGAAAAGCAAATGAGCTCGGAATAGAAGCTGTGTTTCAAAGACAGGTATTTAACATGAAAGACTAGTGTAAATTTTGCAGTGATGACTTTTTAATAACGATCGAAATGGGTTGACCAATATGAATAATCTCTCCATATATTCCTATGAGTATGAAGTCAAGTACATGTAATGCCTTGCAAATGGTATTATTGATAAACATAACTTGACAAACGTTCAGCCATTATTTGGGCTGTGGGGTAGCCAAGTGGCTAAAGCGTTCACTCGTCACGCCGAAGACTCGGGTTCGATTCCCCAAATGGTTACTATGTGTAAAGGCCATTTTAGGTGTCCCCCGCCGTGATATTGCCGGCATATTGCTAAAAGCGGGTAAAACTAAACTCACCCTCTCACTTCATTATAACCGACACCGTCCATGTATTTCATGCAGCCCCGACTATTATGCCGTCGCCCATGTCCGTGTATGAACCATACAGAGACACATATAAATTGCATGTTACAAAAATGTCAGTAAAAGCTGATATCATCTAAATGCGTTTTCATCCAAGATTAAAGTGTTACAATGCCTTTAAGGAGATATGCAAATAAACGATAAGAAGGAATCTCGTAGCATGCTGTTACTCTGTAATCAACGAGCGAGCGAGTGAGTGTGGTTTGCGCCGCTTTTTGTAACATTCCAGCAATATCTCGGGGGTGGCCTCACACATTATGCAAATATGGGAAATTGAACCCGGATCCACGAGCGAACGCTTTAACCACTAGCCAAGCAAACCGACCCTCCATGATCAACGAGGACACGTGACCAGAACATAATTTGTTAAACATCAAGCACATTCCTATGGTTGTATTCATATATGGACACAGCAGATTATTTCATATATGCTTTCATTCGGAAAGTGAAGTATGTGTATATAAAACATTTTATTTTCTAGCATTGCCATTGAAAAACATAGTTTTATTACTTCCTTTTTAAAACTGTTCATGAAGAGAGAATACAATGCAACCATTCTGAATAACACATATAAGATTCAGATTTAAGATTCACAACTCGTAATCGAGACGGGAAGCAGACTGGGACAGCCAACAATTTGGACAACAGACCATTGTTTGGGATTCAAACAGCTTAACCTAGATTTCGATATCCTTCGAATGTACATTTAGTTGAAACTGAAAGAATATACATTTATTCCGAGACAAGAACGAATGTTTACATGTGAGACCTCGGATATCCGGACACATTCGTTTTTACGTAAATCGTCCAGATACATGTAATTGAATATCCGGATATCTGGATTTTTGGTTTTTATACACCTCAAGGAAAATCCAAAATGTTTATGATCATCAAGCGTTTATTGTACATGTATAGACATTCAAAAACAGCATCACAACATAACAATCAAACCTTTACAATTATTCAGTTTTGAAAAAGTCTTTCATTGAGGACTGCTTGCACTGGGTGCCGCTCCTTTGTCGATCGTCGACTTTCCAATCACATGTCCAGATACTGGTCCAAAATGTTTGCTTATGTTATCAAAGCTTACTTTGGGATTTTGTTCTTTGTAAAGACATATCTGTTTCTTTTCCTTGGCTGTCACTGCGTAGCGCTTGCATTTCGTAGGTTGACTAGCCAGTTGGTGATCAATTGAAAGACCAACTGACTTGAATATCGACACAATGCACTTTTATTGCTTTGACTGAATAAACAACTTAACAGTTAGAACTCAATGGTTAACTCAGTGTCAGCTAGGCCTTCTAATCACCACCAATACCTTGATTATCATTAATCCGGATTAGCAGACCATGTCTCGTGTCAAAACACGTGGGACTCTCGCGCTACCCTTCACACGGTTAGCGGGGGATCAAAGCTTCGTGCGGATAGGTGAGTCAATTTTGTGTTGATTTAGCCGGTTTGTTTGTAAAATGTACCGTCCGGAAACGGAAACCGAATATCCGTTATAGACAGTCACTTTAATAAGGTAAGAGATTGTTTTTTTCTAAGAATTGGCCGGAAGGTGAGGTTTCCGGATATCTGGGGTCCGGGTAATTCAAAAGTAAGACGACACTAGTATCCATTTTGTCATTCGTTGTTGATCTGCGCGTGGAGCTGGACTTATCTGACGCCTCGCACCGATCGCCATCTCAAACTCACACCACAAAGCTGGCTTCGCCCTATCTATCCTCCTCCTCTCTACCGACACCAGCCGACTGACCACAAATCAACCCAACACACCCTGCCGGTCGCCGCACCGTGGCCCCCCGGGGCCTGGAATACACGCAAGTGTTACTTGTGCTATACTGACTATCACTGACTCAAAAAAAAAAATCCTTCGAACTGTAGCTCGCTACTATATCATACCTTTTCTTTCATTTCATTTGTATATATGCTCTCTTTCTTAAATTTGTTTGTATTATCATTTGTGTATTGTATATTTTACCCCAGCCCACTCTCCCCTCTCCCAACAATCATTAAAACACACCCTTAATCACACCCTCATTGACGGCAAACAGATAAATTGGCAATATCCACGCTGGCAGACATCTATACAAGGAGTTATATACATCGACACAAGAGAAACTGAAACAGACATCAAACACTACATCGACATCGCTAACATCATCCCCAACCAACCTAAAATCACAAACTTCAGAGCCATCAATAACAGACAACCCACCACCTACAATCCTAACACACAAACAACCTTTCTCACGTTCGACACCACCACTCTCCCAACCCACATTACATTCGGCGCCCTCACCTACAAAGTTCACCCTACACGGAAAAACCCACAACAATGTAAATACTGCTTTTCATACACACACATATCCGACGCTTGTAAACTCCCCATGCTATGCCCCAAATGCGGGTCAGACACTCATACAATAGACGAATGTCGCCAACAAAAATATTGCATTCACTGCAACACACCCGGCCACACCGCTACACAAAACACATGTCCCATTAAACAAAAACACATACTCAGGCTAAACAAACACATTAAAAACACCGACCTGACCAAATCTGCACGCCCACTACTCGCATACCACTCCCTTCTCTCAGCTACCTCATCCTCGCCCTACACTTCCTCTACCCCCAACTCATCACTCTACTCACCCCCCCCTCACCTAAACCCAACAAACACCGCCCCCCCAACCAACCACCAAACCTACACGCTCCACCAACCCACCCAAACCACACACCCCAATCCGCCAAAACCCCCATCCAAATAACCCCTCCTCCCCACACACCCATCCCAACTGCCCCACCCACACAAACACGCCCCAAAACTGCACCCCCATCCAAACCCACCAACCCACCCCCACCCCCAAACTCCTCCCCACATAAGCCACCAACCCCCTACCCACAAACAAAACACAAAATTGCCCCCGACATTATAGCTCTGCAAGAAACTAGATTATCTCCAAAAAACGCCTTCAAAATACCAGGCTACAATTTCATTCGGAAAGATAGACCTCGGCCACATAATCACCCAGGCCCCCCTGGCGGGGGGTGGGCATTTACATCGCAGAGAAGTTAAATTATACCATTTTGCAAATTCCCGTAACCAATCTAGAAGTCCTGGCTATCAACACTAAACTAAATAACAAAGAAATCACAATTATTAACGTCTACAGAAGCCCTACTATCAAAATCACCCCCCAAGATTTGGAAATACTGTCTAAATTCATAGCTCCCAACACCATTTTACTCGGAGACTTTAACGCACATCACCCACTGTGGGGCACAAGACCCCACACTGATATTAACGGTACCCGCCTCACCGACTGGCTAGACCAACATTCCCTAACTTGCCTAAATGATAATCAACCCACCCGTTACCCCCTCTCCCACCTTCAAACACCCACAGCCATAGACCTCACATTCACCACCCCCAACCTAACACAAGCTTGTATCTGGGAGGTACACACCGACACCTGGGGCAGCGACCACTGCCCCATCAAAATCACCATTACCTCACACATCCCCACCCGTGCAACCACCACTCCCCCACCCACACCCACAGAAACCAGATACAATATTAACAAAGCAGACTGGCAAAAATTCGCAACATTATGCCAACAAGTAAATACCTCAACCATCTACAGCCCCGACATAAACACATTTAGCAGCAATCTTACAAACATAATTCTAAATATCACAGACAAATGCATCCCTACTTTTCGGCCCAACCCAGCACAAAAAACAGTCCCGTGGTGGAGCCATGAAATTACAAATGCCAGAAAGGCTAGAAAAAAGGCCCTAAATCAATCAAAAAGGGACCGATCAAAATTACATTTAGCTAAACAACTACGTAACAAAACTAAACAAATTATCAAGGCAGCAAAAATCACCCATTGGAGAAATTTCTGTTCTACCCTCAGGCAATCTCATCGGAATCCTCGGACCCTGTGGAATAAATTGAAAGCCATAAAGGGCATTTCCAAAAAAACCATTTCACCTAACTTCCCGGACCAAACCACAAACAAAGACAAAGCAAATGCATTTGCTGCCCACTTCTCGGCCACAAGCAGCTCCACCAACTACCCACCCACCTTCCAAAACACTATAAAAAACCACCCCTACACCCCACAACCTCCCCACACAGACAAACCCATAAATAAAATAATCAACATACACGAACTCAAATCTGCACTCAAAAACAAACAATCAGCCTCAGCCCCAGGTCCAGATACCATCACATACACAATACTAAATAAATTACCTCCCAACATGCTTAACATCACACTTACCCTCTTCAACCATATCTGGACCACAGGAACTATCCCCAACAACTGGAAAACAGCCAGAGTGGTACCAATCCTCAAACTAGGGAAACCCAATAACGAGCCTGATTCATACCGCCCCATCTCACTTACCTCCCACCTCTGTAAAACCCTTGAAACAATTATAAACAACAGTGAGTGAGTGAGTGAGTTTTAGTTTTACGCCGCACTCAGCAATATTCCAGCTATATGGCGGCGGTCTGTAAATAATCGAGTCTGGACCAGACAATCCAGTGATCAACAGCATGAGCATCGATCTGCGCAATTGGGAACCGATGACATGTGTCAACCAAGTCAGCGAGCCTGACCACCCGATCCCGTTAGTCGCCTATTACGACAAGATAGTCGCCTTTTTATGGCAAGAACATGGGTTGCTGAAGACCTATTCTACCCCGGATCTTCACGGGTCTATAAACAACAGGCTCAAACAACAGG
Source organism: Haliotis rubra (assembly GCF_003918875.1). Classification (NCBI taxonomy): domain Eukaryota; kingdom Metazoa; phylum Mollusca; class Gastropoda; order Lepetellida; family Haliotidae; genus Haliotis; species Haliotis rubra. The sequence continues at coordinate 170,823 of NW_025767164.1, forward strand.
CTCAAACACCTTATTTTAACTAACAACTTACTTAAAGGTCACATGCAACGTAAAACACAACTTTGCAGATTCTGATACCTTTCGGTATGGACATACCGAAACAAATCGTCAAAAATGCAAATTCAAATTATAAAGTTGAAAAATAACGCGATGAAAAAAAACGCGCGAAATCGGAGTTCAAACGTTTCACTAATTTTCCCCAGACTTTTCTGGGGAAAACGGGTTTCAACAGCTGGGCTGCGCTCATAGCACGTGCGCAAGTAAATAGGTTCGCGCAGCTTGGAAGCGGGTTGTCGGGTGAATACTCGGTGAAGGCTTTGGTGTGAGCTATTTTTCTAATGTTTTGTTGATATCTCACAGGCGCGAGCTTTTTATATGTTATGACAGTAAATGAACTGTTTATATAATTTCATTTGTCTATTTCACCACACGTTCTTCTTACCGAGAAACTTTCTCAGTTCGATACTTAAAAGCAATGTCATTATTTAGAGTTGACAGAATTTCTAACTGTGATATAGATACGTCGTTGTCACAGACAAAACTCAGTGTCTTGTTTTATTGACACCTGTGTGTCTACCTGCCTGTCTGCTAATGACAATATTCAATACACAGCTGCTATCACTGACCACAAGCGATTTGAACTTAACACCAATCAGGCTATACACCATAAACAAAATGCATTGATTTATGGCCCGAGTTCGGTCTGTCACATTATGTAATTACACCGACAGGCAGGTGTGATACTTGAACACATGACATGTTATGATGTCTGTTGATTGCAAAATGTTATACACAAAAAATGAGCATGTATTTACAAAACCCAACATTTCTCTATATATACACACAATTAGCCGTGAAGGCATCTGCAAATGAACCAGCCGTTACACTTGAGTGCACACCCACCCGCTCTGACTGGGTTCGGTATCCCGGCTGCTTCGTTTCTTGGGAAGTAAACCGAAGTACATAATTTTGCACTTTCGATTTGCGATTGTACGCTTATAATTTTGTTTATATATTTTTTCGTAACCAGCAATGTATATTATATGTCATGAATAAGTGATAATTGTGTTTTAATTATGTTTGATTTTTTGGTTGCATGTGGCCTTTAAGGAGGACCAGAGCGGCTTTACTCCAAATCGACAAACTTTAGACCACATTCTACATTTAGAACAAGATGTTAAAGTAGCACAAGCACAGAAACAATACACTATGGCCATTTTTATTGACTTCAGCAAGGTATTCGACATGGTTTGGCATAAAGGCCTTCTACAAAAACTTCAAAAACATGCCATCCACGGTCGAATACTAAATTTCATCGTCTCTTTTCTAAACGAGCGACAAATAACAATCAAATTTCACAACACCATCTCGGACCCATACCCTCTAGAAAATGGACCCCCCCAGGGGAGCATATTATCCCCAACTTTATTCAACTTTATGATTAATGACATTTTTCCTAATAAATTGCCTGAAATCACTACAGCCAAATTCGCAGACGATATTTCATTTTGGACCTCCTCAACCTCAGTTAAACAAGCATCACTCAAAATTCAAAAAATGCTAAATTCCATTCAAAACTGGGCCCAAAATTGGGGGTTCCTCATCAACGTTAAAAAAACCGTGGGCATATTATTCAAAACTCAGCATATGCAAAATTATACCCCCAAACTACACTTAAACAACCAGGAAATTGAATTAAAAAAACAAGCAAAATTTCTAGGAGTAACCTTCGACCACCACATGACATGGACACCCCACATTAATAACTTGGTCAATTCATGTCAAAAAGATCTTAACCTAATGCGAGCCATCAGCGGCACAAACTGGGGTGCCGACAAACATACCCTCATTAATATATATAAAACTCTCATATTATCGAGATTGGACTACGCCGCACCGGTTCTCCATAACCTCCCCTCCCATAACCTTCAAAAACTTAATTCTATCCAATATAAAGCCCTTAAACTAGCCCTTGGCGCGGTACCTCTCTGAACACACTACTTCTCCTCACAGGCACCTCTTCAATCACACAAAGAATTAACCAAACCACACTCACTTACTGGGATGGGGCCCAACACAACCCCATATCTAAATTAATCACAAACAAATATAAAAAACATCAAAAAATCTACACTTAAAAAAATTCAAATCAAACCCACTCAAAGCATCATGCTTACCCACCTATACAGTCTGTTACATGCACATCAACTAAACACCATACAACACACACCTCCCATTACAAACTACATTAGTAGTGTGCAACGTCTCCCTGGGATCATTTTCAAGATGGCGGCACATCCGGTCCCCATGGGCGCCGCCATCTTGGATCAAGATGGCGACCCACGGTGACCGGATGTGCCGCCATCAGGGGAGATCACTCGTGTTCCGGTTCCGGTGCTTCCGGTTCCGGTGGGTGCGCACGCATCGCGATGACGTCACGACCGGTTCCGGTGGGTGCGCGCGCATGACGATGACGTCACCTCCGGGCCAAGATGGCGGACGCGTTTCAAGATGGCGACCCATCCGGTGGGATCGCGTGAGATCTCGCGGGATCTCGTGGAGTCTCGCGGGATCTCGCGAGCGTAGACGCGTTTCAAGATGGCGGAACGGACGAGCGGCGGACGGGACGGGACGGGACGGAGAGGGAAGGGAAGGAGAGGAAAGGAGAGGGAAGGAGAGGGAAGGAGGGAGAGAGAGGGGGTGAGGCGGACACGATGGCGTGGCTGGACAAGTGTGTGTGTGTGTGGGTGGTTAAAACACATTGGATGGAGCATTCTTTCGAGCCAGGTGGGTGGCCCTGAAAAGGGCCGTTGGTATGGGTGGGTGAGAGATCACCGAGGTATCTATGGTGGTGATGGTGGTGCACTGGAGGCAGTGCTGCTGGAATCGTCCATGGGTTCGACAAACTCCAAGATGCGTTGAAGTAGAGAGTACATGGTGTCTATGCGATCTTGAACGAGGAGGACCTTGTCATGGAGTAGAGCCAGTAAATGTTGGCTTTCACGTTTACTCACTTTCTTTGGCGGTTCACTTGGCTGGTAGGTGGGAGGAGCCGGACGTTTCTGGCCCTTGTTAGAGCAGTTCATACTCTTATGGCCCTCTTCACCACAGTGACGGCAGGGATGTGGACAGGCGTAACTGAGATGACCTTCGTTTTTTCCACAGTTGTAGCAGGTGTTGTTATCGTGCTTGTTGTTGTCCTTGGTCTTCTTGGGACATACGTAATAGCGATGACCTTGAGCACCACACTCGGTACAGGTCACCTTGGGACAGTGTAGATAACTGTGGTCATCTGTTTCGCACAGGCGGCAACGGAAGGAGGCGGAGGCGGGAGACGTCTGCATGCTTCCAGTTTCAGTGAGCAACTGATGAGGAGTGCTGGAAAACCTTGAATTTATATAGCTGGGGGTTGATGACGTCACTTTGACGCATCTGGTTCGCACCGGTTGCATCCGGTTCGCACCACTCTCCTCCTGACTCAACAGGCTAGTGTGACGTCATGGGGTATGACATCATTCCTATAAATAACACATGAGCTCATGGTGCGCACTGGCACGACCTATTGTGACGTCATAGGGTGACGTGATGTATATAAACCAGGCTCAGCGTGGGTCTTACCAGTTCTCACCATGTCGTCACCACGAATGAACGAAGATGAACTTGAAGAGGAGCCTGTGCCCTACGAGTTGGAGCGGACGACTCAAAAAAAACAACCAAGAAATTCCGGACTGGTACCCAGCGCTACCACCTGAAGTTCAACCCTGTTTGGCTGCAGCGTCAACAGCCTGAAGACCTTCCCGTCGTTCTCAGAGAACAGTTTGATGCCGTGTTAGCAGATTTGAGAGACGATGTGGGTGGCCAGGATGGTGATCGCGTGGGATTGGCCCTGGAACACCCCGCCCTGGATACAGACATTCGAATCACGTTTCGGCGGATGGGTGACCTCCAGGGGGGAACACATCATGGGCGAAGTGGAAAAAGTACAACAAAGCAACCACGACTTACATATCGATGACACCATGGACATTTTCTTACTGCATGTAGAGGATCCTGATCGTATCGGTGAGGGACACGGCCGGGCAACACACCTCGTTGGCTTAAACGCTTTCCTGGAAAAGAAACAATGCATCGTTCAAATCAAGAATGAGGATCAGCTCTGCTTTGCCCGTGCCCTGGTCGTGGCCAGTCACCACGCACACCAACCCGATCCTGTGACCAAAGAATGGAAGACGGAATGGCGATACATACGTAACGAAAAAAGACCAGCGCAACTGAAGGCTGCCAAGGGTTTATTTCGCCAACTCAAGATCCCCGAAGGGCCTTGTACAGGGCGTGCCACGTGGGAGTTGTTCAGTCAACGTTTGACCCCTTACTATCAGCTCAAAGTCTACTCCCAAGAGGTGATGAATCGCCTCCTGTACAAGAGTGAAGTGCCTCAACCCACCAAGATCCTTCACCTGTATCACCACCATCACCATTACGATGTCATTACCTCCATGCCTGCTTTCACAGGTTATCCCTACTATTGTGAAACGTGTGACCAAGGATACGCCCACGCTGAAGATCATCGCTGCACCCGAGAATTTCGATGCCACTGGTGCCAATGTCTTGGATACTGTGGCGACGTGGTCAGTGAAGGGCTCTCCTGTCTCCAATGTGGCGGATGGTTCCGAAACCAGACCTGCTTTGAACGCCATCGGACGGCCTCCGCCAAGCATCCCAGTACCTGCTCCACCATCCACACCTGTCACCGTTGCTATGCCAAAGTCAACGTGAGGAAAATTCAGGGCATGGCCAACCACCAGTGTGGCACGAATTGGGACTGTAAGATCTGCAAAGAACCCTTGAAACCCAACCACCAGTGTTACATGTCCGTCATCGAACCACCGAAACTAAATGAAGACGGTGAAAAAAATGGATGAAGACAAAGAACGACAACAACGTCAGTTCATCTTCTATGACTTTGAATGTACTCAAGATCAAGGAACTCATGTTCCCAACTTGTGCGTGGTGCATCTAGGATGCGGAAAATGTATTTCCCGAGGCTTCGGATCAGTTGTGTGACAAGTGCCCCTGGCGTAAGGAAGGAGAAGGGCCTAGCCGCATCAAAGTGTTTCGGGGATCGACGACCTTGAAGGACATGGGCGACTGGCTGATGCATCTGGCGGAAAAGAAAGAGAAGCAGAAGAAGAAACGTAAGGCATCCCAGCAGCAGTCGTCAGGCCGTGCCTCCAAACAACCCAAACTGGTATCACCAGAATCCGATGATGATGATGTAGAAGAACAAGATGACGACAAAGAACAAGACGACGAAGACGACATTTCTCCTACCCTCGATGATGACGACGTCTTGGTCATTGCTCACAACTACCGTGGGTATGATGGACACTTGCTCCAACAGTACTTCCATCAACATCTCGTGAAAGCACCCCAGGTCACACTACGTGGGAATCACATCTTGCAGATGACCATGGGACGCCTGGTTTTCAAGGATTCCCTCAACTTCCTCACGATGGCTCTGAAGCAGTTTCCAAAAACGTTTGCCTTGACGGAACTCAAGAAAGGCTACTTCCCTCACTTCTTCAACACCGAAGCTCACCAAGGCTATGTGGGTCCTTATCCTCCCGTGTCTACTTACGATCCTGACAGCATGTTTCCTGCCGAACGTAAAGCTTTCTTGGCCTGGTACGATGCACGGGTGGCTGAAGGGACTGTCTTTGATCTGGATGAAGAATTGTTAACTTACTGTCAGAGTGATGTGGACATTTTGCGTCGAGGCTGTGCTGCATTCCGCAACATATTCATCCAACAGAACAACGTGGACCCTTTCTATGAAGCAGTGACGCTACCCATGGCTTGCATGCTCACCTTCCGAAAACAGTTTTTTGGAACCCCGCACCATCGCCATCCTACCTACTCAAGGTTATCGCCCCCAGCGTCGCTACTCGCTTCAGTGTCTCCACTGGCTCAACTGGGTCATGCATCAACACCCTGGGGTTCACATCCAACATGCTCGGAATGGTGGAGAAGTAGGCTTTGACTGTGCTGACGGAAGTCGTTACATGGCAGATGGCTACGACGCCAAGACACGCACCGTGTACGAATACTTGGGCTGTTTCTGGCATGGATGTACTCGCTGTTACAAGACGGACCGATGTGAACGCCATACTAGCTTGGGTACCACCCCTTGGGAACGATACCATCATACCATGTACCGACTGGGTGTGTTACGCCAACATCCCGACATCGGCCAAGTGGTGACCCTCTGGGAATGTGATTTTCTGAAACAACAGAAAGACAACGGTGATCTGAGAGCCTTCCTGACTACCCTGCAAGGACCCCATGCCTACATGCCTGACCCGTTGAATCCTAGAGATGCTTTCTTTGGAGGTCGTACCAACGCCACCAAACTGTACTACGAAGCCAAAGAAGATGAAGAAATCAAATATGTGGACGTTTGCTCGCTGTACCCTTACATCTGCAAGTATGGGACTTTTCCCGTGGGACACCCCGAGATCAAAGATCATCCTCCCGTGTCTGACTTGTTTGAGCTCCACGGCCTGATCCAGTGTCGAGTCTTGCCACCCACCGACCTCTATCATCCTGTTCTTCCTTACAAGTGTCAAGGCAAACTGCTCTTTCCGCTGTGCCGTACGTGTGCTGAAGAACAGTTGGATGCTCCCTGTCCCCACGGGGATGAAGACCGGGCATGGATCGGTACCTACGTCAGCAAGGAGCTTCAGTTTGCTGTTGAAAAGTGTGGCTATCAGGTGCTTCACATCTTTGAGGCTTGGCACTTTGACACGCTTGCCACCTACGACCCTGACACCCAAGAGGGAGGACTGTTTGCCAAGTATGTCAACAATTTCTTCAAGTTCAAGCAAGAGGCCAGTGGCTACCCAGAAGGTTGTCCAGACCCAGACGCTTACATCCACGAGATACAGCAGAAAGAGGGAGTCACCTTGGATCCTGCTCGCATTCACAAAAAACCCAGGACTACGTGCCTTAGCCAAGGCCTGCCTGAACAATCACTGGGGCAAGTTTGGTCAACGCGTTGGGTTTGCCAAGACGGAATATATCAGTTCCCCTGAGAGGTACTTTGCCCTCCTCCCGGATGAGCGCCCCGTGTGGTGAAAGACATTAACATCATCAATGAAGATCTCATCTGTGTCACTCATGAACCTCAGGCAGACTTTCACGACCCTCATCCAGCCCACAATGTGGCCATTGCAGCCTGGGTGACAGCACAAGCCCGTCTCAAGTTGTATTCTTATTTGCAACCGTTGGATCGACGTGTCCTCTATTTTGATACGGACAGTATCATTTACATTCACCGTCCACGAAGTTACAACCCGCCACTGGGAGATACCTTGGGGGAGCTGACTGATGAACTGGGAGGGGGGCAACAGCATTCAAACCTTTGTCTCGGCAGGACCCAAGAATTATGGCTACAAGCTGCGCCATCCTCAATCTGACGGCAGTGTGGGCATCAGCAAGGTCCGAGGATTTACTTTAAATCACAGGGCGAGCCAACATGTCCACTTTGACAGCATGAAGAACCTCGTCTGTCAGAGGGATCAAGCCAACATCACGGTCCCGTACCCACACCGCATCATTCGCGGAGGACTTCGTCAGGGCAACGTGTTGCTGTCCAAGGACACCACCAAAACCTATCGCTTGGTCTACACCAAACGCCGAGTGCAGTACGACCCCCAAGGTGTCCCCAGGGAAACTCTCCCCTATGGCTATAAAGAGTGAACCCATCCCTCCCATGGACTTTTGATGCAGACATGCTCTGATGTATTGATGTTTAACCCATAAAATGTGATTGCCTTGTTCATTTGTTGTTCTATCATTCAATAAATTGTGATTGTATTGTACTCTTGTGTTATGTCGTCTCTCTCTCTCTCTTCAGGGCCAGACCTGGTGGAGTCCATGGTCACCCTCAATCCTGTTGTACCCTGTTCTTAGACTCAGACCTGGTGGAGGCCACGGTCATGTTTACCATGTCATAGGTACTGTCACAAAAAAGGGAAGGGAGAGCAGAGTGGCGCAGTGGAAGCGTGCTGGGCTCATCACCCAGAGGCCCGTGGATCGAAACCACGCTCTGCTAACGACAATTTTTTCTTTCTTGCGAATACAACCCCTTGAAGTGGGGGTTGACGTCACACACCCTATGACGTCATCACGACCCTGTGTGTATATATAAAGAGACGTTTCTGTCAGAGTCATTACAGATTCTGTTGTCTAAGAAAAGAGAAGGATGGAACCCGTTCACCGCGATAGGCTTAGGGAGAATCGTTGTGGTCTCGTGCTCGCTATCAAGCAGGTCGAAGCCGTGGTCGACAAACTGATGACGTTTAAAGTCCTGACCATCCTCATGAAGGCAGAGATTATCGAAAAAACCTCGGACCTCCTTTGACCGTGTCAGAGAATTGTTAGACATGCTTCCCCGACGTGGACCCCAAGCTTACTCCCTCTTCTGCAAAGCTTTGGAGGAATGTGGAGAAACAGAAGCCATGACCTTGCTGGGTCTCAAGACTCCCACGGACAAGGCACAGTCACAAGTGACACTCCCCTGGTTATTCTTCTATGGAATCCAGTCACCGTTCAGCAACTTTCATCCAGCAGTGTTTACCTTGGATGGTGTTACATTTAATTGTGTTGAACAGTGTTACATGTACTCTAAAGCCATGTACTTTGGAGATTTGGACAGTGCGACGCGTATTCTGCAAGAGGCTGTTCCAGCAAAGCAAAAACGTCTGGGGCGATGTGTGAAAGGCTTTACTCAAACAGTGTGGGACACGGTCAGTCTTGAGGTGATGACCAAGGCGATCACGGCTAAATTTTCCCAGAACAAGGACTTGAAACAGAGATTGATTCAATCCTACCCAAAGTCGTTAGCTGAAGCTAGCCCCTACGATCAAAGATGGGGAATAGGAATGGGTGTATCTCATCCGAATATTGACAAACCCTGGACATGGTCGGGGAAAAACAAGTTGGGAAAAGCGCTCATGCATCTTCGTGACACGCTGTTGTTGTTGTGAGTGACGTCATCCATGGACCAACTCCAATGACGTCATCCAATGACGTCATCCATGCACGTGACGTCATCCATGCACGCGCCACGTGACGTCATCCTGTGTATCTCTATAAAAAGACTCTGACCCCATCGTGATTCGTCATCATGCTGTTCACGCTGCTCTTTGTGCTTGCCACCTATCTAGAAGAGAGACACTTTATAGAACAGTTCAGAAAAGCAGTGCAAGAGGCCATCCAGAAACAACACGATCGTGACGCCATTTGAAGTGACGTCATTTGAAGTGACGTCATAGCTCGCGCTGCTGGTGCTGCCTATAAAAACGCAGGATCGATTGAGCGGGTCATCAGTTGCATCAGTTCAGTCGTTGAAGATGGCATCTCCAGGCAACCTCCCTTCTTCCTTCGTCAACTTGGCTTCGCAGGCAAAGGACCTTGCTTCTGACATGGCCCATCTCCACAACACCATGATGACTCAAAGCCAGTTATACAAGACCAACTACATGGATCTCCAGGACCGGTTGCGTGTGATGGAACAAAAGTTGCCGTCGATCATCCGCAAGCTGGCAGATATTCAGCCGAAAAGAGAAACACTGTATGGCATGATGGGTCGCTTCTGTGAGTTGACTGAGGAAGACTATTACTGGATGGCGTATCACCAAGACCACTTACGTATCCTCTCCGACAGCGCCAACAGATCGTGTCCTCGCTTGATCCTCATCGGTATCAACGATGCTTATGCCAAGGAAAATGCAGGGGAGACCTTCCTCAACAAGCTGTTCCACATCGTGTTCAAGTTGAGGAATGGGCGTCCTATGACCTATGACCATGGTGTGCTGTACAGCAAGCTGCTGGCCAAACTCCAGGTGAAACTCTGGCCTCACCCACCCAGCTATAGTCTTCGATATGCCACCTGCACTCTACCTTTGTTCTCCAATGATCCAGAGGTCACCGACATGACGCCCAAGCCCGTGCCTCGAAAAAGAATACCTCCCAAGACCACTCCTGCCAAGACTTCTCCAAAGAAGAAGAAGAAGGTCTCCACCCCACCCCTTCCCAAGGCACCCACCAAGATGACGTCACCTCCCCAGGGGACCCTGGCCACGACTTCTCCAAAGAAACAGAAGAAGAAGTCAAACAAGGAGGCCCCCACCAAGACAGTCACCAAGAAGACGTCCCCTCCCAAGACACTCACCAAGAAGGCACCCCCAAAGCCTAAGAGTCTCAAAGCACCCCAGACTCCAAAGAAACAGTTGGAGATGACTGACTTGTGGGAGAGCGAGAAGGGTCAAGGGATCAGTCCTGCTAGCCCCCAAGAGATCCCCCCGGCAGAGTTACCTCCAGATCTTCAAGACTTGTATGATCTACTCCCGATGGCTATCACCATGGAAGCAGAGCAGACAACTCCAGAGAGGGCTCCAGAGACGACTTCAGTGAGGGCTCCAGAGACGGATCTGGTGATGACTTCAGTGACGGCTCCAGAGGAGGAGCCAGAGACTTTTGCCGACATCCCCATGTTTAACGATGAAAATCATTTTCATCCCGGACAAATGGACTTTTTACGGTGTTCGACCTGCAATCCCGAGGATCACCTGAACTGGTGGTGATCTGTGGATGACCTGTTGTTGTTGATCTGTTAATGCATCATTATTGTTGATCTGTTTGCCATGTTGATGTTGTTCCTCAATAAAATGTGAATTCCATTTCAAAGGGTTGTGTCTTCTATATCTTCAGGGATCTTAGCTCTTAGAGGTCATTTCCGGTGCAACCCGCAGGGTGGTAAGACGTGTGTCAGTATGTCAGGGACACTATCAGGGACAGTGTTAGACTCAGACCTGGTGGAGGCCATGGTCACCCCACTCACGTTACGTCATCCCTTTACCATGTTAATTGCAGGCCCTACAGGGTCAGGTAAAACATCGTTTGTCAAAGCCTTCATGGAACATGTGTTTCAACCGGGGATCCTAGATCTTCCACCTCAGGGCATCGTGTGGGTGTACAGTGAATGGCAACCCATGCATGAGGACTTGGAAGTTCTGACTTCGAGGTTAGGGATACCCCTGACGTTTGTGCAAACCATGGGGGAAGCCAACACGCAGTTACCTGCAGGGTCTGGGGGTAAGGCCGAGAAGGGTTTGCCTACGCCCCATTGGTTGATCATTGATGATTTGCTGGGCGACAATACCAAAGAGGAAGAAGCCGAAGTCCTGCGATGGTTTACCAAGAAAAGTCATCATCGCAACACGTCCGTGTTGTACTTGACGCAAAACCTCTTTGCTTCATCGCCTCATCATCGCACCATTAGTTTAAATGCCCACTACATGGTGCTGTTTAAAAACCCGAGGGACGCCTCGCAAATGGATCACTTGGCCAGACAAATCTTTCCAGGACAGACGGCCTTCCTTCGGGAAGCCTATGAGGATGCCACTTTGGCTCCTTATTCCTATTTGTTTCTGGACTTGAAACCGACCACGGCCAAAGAGCACCGTGTACGGTCCCATCTCTTTCGTAACCCCACCACCCTTTACATTCCCAAGTCGTGATAAATAGAGATGATCGTCTACCCTACGGTCAGTTGACCCAGAGCTGCCATGGGAGACAGACGGAAACAGACCCAGCCCCGCAAACGTGCTGTTGCCACAGGGTTGTTTAAACCGATCCATAAAACACTCCTGACCACCTTGGGTCGTGATCCCACCGAACAACATCGGTCAGGTGTGCAACGACTGTACGAAAGTCTAAGTGCTCCTCCTCCCTCTGCTTCCTCCTCCTCCTCCAAACAAAGACGTTCCTTAAAGCAGTTGTACCCCACAGCACCCACCATGAACACGTTTGTCCCTGTCAGTACGTATCGTGCCTCTCCTGCTGCCTTCTCTCCCCCTTCTTCTTTTCCGGCCTCTCCCCCTTCATTTCCATCGTCTCCCCTCTCTCCCACCATGATCCAACCCTTTCAACCCTTGACCCAACCTCGTACCACCAGCACCAAACGCACCGGCAAGAAACGCACGGGTGCTAAACGCCCCAGCCCGGGCACCCCACGCAAAGGAAGCCACAGAAGCATGCCCGCCCGCAGAAAAGTCAAACCCATCATCGTGAAGAAACGACTCCTTTCGGCAGAGAGCTGCGGGCTGTCAAAGGACGTCATCGACTGTTGCAATGGTTTGTCATTGCCGTGAGAAATCTGCGAGCAGGACGTGTTCCTTTGAAGACGCAGCACAAGACCTGGCTGTTGAGGCACCAAGACATGCTGACCAAGATTGCGAATCCACGACTACCTATGGATGAACGCCTGAGTTACCTGATGAAACGCAGTGGAAGTGGTACGTTGGCTGGTGTGTTGACCCGTATCTTGCTGAACTGGCAGTCCTACCTACAGGAAAAACAGCAGAAGCCCTCAGCACCTCGCCGTCGCCGCCGTGCCCCTAAGCAACCCCAGCGTCGCAAGTCACCCACCCGACAAGAGAACAAGAAGAAGAAGAAGAAAAGGGTCACTTCACCCTCAGCCCCAGGTGCAGCCTTGACCCGGATGGTGTTACGAAGTCAAAAGAAGAAGAAGACCACAACGGCATTACCCCCACTCCCTCCAGCGACATTACCATAAATAGAGGCCTCCCACCCCCATCCTGGTCAGTTCAACGGTAGCAGCTGCAGGGACGACACCATCATCATGTCGGCACGTTTGAAGCGTCACAAAGAAGCGCTCTGTCATGTGTGTAGTCCTTCTGCGACACCAGCCATGCGACAGGCTATTTTGAAACAGGCCCCATCGGAACTGATTCAAGCCATCTGTGAATGCGTGGTGAATTTGTATGGAGGCAACATTCCTATGACAGCACAGCAACGTCAACGTTTACAAAAGCATGGGTCACTGATGCATACGTTGATGAAAAAGAAGGTGTCTGTGTCCAAGAAACGTCAACTTTTACAGCAGAAAGGAAGGGGATTAGGTCTCTTGTCTGCCTTGGCATCGGTGGTGGGTCCCTTGGTGTCTGGCCTGTTGGGTAGATGATCCTCAAGGAAGATCCTCAAGGAAGATCCTCAAGGAAGATCATAAATAGAGGACACATCCTAGATTGGGGTTAGTTGCATCTGCACCGTCCTACCACCAAGATGAAGCATGCACGGAAGATGGTGATGGTCCCAGAAGAGGTATGGCAAAGTCTGCAAGAAGAAAAACGTCAACGGCATTTGCTCAAGTCCAACCTGTTGGAACAGAAACGTGCACACGCTTCACGATATGGATACCCTCGTCCGTGATGACACGGTTCCTTTTAGGGACCGAGAGCAGCAGTATAACACCTTGTTGCAACACACCTTGGCGTTTCAAGACCAAGCCGCTGTCAAACCACGACCTTTAGAGGCCACGGGCACCCCCAGGACGGCACTCCCAGGGTTGGCACCCCCAGGACTGGATCTCCTCACCGTAAGTACGGTTGACTTACTGAGTCACACTCGTGTTCGTCCCGCGTAGAGGTCGCCTTCCTAAGAAGGAGTCCGCGAAGCCGGTCGTAGAGCAGTGGCTCATGGTTTGTTTGTTCTTTTTTGTTTCAGAACCCGATGATGTCGAAGCCATTCTGAATGAAGTCGTGCAAACGGTTCCCAAAACGCTACAGACCAAGGCCAGGCAGTTGATGGCCCGTATTCGTGCTCATCCCGACTTGGGTTGGAATGAGGCGGGTCAATTCGTGGTGGAAGGGGAACCCATGCCTGGGACGCACATGGTGGATCTCATCAATGATCTTGTTCGACAACGTACCAAATTAGGCCCTCCACGGGGTTGGAATATTCTGGGTCAGTATCTCGCTTCCAGCAATGTACCCCATGAACTGATTGGTAACCCTCTACGTTGGTCCTGGATGATGAAAACCAAAGGGTCATCCACCCAGCCTCCTGACACCCCCGTGAAGCGTCCACACCCTCCACCCGCTGACTTGTTTTTGACACCCCCTGCATCCAACCTTCCTCTGGAACCCCAGAAGAAGAAAAAAGCTGTAGAGACCCCCTCCTCCCCTCTCAACCGGGTTCGTCAGTGGATTCACTTTTAATAAAAGGGAGCAGAGGGTGATGTCAACGACAGTGTCATCATGAGACGTCCAAAGAGAAACAACAACAACATCAGCAAAGCATCATCATCATCGTCTTTGTCACCTGCATGGACACGATGGCTCCACCACACCTATTACGATCCCAAACACCCAGCAGGCTATGGAGGGTGGCTTGCCTTGTGGCAAGCAGCAGGACATCAAGCCAAAGCAGGACATCAAGCCAAAGCAGGACCCAAGAAGGGGGGACCCAGGAATGGGGGTCCCAAGAAGGGGGGAAGCAAAACGGGGCCAAGGCCCACCCAACGCCAGGTGCGGCAATGGTTGAAAACCCAGGACACGTACACCTTGCACAAACCAGCCCGACGCTCGTTTCCCAGGGATCATTACCGTGTGAATCATTACGAAGTCAAACTACCCTTTCCCATTCAAGTGAATCGCCAAGAGTGGGAAGTCGCCGTCAGTGAACTTCATTTCCCCATGACATGGTACAATGTGTCGTACCCCTTCAACTGGTTTGTCCTTCATGTGAACTTGGAACGCATGACCCGGACTTACAGTTCAACAGCACAGGATGCGACCGTGACAGAAGAGAACCCAGGCATCATCAAAGCCGTCAGCGAAAAAGGTCATTATTCCAGAAGGAGCGTATACCAGCCGCCAACTGGTCCAGAGACTGAACATCTTGCTTCAACGCACCTGTACACAACTGTTGGAAAAGCATACAGCAGATGTTCGAGGAGTATACCTAGCAGATGATCGAGGTCGTTTCACCGTCACCGTGAACTACCCCAAAGAAGACCTCCGATTTGACATGCGTGGCAAAACGCATGTCAACTTTTATGCTCCCACCCCGAAAGACATGTGCAGAGCCATGACGGGTTCCCCCTGCAGAACCTCAAACCTACCTGGCCACGATGCCTTCAAGTCTGCCTACACCACCCGATTGGTGTTGCCTGCTCCTTTAGTACGTATGCTGGGATTCATACAGCTGCCCATGGTGGACGAAGCAGAAGAAATAAGCCAAGTCTCTGCTCAGCCTGTCCAGGTGGCTGTGTTTGACCGTCCTCTCGTCGTGGGTGTAAAGGAAGCACACCATCTGGCTGGTTTTGATACCGTGTACGTCTACTCGGATGCGGTGGAAGATCAAATCGTCGGGGATACCATGGCTCCCTTACTGATGTATGTCCCCGTGTCGCGCCAGATGATGGAAGACAGCGTCGTGATCAAAACCCCTCAGCACCTACGCTACATGGGATTGCGTCAGGGAACCACGGATACCATTCGAATCTATTTAACGGATGACGTAGGACGTCTTGTGCCATTCCAGAGTGGGAAGGCCATCGTGACACTTCATTATCGTCCCCGTCGCCTGGGTACGTACTGAGACTCAACATGGTAGGCCACCAGTGTATCAGATACCACAGCGGCAGCGGTTTGGGTGGACAGCAGCGAGGAGGCAGCTTAACCGTGTACCGAGGACGCATTCATCAACGAGGGAGAGGTTTCGGTAACATCTTGGGAAACTTGGGACGTTCAGCGCTCTCCATCCTCAAGACGGTGGGAAAATCCGCTCTCAAATCAGGCGTCAAGATGTTGCCGGGATTGGTGGAAGATATCAGTTCAGGACACCGAAGTGTGGGGGACAGTTTGAAACATCATGGAAAACAAGCCTTACTTGCCACCTTGCGACAGCACCCACTACCACCACCAGGATCACCCGCTCGCAAACGAAAACGGAAACAGCCTGTGGGATCCACCAAGAAACGTAAACCCTTGTTTTGAGAGAAAGAGATAAAGACCCACCCCGATGAGAAAGGAGTTCAGTTCAACACCAGACACCGTAGGGTCAAGACCTGTTGTGCAGACCTGCGGTCCAGATCAGCTGTCAAGATGATGCGCCGAGATGCCTGTGAATGCTCCAAGGCCCAACTGGATCTCTTTTCTGTGCCCCCTGTGGTGACGTCCGTCCAAGAAGGTCAGTGGATTCGATACAGCCCTCTGGCACCCCCTTCGGTCGCGGGCCCCCTCCAATTTAACATTGCTAACCCTGTCAATGCCTACATCGATTTGAGCCAGTGTTACCTCCGCATCTGCCTCAAAATCAAGAATACAGATGGTACGAATGCAGTTCATGAGGGCGATGGGGCACTCGCCGTGTCCACGGTGAACAACATGATGCATTCCCTCTTTCGTGAAGTGCGTGTACAAGTGGGACACAACCAACTGGAAATTACTCCTTCCATGGGTACCTATCCCTACCGAGCCTATTTGGAAACGTTGCTGAGTTATGGGAAGGCAGCCAAAGGGACCCATCTCCAGTGTCCAGGATGGTACACCGATGAAGCTGGAAAAATGGAGCACTTTAATGCTGTCGCCCAGAATGCCAACGCAGGACTTGTCGCACGACGAGGGGCCATTCTACCCACCCGAGACGTGGAACTGACAGGACGTCTCCACTGTGACCTGTTTCTCCAAGACCGGTACCTGGTGGATGGAGTCCCCATGAAACTAGAACTGATTCGCAGCCCGAGTGATTTCTACTTGATGAGTGCTGGAGACGTCGAGTGCCGATTTGAACTGACCAAAGCCGAGTTTTACGTGCGCCAAGTCAACATTGATCCTGCCATACGGGAACAACACGTGAAACACATGTCACCAGGAGTCACGGCCAAATATCCTTTGACCCGAGTCCAAGTCACAGCCCACGACATTTCAGGAGGAGGACGCGATTTCCACAAAGATCAACTGATTGGAGGCCAACTGCCCAAACGAGTGGTGTTGGGATTGGTGGACAATGATGCTTTTTGCCGGCAGCAAGGAAAAGAACCCCTACCATTTCAAGCACAACAACGTGACCAGTCTCAAGCTGAAACTCAATGGGCAAGAAGTGCATGGCACCGAAATCAAAAGCGACTTTCAGGACAACAGTGCCTCGCTCAAACAGTTGTACATGAACCTGTTCCGCAACACGGGACACCTGTGGCAAGAACATCCCTGCAACCTCACCCTGGACGAATTCAGGAACGGATTCACCGTGTGGGTGGTGGATCTGACGGCGGATCTGGGTGCAGATGAAGGGTATAACTACCCACGACAGACGGGCAAGTTGGGACTTGAACTTCAGTTTGCAGAACCCCTACCACGCCCCGTCACGCTCGTCTGCTACGAGGAATACGAAAGCGTTTTGGAAATTGATCGGTTCCGCAACGCTCTGATGGTCTAAGGATGGATGACGACGACAGTGGCTTGACGACCAGACACTTGAACGCCTACGTACAACAGGATCCCCTGCTGCGACCCCTCTACCAAGGTACCTTTGCCCGAGATCACTTTGCCACCACCGTGCTGTGTGAACAGCAGGAGGGACATTATCCTAAAGCCTACATTGTCAACACGGACCCCAGTCATCTCCCAGGACAACACTGGGTGTGCGTGTATCGCCCAGTACCAGGTGTCATGGACTACTTTGACAGTTATGGACGCCATCCCTATCAACAGCATCCAGACTTTCGGAATGTCATGACCTTCGCCGGATGGCTCCAACAACGGTGGAATGGCCAGTCACTTCAACCCTGGTTCAGTGCCTCTTGTGGAATGTACTGTTTGTATGTACTGGCTCATCGTGCCCGTGGATGGTCTTTTGACGAAGTGATGGAACAGTTTGATCCCTACGATACCCTCGTCAATGAAGAACGTGTAAGACGTTGGTTTCAACCCACACGCCTGACAGACAACAACAACAACGCTGACCATGATCCACACCCCTGCCAAAGGACACAACCTTATCGTTCTGATGTGATGATGTTACAGTTCTGATGTTACAGTTCTAATGTTACAGTTCATACCGTTTGTAAACAAAAGATCAGGGACGCCCCTAATCCTGTCTCTTTTGTCAAAGTGTTCTTGTTAGCGGGGGAAATAAAACGTTTGAAAAAATGTCAACCTAGTGTTGTTGTTATTGTTGTTGGCATTGAAACGAACCTTTCTTTTGAGAGAGATGGATGGCCCTGAAAAGGGCCGTTTTTTCGGAGTGTACCTCACTCCAGGGACCACAGTGGGGTCATACATTGGCAGGGATGGATGGTCATCTTTGTCTTGATGGGGCACTTGCTCCCATGAGTCAAGCGCCTGATGTACGTGTCCTTCAAGACAGTGCCACAGTACACACATTGGAAGGTACCACGATAGTCATCAGTCCCATTAGCGTAAACAGGCAGGCAGCCATGACATCGTTGGCACTGCCATGCCGGTAAGGAGGGTGGCGATGCTGTGTCCATTAACTCTAAAATGCTAACCTGGCTGACTGATTCACATACCAACGGCCCTTTTCAGGGCCACCCACCTGGCTCGAAAGAATGCTCCATCCAATGTGTTTTAACCACCCACACACACACACACACTTGTCCAGCCACGCCATCGTGTCCGCCTCACCCCCTCTCTCTCCCTCCTTCCCTCTCCTTCCCTCTCCTTTCCTCTCCTTCCCTTCCCTCTCCGTCCCGTCCCGTCCCGTCCGCCGCTCGTCCGTTCCGCCATCTTGAAACGCGTCTACGCTCGCGAGATCCCGCGAGACTCCACGAGATCCCGCGAGATCTCACGCGATCCCACCGGATGGGTCGCCATCTTGAAACGCGTCCGCCATCTTGGCCCGGAGGTGACGTCATCGTCATGCGCGCGCACCCCACCGGAACCGGTCGTGACGTCATCGCGATGCGTGCGCACCCACCGGAACTGAAGCACCGGAACCGGAACACGAGTGATCTTCCTGATGGCGGCACATCCGGTCACCGTGGGTCGCCATCTTGATCCAAGATGGCGGCGCCCATGGGGACCGGATGTGCCGCCATCTTGAAAATGATCCCAGGGAGACGTTGCACACTACTTACATTCACAACAAACCCCCACCCATCACAGACATGTCCCTTCACACAATCCTCAAACAACTACCTAAAAACACCCCTCAATCCACCACAACTAATATCACAAACAACTACTTAAATACAAACTACCCCAAACACACACATATATATACAGATGCATCAGTCAGCACTAACAAACCCACAGGCCTAGGCATACACGTTCAACAAACCCCTCCCATCACAACAAATTTTCACTATACCAACTACACCACAATAAACACTGCCGAACTCACTACCATTCTCACTGCATTACACCTAATACCCTCCCTTCCCCAAACAAACTTCCTTATACTATCCGATTCACTCAACTCTATCAAACAACTTCACAACATGCATTCTAAATCGCGCCCAGACCTCATACACAATATAATTATCCAAACAGACTCACTCACACGCTCAAACAAAAATATCACATTCACATGGATACCCAGCCACTCAAACATCACAGGAAATGATACCGCCGATACAGCAGCTAAACTCGCCACATCCCATACATCATCAAACCTCAACTTCCACACATCCAAAGCAGAAATAAAAAACCTCATTCGTTGGTTTCACATTAATTTTAGACTCGCTGTGCGCATGCGCAGAGCGTGTAAAAATATCCTCAGGCCATATCCGGTTTGGTGGTAAGCTTTACCGATAGTGTAAACGCACTCTAAAGGAAGCAAAAATCAAAACAAATATATGGTTTTATGTCGAATTTAACTAATCTCAATTCATTTATGAATGGAAGGGACCGGAATCAGTTAAATAAATAGCTTAACGTTTGTTAACAAGCTCTTGTATAAACACATCTCACCACCACCCGTCCACCGTCCTTCCTGCACATCCCCTTCTCACAAGTAAAAAAACACATCTCTGATGCAATGCCACCAAAATAGGACATCAAATATTGAAAAGCATAGGCAAATTGATGTATGTACTCAACTATGAACAGTTGTCACGCGTAAATAATTTTTATACAGCATTTATTTAGAGCGTGTTTACAATATCGCTAATACGACCAAACCGGATATGGCCGGAGGATATTTTTACACGCTCTACGCATGCGCACAGCGAGTCGAAAATTAATGTGAAACCAACGAATTAAAACAAACATATCAAATACCAACTTTCAACACAACATCAACACAAACAAATCTACGGAAGCGCTGAAGGGACCTCATGAAATAAAAATTATCTTGAGCGCACAAGTTAATATCTTGAGCGCTCAAGTTAGTTATCTTGAGCGCACAAGTTAGTATCTTCAGCGCACAAGTTAATATCTTGAGCGCACAAGTTACTTATCTTGAGCGCTCAAGTTAATATCTTGAGCGCTCAAGTTAATATCTTGAGCACACAAGTTACTTATCTTGAGAGCACAAGTTAGTTATCTTGAGCGCACAAGTTAATATCTTGAGCGCACAAGTTAGTATCTTGAGCGCACAAGTTAGTATCTTGAGCGCACAAGTTAATATCTTGAGCGCTCAAGTTAGTATCTCGAGCGCACAAGCTAGTATCTTGAGCGCACAAGTTAATATCTTGAGCGCCCAACTTCGTGTTTAGCATCTAATGGCATTAATGGAACGCACATTTGCTTGACTGCTTGCTAAAATGTACAAACTTATATCCTTTTTGGAAGATTTCAAACGATACAAAGTCGGAGTTAACTAGAGGTGTTTATGATGAGATTATGTAAAAGTATGCAATTGTATCATGAAAATTGATAATGTTTATCATGTAAACGTTCATCGTCTTTATGCTTGTCAATACTATTCTTTGTATCTGATTTTACCACTTTTTGCTTTATTACATAAAGCAGGCCTAGGTTTGTGTAATGTCATAATAAGAATTAAAACATAAGCATGAGTAGGAGTTTATTGCAGGGATGAATAGTGGTTTTACTTACTTCTTATATTGGTACATAGTATTATGAACACTAGCGTAAAGCTTGGATAACTTGTTTTTTGCTACGGCTTTATTATGTATATATAGTATTACATGACCATGAAAAATGTAAACATGGAGTGTTATACTTAATTATGTTAATTATAAAACTAATGTCTGATGTATTGGAAGTAAAGTTGACCACTTTCAGGGAACTATAGTCTGTAGTCTTGGTTTGCATTTATCAGTAATGTTTCCTAACGTGAGTACAATGGCAGTTTAACTCTGTACAATATCATATAAAACCGGCCTGATTTATTTGATCCATTAGTATGTGCACGTATAGCATATATACCGACTTTATTTCTTACTAAAATACCGTGTTCCCCGTTTCACTTCTTCCGTATCAATCCCTTATGTATACGTATGTGTGTTGTAGTTTATATAACATGTTTTAACAACACAGGAAGTTGAAGAATAAATACGTCGATGAAGACAGTGTCCTGGGCGAAATTGAACACCATTTGGGTCCAACAACGACCGTACAGTATCCTGTTTCACGATTAAACCGCATAGGGTACATTTTTTATGCATCAACGCTAACCATGTCTTTGTTCAGATCGTCGAAGGTGTCCGCAATAAAGTATGTAACATCAGCGGGGCGGCGGGGTAGCCTCGTGATTAAAGCGTCCGATCGTCACGCCTGGGTTCGATTTCCCATACGGGTACAATGTGTGCAGTCCATTTCTCGTGTTCCCCACCGTGATATTGCTGGAATATTTCCAAAAGCGGTGTAAACCGTACTCACTCACTCACTGTAACATCAGCAAATCTGGTATCTGGTGCGAAAGAGGGACATGCACCTCAGAATACGCTTCGTATGGCGTACTATACTATACCATGATTTTTGACAAGAAGATGTGTTATGTGTTTGAATTGGAACCCAAGACCAAAATAAGCATGAATCAGTTCGCGTTTCCACTCCTCCTTGCTTCCACATGCACTGCTTATAGAGCAGTGTATCTCAATATACTAAGTTGAGCGCTCAACATACTAACGTGTGCGCTCAAGATACTAACTTGTGCGCTCATGATAACTAACTTGTGCGCTCAATATATTAACTTGTGCGCTCAAGATAACTAACTTGTGCGCTCAAGATACTAACTTGTGCGCTCAAGATACTAACTTGTGCGCTCAATATACTAACTTGTGCGCTCAAGATAAATTATATTTCATCAGGTCCCTTCAGCGCTTCCGTACAAATCAACCTGGGTCACATCCATTATTAAATCCCCAATAAGAAAAATTCCCACATATTCCAACATCAAAAACATTGACACGGGAATAACCAGACTAATCACAGGCATCACTAACTTAAACTACACACTCTATAAACAAAACAGACATCCGGACGGATTATGCACTCACTGCAACACACAGGAAGACATAAACCACATATTCACACACTGCCAGCTGCAACAAACAAACATTAAGCAATTACACAACAACATTCCCACGAAATACCACAATAACACACACCTCCTTCTCAACCCCCACAACCCGCCCAATATATTCCATGCCATAGCCACCTTCCTTCAAAACTCTAACTTACTCCAAAAAATTTAGAACCTCCCAAACAAACCTTCTCATTACCACTCACTTCTAGCTTATATATTTAGATCAGGCGTCAAAATTCCACTTGCCCATACTATCACTCTATCACCAGCACATGCCTACACATTTAGACCTGGGAGTCAATTTCATTCATCTATGGTGCTCTAAATCCGCTGCGAGGTCCGCGCCCATCCCCTAGCCAATCATGGTCCACTAAAATGTAAACAAAGCAGCCCAACCCCTCTAACGCAAGGTCAATGCCATCCACCCAAGCCAGCTTACCTGCAATCTTCACCGACAGCCACGGCCCCTTACCCACAGCCTACTTCGCTCCCTTACCCCCAACCCCCACCCCCACCAACTTAACCCATTTTTCTTTCATTATTATATCCCCTTATACTAATTATGCAGCTTACCTGCATTCCTATACATGCCCCACTATGCTATACTTCCTTATAATCTCCTTTCCTCCCCACCCCCACCCCCACCCCCACCATAGGCCCAACATTTTCACCATTACTATCTAGTTATAACTCTATTTCTTAGCACTAATTAATTCAAGTGTATTGTTTTTCCTTTTTCTCTCCATTTCCCTTCATAATATCGGCTTTTTATTTATTTTTTCTCATGTTTTTAAAGTTTTTCACTTCAAAATTCCACTTAGGTTAATGCCCCAGCATTTATATTTTTTTTGGGTACGGTGGTTTACTCCTTATTTTAAACCTATTTATTATTATCTTACCTCCCACCTACCCCGTCGGCGACATTGGCTACAGCTAAAAGCCGACGTTAAACCCTAAATCATCATCATCATCATATCCATTTTGTTTTTTGCCTTCTACCCGTCCCTACTAGACGAACAACTAGTCTCTGAAATGAACATATTTACAGAAAAAAAGTTCATAGTAAAAAAGAGAAATATAATAAAAAGGAGCCCTGAGAAATTCTCCTGAAT
Organism: Haliotis rubra; assembly: GCF_003918875.1. Classification (NCBI taxonomy): domain Eukaryota; kingdom Metazoa; phylum Mollusca; class Gastropoda; order Lepetellida; family Haliotidae; genus Haliotis; species Haliotis rubra. The sequence goes on from NW_025767164.1 coordinate 194,261, forward strand.
CTGTGGAAATCTAGACTTGCCACATTTTCTAGACTTGCGTGGACTTGGATATATTTGCTTCAGGGTCTGTATGACGTCCCTACGTCCCTAAATACGCTCAATCACAAGTGTCTCCAGGTCACGGAGAATCATTGATGTAGGGGCTCGTATTGCAATTCTCGTGCGTTTGCATGTGTTGTTGACGCGGAATGGACGCCTTATAACATCACTATTTGATTATGATTCACAAACACATGCTCATGATATTGTCGGAATCATGCCACGGATCAGCAAATATTTATCATGAAAACAGGTTTTTATGTAGGTGGCTTGAAACTTGCTTTTACAAAGGCCAATAGATTCGATCACAATACTTTTCGTTTTACAACTTCTTTTCTCACTTATGATTACACAATGCCATTTAGAAAGTGGTCAAATGTAACATATGTTACATTTGGGAATACACTTTCTTAGTAAAGTACAAATTCTAGTACTTTTTGAGTTAAGCCCCATCCGGGATTCGAACTCACACCCTCAGAGTCAGGCACCTAATCGCCAGCACACAAAGTCAGCCGCCTAACCCGCTCAGCTACCGCGACTTCCAAACAAATGGAAGTCGGACAACTGGTAGTCTAGACTGCAGACTTTGTGTACCCCTCTGATAAGTGTTAATAGGCACGGCTTCTTTTCTCTTAACATGCTGACCTCAAAACTGATTTAAATTCTAATCGCTGAATAAATAGTAAGACAATAAATAGTATGCCAAATTATCGTTACCATGACAACCCTGTGATATTTCACCTTATGTAATAGAGTAATAAATACGATGCTAGGTATGGCAGTACTACTGCAGCTGATAGTGTCTGTCGTAAATGTTAATAAGTTGCTTCAACGCTATCACTAATCACTGGGTATGTATACAATTATATGTGTGATGGAGGAGATCTTGCGTCGCTAGTTTTCTCGATAATCTGAATACATGTATGTAGCGTGAACCGGCAGATACCTATAGAAGAAAGTGTTTGCCCTACCTGTATAACAACGATGTCCCTTGTACTGTATATAGAAGGGATATAATATGGGGATGAATGACATGGACTTTTATCTTGGCCCGTTTATGAAGATAAATACTGCGATCTTTCACAATAATCTCTCTGGATATCAGATTGAGGGTACTTTTTAAACATAACTGGTATTTCAATTATTGTATTCATACAGTAACATTCTTCAAACGTTCTCCACATACGTCGGTCAGATACATCGCGCACTACCCCTTTCTCTTTTGATCTCTCAAACGACTGTTACAAGTTCGAAGAATCCTGGTCAAAGTTGAAACGTCTTAAGACTATTCCCTACTATTCTATAACATGCACATTGTACCTAAAATGGGTAGAGCTTCCGTTCGGGGGAATATTTTTTTTCACTATTTTTCATTTCATGTCTCACAGAATATATAATATGATGGGCGAGAGTTTTTAATATCGTTCTAACTTAGTCGAATTAAGCCAAAATGAGCTGAAAATAGTGTCATGATGCTTATAAACATACACTCATTCATTTACAACCTCCAAACCATGAATTCTGAGCGAAATTAAACATTCTCGCCCATGGGCCAACATATGTTTCGCCCATGGGCGAGATTTTTTAATATCGCCCTTAGTTAGTCGAATTAAGTCAAAATGAGTTGAATTTTTTGTCATGATGCTTATAAACATACACTCATTCATTTACAACCTCCAAAACATGAATTCTGAGCAAAATTAAACATTCTCGCCCATGGGCGAGCGAGTTTATATCTACAGTTTTCGCAATTTTTAAAAAAAATGTCATCCTTGGCATATATTCAAAACAACTGCATGTTTAATTTGGTCAAATCACTTGTCAGAAAGTACCCACAGTGCGGAGAGTTTCTGGACTTTTGTGAGTCCAGAATTAAATTGCGACGTGTTAATGACATTTGTTATACTGTTAACACAGCGATGGCTAACAGGTGGCAAAGTCTTGCCGCCATCAGTAACATTTGAAACAGATACCAAATATTCATTTAATGTTTGAGCTTTATCCAAATCTGTAAAAACTGAAGGTATCCCAGAATCATCAGTGACAAGAAGGGGAGTGGGCCCCGATGACGTACTGAAGTACTAACCACCTGATTGAGTAGACTGAGGTGATAAATAGTTATCAAAATTAGAATAAAAGTTTCCCTTGGCTATTCCTTTCAGATTACTTACTTTATTCCTTTGCTTTTGTATTTAAATAGCTCAGAAGTATTCAGAGATCGAAATGCTTTTTTCCTTAGACGTTCTCATTTCTTTTAAGTATGTTACGAGGGGCGTTGAAAAAGTAGTCAAACTAACTATATTCTCGATGTCCAATGTTTGAAAAGAAAGCTTCCATTTTATTTTGAAGGAATCATTAGCAAAGTCATATCCAAAATTTCCATGTGGGTAATGTGGTTAACGAGATATTAGTCATCACATCATTGGGGTATTATGTTTCTTGCAAATTTGCAGAAAATGGAAAACGATCTCCCATTTGGTATCTAGTAATAGTAATAGTCCGCTTATATGGCGCTCACATCCAGGCACATTGCCTGCTCGCGGCGCTACGTACATTACTATCCCCGATCATAGGACACTATCGTAGTTTCCGATACTTTTTCAACTCCCTGGGGACTGTACAGCCACGGTGCCTGTTAGGCGCAATGAACTAAACACTCACATTGCCAGCACATACTCACGGGTACCCATTTTACAGCTGGGTGAACTGAGACAGTGTAGATCTAAGTATCTTGTCCAAGGATACTACGCAAATGTGCCCATCTCGGGAACCGAACCTCGGTGCCTCCTCGAAACAGGGCCTTCAGCGTGATAGGCAGACGCCTTACAACTGCACTATTGCGCTATCTCTTGCATAATGGTATACCCTCAGATAGTATCATATAAAATATGTTCAGCATAGTATTGGATGACTTCCCGTCATCATCAACATTCAAAGATTTGGATTGCTTGATTTACAGTTAGACGGGGACTGTTTTTTTAGGACACCCTCATTTTAAATTTTCAAAAACATTGTGTCCAGATATACAACATATTGAGAGCTAACACTTGTGTGACCATTCAGTATTTAGTTTGAACCCTTGACACCATGTTTGAATAAGTGAAAACTTTAGGATGAGTTATATCCTTATGATGACGTCAACTGAAAGGGGGTGGGTAGTGTCTCGAAAACAAGCCCTTTCAGTAAACATGAAGGGGGAGTCACTTGAACAAGCGATTATAGCTTAAAATTGCTTTTTTGTGCAGTTTAATATCTAAGTTTGACTTTTACCAATATACAACATGTTTTTGCATATTTTGTTTCAATTGGTGTAGGGGGATTCCCGCCAATACACCTTGTTATAAAATTGGATCAAAATCTATTAATTCTTTCCTAAGTTCGCGGCTACCAAACTTGGCATGTGCAAAACTGTTACACCTTCGCTGTGACTTTTAAAATGACCTCAAGGTCACTAAATTCAAGTGGTGTCGGTAAATCTCGTCAATAAACCTTGGTACCAAATTTGAACGAAATCCATCATTTCTTTCTCGAGTTCTTTCAGTAAACCGAAGGGGGAGTCATTTGAACAAGCGATTGTAGTTTCAAATTGCCTTTTGTGCAGTTTAATGTCTAAGTTTGATTCTAGCCGACCTCTACCAATCTCAAACATACAAAATGTTTCTTGCATATTTTGTTTCCTGAAGTTTAATTTGTATTGCATTTTCATTGCTAGTCAGCTAGGCTATTCCATTTGTCCGAACCACAACATACGGAGACAGATCATTCAGCAGACCGGGTGCTGTACTCTGGAATTGATTACCTGAAAATGTCAGAAAATCGGAAAATATCACCAGTTTCCGATCTTGTCGCAAAACCATCCTCTTCAAACGAGCATTCGACTAAGCGCACATGAGCAGGACTCTGGATATGTAGCGCTATACAAATGTCTAATTTGATTTGATTTGATTTGATATACCCGTTAGAAACCCACCCCCATCCCACCCAACTTTATATTTTTACATATCAAAACCTCAAAAGATATTTGCGAAAAAACATGATACAGAGGACAGTAAGAGATTTTATATCGATTATATATCAGGACGAATATCATTTTCGTCATTTGGCTAACATTTGTCAATTCTTTCTTGGGTTATCGCGCTAACAATTTTTATATTGGCAAAACCCTCAGAGTTTTACTGTGACCTTGAAAATTATCTCAAGGTCACTCCATTTCACTTGTGTCGGTGAATCTCGCCAATATACCTTGGTACCAAGTTTGAACCAAATCCATCAATTCTTTCTTGAGTTATCGCCCTAACAAGCTTATTTGATGTATGAAATGCAACGAAAAACAAACAGCCGCGTATTTACGAGTGATTAAAACGGTTATTACAATTTACGTAAATATTTATTACATTTTACCGCAACGAAAACTATTACAATTTACGTCAATTTTTATTACAATTTAAGTCAATTTTTATTACAATTTAAGTCAATTTTTATTACAATTTACGTTTTTATTACAATTTACGTCAAGTTTATTACAATTTGCTGCAAGTATTACAATTTGCATTTTTATTACAATTTACGTGGTAACACAGCCGTTCTTATGTATTGGAATTATAATGGAACACAACCAGCTTTTGGGAAATATACAACTTTCGAATATGGTATTAAAACATTTTTGGAGAAAAGGTAAAAGCTCTGTCGTCGAACATTTTATCATTTCAATTATAATTTGATCAGGACCTGGCGATTTACCATTTTTTAAGTTGGATATACCTTCCCTTATTTCGATTTCTGAAATGGGGGTGTCTAAAACATACATATCTAAATCATTATCGGGGGGTCAGGCAAAGCGTCCATAAAATCACGCTGTGTATCAATGCCATCATTAAAAACTGATTCATTCGAGAAAACATTCTTGAAATGAGTAAGCCATTCTGTTTTCGAAATGTTTGATCTTGGACTTGACGTTTTCCGAAATGTCCGAAGCAGTTTCCAACATTTTGAAGGAGAGTCAGTAAGTTTTTTTACCTTTTGTATAGAAATGTCAGTCTTATATTTTCTGTAGCAAGCTTTATACTTGTTTCTCATTTTGCAAAAATGTTTTCTGTTATGGTCTGTTCGTCTACACCGAAAAACCCTCAAGGGTTTACGGGCGTCTCTCCTGGCAGATTGACATTCTTTACTTTATTGTACTTTACTTGGGTGCTGAGATGACCTGAGTTGTTCCTTCATACAATTTGCTGAGTGTAATAACACATGAACAAGATCACCAAGAACTTCATTAACATCAAAATCAAGTTTCTCGAGGAGATGTTCAAAGCACGGAGTTATCCGTTTCTTTAGGTTACTCAAAAATATTGTTGAAAATGATTCGTTCCAAAAAAGTATTTCTTTCACATTGTTGACTGAATCATTGACATTAGAGTTAACATTACTGAATTGACAAGTCATTTCCAACGGAAGATGATCAGAATCTACTCGATCTCCAACATTAAACATATTTATAAATTTGAAAAAATCTGGTGAACAAATAAAATAATCATTCACCCTAAACCCTTGTTGGCTACAATATGTAAATTCACCACTGGTATCACCGTATACTCTACCATTAACTATATACAACTGGAGTGCATAACATACATCCAATAGCATTTGACCAAAGCTGTTAACATCAGTGTCATGAGATTTACGATCATCAATAGGATAACATTCTTCATCATCAATAAAATGCATGTTTTTGTTTGTGTTATCATCATCATCAACTGTGACAGGTACATTGTTCAACTCACCGTCTTATGACGTGATATGTCTTACTGAATCCTGGTTGCATGCAGACATTCGTAGTGTTGATATAGCAATACCTGGATATCACCTACCATTCAGGAAAGATAGGCAAACGCGTGGTGGCGTTGTCGCGATCTATGTCAAAAGCAACTTACACGCCAAGCATATGGACAACCTTGACACCCACGGGCTCGAGGCGGTGTGGATACAGATAAAGTGTAAACACCGTTGTTACCTAATCGGATCCGTCTATCGAGCAGATAAGAGCGCGGGGTACTGGGATCTGATTGAGGAATCTGTCGGTAACGCCGTCGACCTGAACATGTATACTATCGTTGTCGGTGACTTTAATATAGACGTCCTTCGAGAAAATCGAACTAAAATAGATAACCTTCAATCGATGTATGACCTTAAACAGATTATATCCGAACCAACTAGAATTACACCACATTCAAGTACCCTGATAGATCTGATTTTTGTTTCGAATATTAAAGCTGTAAATGACTCGGGAGTCCTTGACCCTATCTGCAGTGACCATTGTCCGATATTTGTGACCATCAAACAACCAATTCCCCTCCTTATAAATTATAAGAGGAAAGTTTATTACTATTCGTTAGTTGATACTGTAAGCATGAACAAGAGTGTCGATGATATTGATGGTGATATTTTATTTTCTTCCAATAATATAGATAAGATTGCAACCGATTTAACATCCACAATAATGAAAATCTGCGATCAACATATACCAAATAAGACTGTCACTATTAGACCTGCAGATCCGCTCTGGATGACGAGCCAAATACGTTCTTTGATTCGGAAACGTAATCGCCTACATAAAATTGCAAAGAAATGTAACCATCCAACGAAGTGGGCTAACTTCTGATCAGCAAGAAATAAAGTTACTTCCGCTATTAGAACTGCTAAACAAATTTTCGTTTCTAAAATTGAAGACTCTGTTAACACCTCGATTGGTACGAAAACGTGGTGGCGTCTGACGAAAGGGTTCATAAAATCACGTAACAATGACAATCAATTTGGGACAATTATCTTTAACGATGCAATCTATAATGACCCTGAAGAAATCGCTAATGTCTTAAACAATTACTTTATCGCTCAGTCGACTATTGCTGATCCAAATCGAGATTTGCCCGATACCGAGTTTCCTTGCAACCCAAAATTAACTAACGTCACTCTAACCCGCGATGACGTCAGAGATATTTTAATGTCACTGGACACATCAAAAGCGACCGGTCCGGATGGGATAGGAAATAAAATACTTAGATATACCGCAAATAGTCTAACATCCATACTTTCGAAATTATTCAATTTGTCCCTTAGCCTATCAATTTTTCCCAGTCCATGGAAAGAAGCATCGGTAATACCTATTCACAAGAAAGATAGCGTACATGACTGTTCTAACTACCGCCCTGTCGCACTCACATCTTGTTTATCGAAATTCTTTGAGAAATGTGTATTTAAATATGTATTCAATTTCCTAAGAGATAACGACTTAATGACAAATAATTTACAATCAGGATTCATGACAGGAGACTCCACAACAAATCAATTAACCTTTTTGTACAACTTTATAGCCAAAGCTCTTGACGAAGGAAAAGAGGTTAGAGCAGTCTTCTGCGACATAAGTAAAGCCTTTGATAAGGTCTGGCATAGAGGAATTATTTATAAACTGAAAACCTATGGTATCCAAGGCAAACTATTACAATGGTTTGAAAGTTATTTAGAAAATAGAGTACAACGGGTCGCAATTAACGGCTCTAAATCTGACAAGAAAACTGTACTAGCTGGAGTACCCCAGGGCTCTGTCCTTGGACCACTTCTTTTTCTGATATACATCAATGATATTGTATGTGATGTTGACAGTAACATTCGTCTCTTTGCGGATGACACCTCATTATATGTTATCATAGACGATCCATCAGTTGCTGCTACCTGTCTTAACAAAGATCTAGATAGAATTTCACAATGGGCCCGTAATTGGCAGGTTACATTTCATCCAAATAAAACCGAAACTACTCAGTTCTCACGTAAAACGAAACCGTCTCTAAAACCGAACCTATTCATGAACGGAACAATCATAAAAGAAGTCAAAAGTCATAAACATTTAGGATTAACACTCCAAAGCGATTGTACGTGGAATGATCACAATAATGATATTGTACGTAAAGTTCGCCCTATGATCAGTTGTCTGAGGAGTTTTAAATACCGATTATCACGTAAAACGTTGGATATTATGTATAAATCCTATATCTTGCCAATATTTAACTATTGTTCGCATATTTGGGATAACTGTACTTCTGAGCAATCGCGTACATTAGAAAATTTACATCTTGATGCTCTGAGAACTATATGTGGTGCCGTCCGTGGCACAAGTCATAACAAACTTTATAATGAAACCAAATCTCAGTCCATGCAAGATAGAAGGAATTGCCAGAAGTTAACTTTTTTCTATAAGATGTACAACAACCAATTGCCAAAATATCTTTGTGACCTGATTCCAAACTCCGTCTCCGGAACTACAAACTACAGCTTGAGGAATAACTCTGAAATACAAGGAATTTACAGTCGCACTGCCTCTTATGCTAAATCCTTTTTACCTGCCACAATAAATTTATGGAATGCCCTACCAAATTCCAAAGCGTCATGTAATCTCACAGAATTTAAAAACATAATTACAAAAACTGAAAATAAGATTTACTTTGACCTTAATTATGGCACTCGTTTTTGCCAAATCGTTCACTGCCGCCTCAGGCTCGGATGTAGCGACCCTTGTTGTTCTTGTGGACATCATAGTGAAAACGCCCTACACTATTTCCTCACTTGCCGTAACTATACTCGGATAAGACTTAACATGTATTTTTACACTACCGGTTATAACCTGGATACCATTCTTAATGGAAACAAAGAACTTACTCCCTGTGTTGAATCCGTCCACGATTATATAACCAAGACACAACGCTTTAATTTTTTTCAGGAAAATAATTAAATTTACTCAACAACCTTCTCATGATTGATTTATATTTCTACAATGGCTTGTGAGACACACACAACTGCAACTCTCTAACTTATGACTACTTAGAGAATAGTTGTATTTCATGTAATCTGTATATATTTATACATTTTAAAAATATTATATTTATGCAATGGTCAGTATCGATGACGTCAAATCCTCCATTTTCATGTTGTATTATATGTTGCATGGGAGCGGTGTTAATATAAGCAGTAATGCTTGTTCACCAATCCCAATTCATCTTCATGAATAAAAATATGTTTAAATCACTACCTGTGTATGAGGGGATATATGTTATAGAATAAGCAAGAGAAGGACAGGAGGTTGGCTTTCTTGGAAATGCCAAAAAACCTGATTGTAATTCGACTGCACAACATACACGTCATTAAGAAAAGCAAGATTTGTGGATGTCAACTTCTTTATTGTGAATAACACGACGTTTGGGAAAGTATACTTCATCCTTCATCGCCTGATGACGTCGTGTTATTCACAATAAGGAAGTTGACATCCATAAATCTTGCTTTTCTTATACATTACACTTCTAAATGCCCTTCAAAGATTTGGTCATACCTCTTGACAAGTGTTTTCTAAGTGTATTCCGGAACAATTGATTTAATTTTTTCAAATATTGTAAATGTGAACTCTAAATGAAAGCTTATATTTCTCTACTCCCTGAGGCAATACGTAGCTTCTTTATTAACTTACTCTACACGTAGTACAAACAGTGAAATAATTAATTAGCCTATTCACAATTTTCAGTGGAATAATTAACTATTGATAACAATGTATCTATAATGAGCAATGCAACAAATCCCATTGTACCGATGAACCTTAGTAACTAGGGAGGTATTCCAGCTTTAGGATAAGCCTGGAGTAAATTCATTGCCTACAGTTGTTATAAGGTCCTGGAAACTGAATTGTTAAGCCGATTATTCAATGGCGTCCCAGTGGCTGGCTCAACATCGACGGAAGTACTGACGATATATACCATGTTGCATTGTTGATGAGTGCTGCTAGTGTAACGGATAATATAGGTCAGTCACCCTAGTCGCTGTGAGTGTGTGTTTACCGTAGGTAAGAAAATATGTTGTCAATTTTATGATATAGTGAAGTATTATTATTTGGGGTGTATTCACGAATGAGAATGAAAGCAATTTTGAATGATTTATAACTTGTAGGAAGTGGCCCCAAGTTGCCAATGTTCTATTTGGGATTACTCTTGCTCGGTAAAGTAAACATTTTGGTACATTTTTGGTTAGAGTATCGGGACAACGCTCCACAAATCGATCTCACAACTAAGCTGGTCTTGTTCTCCCACTATGTGTCGCTGATTTACTGTGTAAGCGTTAATCTTTATTTGTGTAACGGGGCCAGTTTCACACAGACAATCCTAACTCCAGTGCTTCGACTAAGACTCAAAGCGATAACGTCTCAACGTTTTGGAACGAGAACCTCGTGTACTGCGATAAACTCATAACAGTTTTTATTATTTACTAAATAACATCCATTTTATATACTGTTAATTGTAGAACGCAAAGATATTCTCAATCATTTTTACCGAGCGCTATAATTCCCTGAATCAATTTAAACCATCATCAACACAAGAGAAACTCACAATTATTTTGATTTGAATTTTGGACCTAGATTTTGTCAAATCATTCATTGTCGCCTCAAGCTCGGCTAGTGATTGATCTAAACGCAGACATATATAATCGACATATATCGGACAGACCCAGGTGTTCATGTGGTTATTATAACGAAGACGTTATTCACTACCTTTTTACATGTCGGAACTATCAAATTTAAGAACAACTGTGAATTTTTATATTCAAGGATACGATATTTAAACTACTTTATACGGTAACGGCGCCTTGAATAACTCAACTAACAGTGACATTCTTAACTCATTACACCAGTTCATTTCTAAAAGTAACCGCTTCCAGTGATTATCCCCCTCAACATATATATTCAGTGTAAGACAAATTTTATATAACGTGACTTTCTGCTGCAGCCCATTTCGTTGCTATGCATAACCAACACCAGAACGACCATATTTGTTACTCAATCATATATCTGTTATTGTATTATTCTTTTGTTGTCAAATTATTTCATTAATGTATCCAGCTATTTGAACAATGTACTGGAGCGGCGTTTATATAAGCCAATAGGCTTGTTCGCCTATCCAAGTGGTGTATTCCCATCCTGCCTACAGTTCCAAACTGCCTACAGGATAAAACAACATGATACGGTCCAGTGATCAGGAAGTGAATACACCGATCTGACCTGTTCTACCCCTGCTAAAATGAACTTGACTAGTTAGCTGGTTAATTCTATGGTGTGTTTCCACTCTGCCTACAGAAGTTTAAAAAAAAAATGACAAGTGTTGGTTGGTAGGACATTTTTATTCATTCTGAGAATTCTCAGACTTTACATGGAGACATGGATTTATCATGAAAAGCTGATAGGTTTTACAGTCTTTCAGTGGTTTTACAGTCTTTTCACACACAACTGACAATCACTTTGCAAACTTGATGAGATGTCCAGCAGCATCAAGGTACTGAAGAGGCGTTTTTCTGCCGCTCTGGAGGTGCTCCTTCAGTCTCAGAAGTCTCGCATCGAGCTCTCTGTAAACACGCTTGCGTGACTTGGGGAGGGCACCACAGTCGAGCTGAGCACGTTTAGCTTTGTCTACGGCTTCGATTTTCTTGATGTTGCAGATGAAGAGGTAGATGTTTGGGTGGGCTTTGGCAATAAGGATTTTCACTTCCAATGTGTTGGGGTCTGTCGTCTGACGTTGAGGCGATATCGGTACCCAGTAAAGAAACTTGCTGTCCTCCTGCGTGAGAAGTGATGAATTGAACGCGTTGAACATTTGCCATTGTGTGATGGATACAACTGGTTCCCCTTCTAATTTATTAGGAGTTTAATTAACTGAGAAGATGAGATCTTCTGAACAATTCAGAACAATAGTCCTTACCATATTTTTCGACATAATCTGACAAAGACAGACAAAGCCTGTAACAACACACTTAAAACAAGCCTACCCAACTTGATCAAATAGGATTTAGTTAATCCTGCTTTGGAGGTTACAATATAAGCATGCTAACTGCTTCCCAAAACAAAATAAAACAATATCATTGTACTTGTCTTGTAGTCTTTATTGGATGAGAAGACTCAAAACATACTAAGCAGATGCACAAAGTAGATGCACAGATATATACTAATATAATCCCCCTAATTATCCCGTACTCCAAACGAAGCACCCCTTCTTCATTGATACTCGGGCTGTTCCATTATTCTACAGGGCAAGTTGTAGGCAGTTTGGAACTGTAGGCAGTATGGGACCTAACCCTCCAGGTTTCTGCTTTGGCGAAATAAAAATATGTATAAACCATTTATCCATGGTATAAGCTGATGACATAAAGGTTGGTTGGTTGGCTGGTTGTTTAACGCCGTACTCAGCAATATCCCAGCTATATGGCGGCGGTCTTTTAAAGATTAGAGTCTGGACCAGACAATCCAGTGATCAACATCATGACCATCGATCTAAATAACTGGAATACGATGACATGTGTCAGCGAGCCTGGTCACCCGATCCCATTTGTCGCCTTTTACGACAATCATGGATTAAATGACATAAAGGCAATTATTGCATACCTCAATAACATATTTGTGCAAATTAGATCACCGGAGGTGAGACATTTTGCGATGATACTCGTAGATTGATTCGAAAGCTAAATATCGGTGAAATTATACCAGAGATATACTTGAATGACACATAATCGTCGTGTTTTACCATAATTACAGTTTAATTTACTCTGTAATAGTCTGTTCAAGTGGGATTTTTCAAATAATCCAAAGAACGTTCTTTTCTCAGCGGGAATTCACACGATATTTGGATTCACACGGTATTGGAAAATGTGTATCTCTACGCAGAATATGTATGTACCTAAGAGTTCGACAAGTTTCTAATATTCATATGGATGGATTTATCTATTAAGAGGGAAACAGTAACGAGTTTATTACATGAATTTTTACATCAGTTTAGAAGAAGGAAATGTCTATACAACCAATTGGATAATTTTAGCGCGATGGTAACGATAGTAGCACGGGGGACGTCGGGACTCCTGGCTCTGAGTCCAATCTCTCAACCTGTTCCGTACAGTTTGACCGGGTATCGTCCGAAGTCCAGGCACCCTGGCTGCTGTGCTCTCACCCGTGGCAGTACGATCACGCAAATGTAGTACCCGTATGTACCATTCTGGGGCTGCAGTGGTGACTCGAGGTCTGACTGTACGGGAACGGTCATTTGTTATACCTGTTTGGCTGTAACGAGCTGCAAGTCGTGATATCGTGCTCAGACTTATATTCAGACGCCTGGCAACAGAAGATTGGTAATCTCCAGCTCGCATTCTTTCAATGGCGATGTTCCGTGTGGCAGCGTCAAGACTTGGCGTAGTGATCTGACATTGAAACTCCTTCAAAACGAATGCCGATTTCCGGATTTTATAGCCAGACAGTGCATGCTCTTTGCTGCACAATTTCAACTGGAAGGTGATTTCTGTTGCGTTGTGGTGATGCCTTTTTAATCCCTGTAAGAAATCTCATCAAAATCAACATTTTCAGGTAAAGTCGATTCTTTACTTGAGCAATTGTGTAAAATCATGTTATCAACACTTTTGTGGCATATTTTTTGACGATTGTTTGAACACAATAGGTAATTAATAATAATGCCTATGCTATACTTTTATATATGTATGTATGTATGTATGTATGTATGTATGTATGTATGTATGTATGTATGTATGTATGTACGCACGCACGTACGTACGTACGTATGTATGTATGTAGGTGTGTGTGTGTATGTATGTACTCGAAAATCTGTAGATACTGGACAAAATACATATTAATGAAAAATAAAACACAACCCTCACACATCTTCAATTTGACAGTTCACTCATTGTTTACATGGTAATTTCGACTGAATCAACGTTTGCGTACTTACGCTTGATGGCTAGACTACGGGGGCACAAATACAAACTTATCACCAGTGTGTTTCCTTTGTGTACCCACACGTGTTGCGAGTGCAAACCAAGCCATGACACTTCTCCACATATTTCCCGTTTACAGGATCTTGAAACCTTTTTGTAACTTGTTGTTAATATAAATCAAAATCGAATCCAAAATTTCATCAAATTGAAAATTCGCCAGAACACACCTTGCCTTGCGTAGAGCAGCCCAGGAATTAAATAAGCAATGTGTAGTGCGCATGTCAAGAATCAATGTGCTCAGTAAGGGCCCATCAAAACATTTGTTTGGACCCTCGTGTGCATTATATTCTTTCAAAAATGTGCACATTTTGCAGGTAATCCTGTTTGCTTGCCGCGAGCAGAGTCGTTTGAGGGTCTTTACGGATGGGTGCTAATGAATCAAGAAGAGAAAACACTAAACCCCAACTGTCTAATTTGGACACGGAACTAAATGTTTACTTCAAATGTCAACTCGACCGGAGGTATAATACAGGTTTAACATACTATCCTCGGTGCATCGGACAATCCCCACAGCTGTGGCCGTAAGGCGGGTTTGTTCCACTTCACCTCGGAGGCCCCGCGTCCACAACTGATACAATCGACCGACACCGCTAGTAAAGTTTGGGTATGTATTTCATTGACACACCCAAGAAGCGTAACTGTTGACAACTGGTTTCGTCGCCTTTTTTCGAAAGGGCAACAGTAAGCATTTCTGTTCTCGAATACCGACAACCTGTTTTGGGACTGGGATCAGCTATGTTTCCACAAGCAGATAGACCATGACACTATGTAATCACGTTTGACCCTCAGCCAGGTAAGCAATGTCGTTGAAACCGGTCTGTTCACTGAATGATGAATGAAGAACGTATATGTAAACCCGTGGGAACGGCGTTATTTGTCTCCATGAAATATGCACTTGACAAGTGAGTGAGTGAGTGCGTTTTATGGGGCCTTTGACAGTATTACAGCAATACCACTGCGGGGGACACCAGAAATGGGCTTCACATATTGTACGCATATGGGGAATCGAACCTAGGTGACGTGACGAGCGAACGCTTTAACCACTAGGCTACCCCACCGCCCTCACATGACAAGGATCAACTGGATGGATATTTTTCATAACAGCTGCGTTGTGATATCGTTACTGTGTCTTGACCGACGGTTTACCAATTCTTGATGTTTTATCTTTCAGATATTTGAAGCAGTGTGTCACTCAAAAAAATGTTCATCAATATTCAATCTAAATGACGCCAGTTTCCTTATGATGGACCTCATCGTACCAGAAATAGTGAAAGTGAGTATGCATGCCAATTGCTATAGCGTCATGGTGAATGTTGTTTTGTGACAAAGCCAACAAATTGTAGGTGAGGTGAGGTGAGGTGAAATTGGGTTTAACGTCGTGCTTGAGAATATTTCGCTCATATGACGACGTGCATGCGTGTGTATGTGTATGTGCGGCTGCTTGTACTAGCCCAGACTTAAGCTGGTTTTTATAGTGCTAGCCCACTGAGATACCATGCCGCAGTGAAGCATGAATACCCCACTCAGACACATTATCCTGACTCCGAGCCGACCAGTCCTTGTTGTACCCATTAATGCCGAGCGCCAGGCAGGGACCAACAAGTACCATATTTTAACGTCTTTTGGTTTGACGCGGTCGGGGATCGAACCCGCGACCTTCCGCTCTCACAAACTGTAGGTATATCAGGGCGTTGCCATAGGATTGCAACCAGTTATTGATCAACGAGGTCACAAGTTTTAACTGACTGATCCCTATCTTACTGTGTCAGCACGCACGGGAGGTTGCCTTTGTTAAGACCGTCTTAACACTAAGGTAAATATTAACCCCATACCTTGCAACAGTTGTTGCACTTAGGGACCGTTCATAATTTATGGCTAAGGGGTGATGATGATTTTTATGGAGCAGCATGTACAATGTGAATGACACCCCCTAAAATTTATATACAATAATTTGTGAATGAATGTTTGAAGTGTGTAATAAATAAATGTATGAAATGTGTAATGACTGAATGCTTGAAGTGTGTAATAAATAAATATGAAATGTATACTGACTGAATGCTTGAAGTGTGTAATAGATAAATACTTGAAATGTTTTATGAATGAATGAAATGTGTAATAAATAAATGTTTGAAATGTGTAATGAATGAAATGCTTGAAGTGTATAAGAAATACATTTTTGCAATGTATTATGAATGTTTGAAGTGCGTAATAAATAGATATTTGAAATGTGTAATGAATGAATGCTTAATGTGTGTAATAGACAAATGTTTGAAATGTATTATGAATGAATGTTTGAAGTGTCACACTAATTACTAGGTCCCGGCTTGAGCTTGTTGGACATAGATTATACTTCCTTTTATTGTAATTTCAGATGTGTCTGTGTCTCAGGAACTGCAAGGTAAAAAGACGGAAACTGAAGATAATGGCGGTGATGGTCATTTTCAGTGTCGTCTGCTTGTGTTACGACCGACTAAGGCGAGGATGGAGTTACACAATATACAGACATTCCAGTTACCATGACGTGACCCAACCGAGCACGCAATCGGATACGACAGATCTTAACTTAGGACTTGATTTGACTGACGATAAACTGAAGGAGTATGTTACTTCTGGTGTCGTCATGAACGACTTCAAATTCCTTGTCAATTCTGATGTGTGTAAATCAGCTCAGTCTGTCTACGTGCTTGTCATTGTTCCGTCTAAACCGACTAATTTGGATGAACGAACAGCAATACGGCAGACGTGGGGTTCACGGTTCAAAATGGAGGTAAATTTGAAGCTGGTATTTCTCTTAGGATTGGAAGCATCTCATGTAGACAACCAGCTTGCCGAGGAACAAAAAACACACGCGGATATTGTTCAAGGAAATTTTATCGACTCTTACAAAAATCTAACGCTTAAGACTGTGGCAATGTTACAATGGTCCAGGCAGTTCTGTCCGCTGGCTCGGTATGTGATGAAAGTAGATGACGATGTGTTTCTTGAAACAGACAACCTGCTTTCAAAGCTGAATCTTCTGGATACAGAGTCCCGATTCATATTAGGATACACAGACATTGCAGATACGCCTATCAGGAATTCAACGAACAAGTGGTATGTCTCCTTTGAACAATATCCGTTTACGCAGTTTCCGCGTTTTGTACACGGACCAGCCTACGTGATCTCGGGAGATTTGGTTGCGGATCTGTTCAAGATAGCCCGTCATGCACCACCGATACACCTCGAGGACGTATATGTTACAGGGCTGTGTGCACATATTGCACGAGCTTCGCACGTGAGCACGAGCGGAGTTGGCCTTGAACCGAAACAATGGCACGATTGGATTCACAGCAAGTCTGTTATAGCTGCTCATGGGTATACGCCTAGCGCGATGCGATATTTATGGTTAGAATTGGTAAAATGGCGTCATTTGATACCTCTTTTGAGATTCATGGGGACTGTTTATGGTTATTAAATTGTTTGACAAACTGTGGTCTTGTTTCATTTGCTCGAAAATAATCGCATGTATGCAAATTACAGCAGTTTGAAAACATCATCTTTGATTACCAACTGTACAGTTACTCTATTCCATTATGATAAATACCATGAACCATTTGTCGACTAAGCTTTGCCGGTGGCCGAGTTGTCACAGGCACTGCAATTAGCCGAGGAGAGTTACGTCCCTTGGGCATGCAAGAAACCTGTTAACATGGGTTGTACGTTCTCCTTGACCTTGTTCACAATATTGTCAACATCAAACCTGTGCTTGTGGGATTCACTGAAAATGGTAACCTGCACTATTTTCCTGCTTTATCAAATTGTCAGGCCCTGACGCAACTGGAACTGTCTAAAGCTGCATTAAACTCACCCCACTCCCTTTCTAAACTTGGTGAAAAGTCAAGTTCCTGTTGCAAAGCATATGACTACCCAAATGTGTGAGTGAGTTTAGTTTTACGCTGCACTCAGCAATATTCCATCTCTATGGCGGCGGACTGTAAATAATTGAGTCTGGACCAGACAATCCAGTGATCAACAGCATGAGCATCGATCTACACTATTGGGAACCGATGATGTGTCAACCAAGTTAGCAAGCCTGATCACCCCATCCCATAAGTGTTCGATTCCCCACATGGGCACAATGTGTTAAGCCCATTTCTGGTGTCCCCGCCGTGATATTGCTGGAATATTGCTAAAAGCGGCGTAAAACTAAACTCAGTCAGTCAGTCAGTCATCCCATAAGTCGCCTATAATGACAAGCATGGGCTACTGAAGATAATTCAAGCTCAGATCTCCACGGGTCCAGTACCCAACTGAGCCCAATCTAACAATTTTCCAGCAATATCACTTTGGTGCACACCAGAAATGGGCTTCACATACTGCACCCATGTGGGGTTGGTTGGTTTGGTCAGTTGGTTTGTTGTTTAACGTTACACCCAGCAATATTCCAGCTATATGGCGGCGGTCTGTAAAATAATCGGGTCTGGACCAGAAAATCCAGTGATCAAGAGCATGAGCATCTATCTGCGTAATTGGGAACCTATGACATGTGTCAACCAAGTCAGCGAGCCTGACAACCCGATCCTGTTAGTCGCCTCTTACGACAAGCATGGGTTGCGGAGGGCTTAATCCGGATCTTCATGGGTACCATGTGGGGAATTGAACTCATGTCATTGTCTTCGAGTGCGAACACTTTAACCTCTAGGCTATCCCACTGCCTGCATATTGCTGATGGGGTCATCCAAAGTCACACAGGTTGTACTCAGAGATGTCAACCCCAAAGTGTTGCAAATAGTAGTTTCAAGATTCAAAATTAGTAGTTTGACCATAAAATTAGTAGTCAACTAAATCCTTAAAATCATGATGGATTCTGAGATAGATGTCACTAATCAAGAGTGAAGCTTTAATTTCACATACCTCCAACAGCAAATTTTCTAATTATCAGCATCACATTTCTTTTTGTTTTCTCTTTTTGGCGAAAATGTATTTAATCAAGGAAAATATATGTGTTTTCTATGTACCCGAATTTTAATGAATTCTCTTCAAACTTCATCGAATTTCTAGTGCAATCGTATTGGCATAGTTTGAGTCTATCGTAGAGGTTGGCATCTCTGTGTACTGTATGGCTCTGGGATGGGTCAACAAGTAGATTCTGGCAAGGCTAAGGGATGTAAGCTTGAACAGAGCCTTATCCACAATGTTCATGTGTGTCCCATATCCAGGAATACACATTTGAAAACAGAAAATGACTCAAATAGTGATATTCAAATTCATTGTTTTTTGGACATTCTAAAATTATGATGCAAAAATGAGACTGACGATTGAAATGAAAATGCAATAAGAATTGAATAATAATCCCCCAAGCTCAAAGATTAGTTGAAACCTGGGTCATTCTCAGCTATGACATGGACTTTATTACCAGTTCTCACATGATGAGACAAATAATGAATCTTCAAAATTCAATTCAGAGCTGAAGACATTCCTTCATCAGTGGTACTCAATGATTTTGACAGGCTTATCTCCCTTTTGTATTCTCAATCAACAGAAGTGAAAAGAAATAATGAATAGCTGATCTCAAAAGCACTTGACATAGGTTATCAAAAGTCAATCCATGCACATTGATGGATAATTCCATGCCTGATAATTTATAGTCATTTAGTATGCAATCTGCAGCCATGATTTCCTTGGAAGGGGCCAGTTGGCCCCTACCTTTAGAAACCGTGGGCCAATAACCATGACAAATCTGCAAATGTCTGTTTGACATGTTGACAGCCAAAAAGATTCCATGATAAACTCTGAACATTAAGTTGAGCTCTTTACAGTGAAACGAGCTCCTTACAGCAATTCATATTACAGTTTGTATGCAAATAGACATACTAGCAATGTACAGAGCTTATGAAACTTTCTTTTGAATTCCGGCTGTTTCAGTATTTTGATTTTGATTTCCGAATGTTTAAATCAAATTAGTTGTATTTTGAAAATAATTATGTGCCCAATATATAAAAACTTGTTATAAATTGTTGGCGCATACATTTATGAATAAAGTGCCAAGGTAATTACAATCAGCAGGAATTCTGCAACAACGCAGTCTGGCTGCAGTACTGAGTATGGTTTTAAGCCACTTATGTGACACTCCAGTCACATAGGCGGATCCAGAAGGGGTGCAGGGGTGCGCACCCACCTCCTGTCCTGAAAGTTTATTAAATGACCATTGAAACTTGGGTGGAAATGAAGTGTGCATCCCCGCTTTTCTCAATAGTATGCACCCTCCCTTCTCAAAAAGCTGTATCCGCCCCTGAGTAATATCACAACAGGAGGAATGGCCCACAAACATTGTACCCAACCGAACGTGGGTCCTCAGGGTGACGTGCGAATACTTTATCTACTCATCCACATCACCGCCCACACAGCTCTGTCAAAATCTACTAATACAGTTTGTACATGTAGTCATTACATGAACAATACACTTTCACATCCATCAGGTGGTCCAAGTTACGAAAAAATGCATTTACTGCATTTTCCTGCCCAGAAGGTCAGTGGGACTTCAATCATCTGACACAAGCTTGTACATCAGTTCCCAGTCTTTCAACAACAGATTTTCATCAGATCGGTATCATTCATTGTCCGGCTCGATATCACTCATCCTCCTTCAGCAACTCCTCTTCATCCACTTGTGCATCAGCAGCTTCAGTCTTGACGTCTGCAGCCATCTCCACAGCCTCATCTCCCCCACCTTTCCCATCCGCATCCTTCTTCTTGTCCTCTTCCTTCGGGAACTTTGTATTCTGAAAGGATTACAGCAGACTTCTGGAGGCATTCTAGCATCACCAAAGTAGTTCTTGAAAGGCATTTAGAAGATGGACGAACATGAATCAGAACCCTTTTTATGGATAATTTTCTATTCCTTATGTCTCTGGCCGCGTCATACCAAAAGACGTTAAAATATGGTACTTGTTGGTCCCTGCCTGGCGCTCGGCATTAATGGGTACAACAAGGACTGGTTGGTTCGGAGTCAGTATAATGTGTCTGAGTGGGGTATTCATGCTTCACTGCGGCATGGTATTTCAGTGAACTAGCACTATAAAACCAGCTTACGTCTGGGCTAGTACAAGCAGCCGCACATACACATACATGAACGTTGTCATGAATGAAATATTCTCAAGTACGACATTAAACCCCATTTCACCTCACCTCTATTCTTTATCACCACCTTTCAGAGCTAATTCTTGCTGAGGAAACCGCGTACCCTAGCGGATCATCTCGTTTAAATTTGATGGGTCAAAATTGCGAACTTGTATGTAAACATGGCTGCACAAATACAAATTACAAGTATCTTTCAGAAATAAATTAGTAATACTACTAGTATCACTCGTTCGTCTTGTAGTCACACTCCATTAAATTCCATAATGTACTCTTAAGTTTTTCAAGTAGTCCCAGAGCTCCAGATAAGATTTAGCTCATGTGGGTACTGTACCCACTGTATCTTTTTGGAGAGGGTATTATAAATGTTGAGTGGGTATTTCATTTTCCGTTACCCACTGCTTTCAAATATGTGCGTGTTTCACTCATTTTACTCAGTATTATGTCATTGAGAAAGTTTACTAAGTAGGTATGTTCTGCCTTATGTCATACCTAATCAAAACCAACTTAAATATATTGGAAATGATTTCATGAAAAATCACTCATCCTATACTGACAGTACAATACTAGTCCTATACTAACAGTACAACTTGATAGCAATCGATGTCTTTTTCATTATGCAAGCGAGTTTTATAAATATATTCCGTACACATTTGTTTTAAACTGTTTGCGTATCTAACATTTTAAATGCGTAATTGGGTACGCAACAATTATTTGTCAATGCGTAATTTGAAATTTTCTATGCGTATTTTACCCGGATACGCAGCTTATCTGGGCCTCTGAGTCCTATATTGAAAAAAAACCCTAGTATGTACTCCTGATGCTGAAAAATAATCTGGAGCCCTGTACATATCTTGATTCTCTGGTAATGTCATTTAGTGTTAGACACCTTGATTCTCTGGTAGTGTCATCCAGTGTTACATACCTTGATTCTCTGGTAGTGTCATCCAGTGTTACATACCTTGATTCTCTGGTAATGTCATCCAGTGTTACATACCTTGGTAATGTCATCCAGTGTTACATACCTTGATTCTCTGGTAATGTCATCCAGTGTTACATACCTTGATTCTCTGGTAATGTCATCCAGTGTTACATACCTTGATTCTCTGGTAATGTCATCCAGTGTTACATACCTTGATTCTCTGGTAATGTCATCCAGTGTTACATACCTTGATTCTCTGGTAATGTCATCACTGTTACATACCTTGATTCTCTGGTAATGTGCCCATGTCATGCAGTGCTCTATTTTGGCCTCTGACTCATCCCGGAAGAATCGGCGACACTTCTGGCAGTAGTATCCTTCGACATTCTCAATGTACTTCCTCCCTACACAGAATCACACAGGGCAACATAAGCAAGCTATCCTTTCAATAACGGACTTAGTCAGTCTGAATAGAACTGACTTTCCTTCAGAGATATAGTCCACGTTGACAGGGAAAGAAACCTTTCAAAATTTTCCACTAGACCACAGGACCAGTGGACAATAATTAGTGGTCCTGTCTGTACTTCACTGGTCCAAAATAGCATTCGTAGATTTACTTAACTATCAATACAAAATTCACTGGCCACCATGACCACTGCAAACTCATCATTTAGTGGTCCTGATGAATTTTTACTAGCCAGGGGCCACAGGAACAGCGTAAATTTTGAACACTGGTTGATGTTGATAAATGCTAGGGCAGTCGAGTGAGTGAGTTTAGTTTTACGCCACACTCAGCAATATTCCAGCTATATGGTGGCAGTCTGTAAATAATCGAGTCGGGACCAGACAATCCAGTGATCAACATCATGAACATCGATCTGCGCAATTGGGAACCGATGACATGTGTCAACCAAGTCAGCGAGCCTGACCACCCGATCCCGTTAGTCGCCTATTACGACAAGCATAGTCGCCTTCTGTGACAAGCATGGGTTGCTGAAGACCTATTCTACCCCGGATCTTCACAGGTCGCTAGGGCAGTCGAGTCAGGACCAGACATACCAATGGTCAACATCATGAGCATCTGATGAATCTGCTTTTTCTGTTCAATTTGACATATGTATTCTTCAATAAGTGTAAAAAATTAATGACAACTGACAAAAGCCCCTAAAATACTGAAAACACTGAGAAAAGCAAGATTTATGGATGTCAATTTATTTACTGTGAATAATCACAATGCCCTTCAAAGATTTGAAAACACTGACTTGTTCACTCATGAAACCCCCTCGCTGTTATCGTCTGGTCCAGATAAACAAAAGTGATATTATGCACAATATACCACTCCATCAGAGAAACCTACAAGTATCAGTATAGTGCTGATATACCTCAAAGCATTTCTCTGGTGAGTCTGTCTTTGAAATTCACTACAAGCATACCCTGGCTCAACAAAGGGACCTAACTCAATACTGATTTGTTCAGGACCACCCGTTCCCTTTTAAAAATCATCTTACCTATGGCTTTGTTCTCATCATAGGCTGGAAAGGTTCCCTGAAGTAAAAAATAATTAGTGTCATTTGCATGGTCAAAACCTAAAACTTAATTATCCTTATGACATTTCCTAAAAGATTCAAGATAAGGATTATTCCTTCTATTCAATACTGCCGTGATGTTGCTGGAATATTGCGGCATAAAACCAAACTCAGTCAGTCTATTCAATAAGACTGAGATCTAATCTTGCAATTCTCATCACGCTTTGGAGGTGTTGACAACCACAGATAGCATGCACTTACTTTGACTTCAGACATTATTCGATTAGGTCAATCAGAGATCAAATGACAATACACCTCTGACAAACAAAGAAGACACAGAAACATCACAAACATTTTTTGGAGGAACCGTGTCATGTGCCATACTGGGCATCCCACACAAAAATAGTACTGGCCATCTCTCATACAAACTGAGTGCTATACATCTCTCACACAAACTGAGTGCTATACATCTCTCACACAAACTGAGTGCTATACATCTCACATCTCAAACTAAGTGTTCTGCATCTCACACAAAACATAGTGGTGGGCATCCTGCATGCAAACTAAGTGTTCTGCATCTGCACAAAACATAAGTGTTCTGGCATCTCACACAAACTATGTGTTCTGCATCTCACACAAACATAAGTGTTCTGCATCTCACACAAACAAAAGTGTTCTGCATCTCACACAAACATAAGTGTTCTGCATCTCACACAAACATAAGTGTTCTGCATCTCACACAAACATAAGTGTTCTGCATCTCACACAAAACATAAGTGTTCTGCATCTCACACAAACATAAGTGTTCTGCATCTCACACAAACATAAGTGTTCTGCATCTCACACAAACCATAAGTGTTCTGCATCTCACACAAACAAAAGTGTTCTGCATCTCACACAAACATAAGTGTTCTGCATCTCACACAAACATAAGTGTTCTGCATCTCACACAAACATAAGTGTTCTGCATCTCACACAAACAAAAGTGTTCTGCATCTCACACAAACAAAGTGTTCTGCATCTCACACAAACAAAGTGTTCTGCATCTCACACAAACAAAGTGTTCACACTGCATCTCACATCTCAAACATAAGTGTTCTGCATCTCACACAAACATAAGTGTTGTGGCTGCATTTCACACAAACATAAGTGTTCTGCATCTCACACAAACATAAGTGTACTGCATCTCACACAAACAAAGTGTACTGCATCTCACACAAACAAAAGTGTTGAGCATCTTAAACCAACTGTGTGCTGGGCACCTCACTCTTCCACATGAACAGACTTGTACAATCTACCCTTGTATACTCACATCCTCCTCCCTCTGCTGCTGAACCTTCTTGCGGAGATACTTGCGATACTGAAAACACAACCACAGTTCATACACCAAACATTTACTTTCCCATCATCCAAAGCTTTCTGCAAATTGTACTTGGCCTGGCAGGTTTTACAAATGAAAAGATTCTAGGCACTGTGATTTGGCTCTGGTTTCTGGAGTATTCTAATCACTGGTCTTTTTGTGACTGTAGGCCTTAGCGATCTTTAAACTTGGATGTCATCCATGCCTCATCGGCAGCTGATGCAATCTCAGGGATCAAGGCCATATTTAGTATCTTGTACTATGTCTGACAGCAGTGTCAGGAAATATGATCAAGTGAGTGAGTGAGTGAGTGAGTAAAGTTTTACGCTGCACTCAGCAATATTCCAGATATATGGCGGCGGTCTGTTAATAATCGAGTCTGGACCAGACAATCCAGTGATCAACAGTAATATTATGGTGACCATAAAGTTTCCTAGTCTCATGCTTTGATTTGAACAACACACCTTCTGATCTGAAGTCAGAGACCTTCTCAGCATGACCACAGGGGTGAGGTGAGGAGAAATTAGGTTAACGTCGTGTTTGAGAATATTTCGCTCATATGACGATGTGCATGCGTGTGTATGTGTATGTGCGGCTGCTTGTACTAACCCAGACTTAAGCTGGTTTTATAGTGCTAGCCCAGTGAGATACCATGCCGCAGTGAAGCATGAATACCCCACTCATACACATTATACTGACACCGAGCCGATCAGTCCTTGTTGTACCCATAATTTGATTTGATAATTTGCAGCGGGGGATTATGTCACCTTAGTGACAATGCTTGTTATTATGATAGCGATTGTTTTTTTGTCCTTGAATTGTCACTTTTGAAGTCATTTCCCAAATGAATGTATAGTTTATATGAAATAAAAAAAGTTTCAGTCTCTTTTAATAACTGACAAGAAAGTTGAAACCCAGATCAAGTAAACAGTTAAGACATAATTTCAATGAAGCTGCAAGTCTGCACCCAAACAATAAAAAACTCAAAGTTTTCGAATCTGGTACTTCCTGTGTTTTGCACTGCGCATTTATCAACAGAAGTCAATTGTTAAACTATCGATAGTCACACATACTATCGAGGCATCAATAGTTTTTCGTTTCTACCATCGATTAATTGCTATCAGGGACTCAACAATTGCAATCCATCGATAGTTCGATGCATCGTTACAGCCCTGCTTGCTTGTTCATCATATCTTCGACAGGTTTGTGAGGCCTCCTTTTGAAGATGAAACTTTTTTATGTAATAAAAAACCAACTCATTCAGTAAATTAGGTGCTTAACCTGCATCTTGCGCTGTTAGTCTGATGACAAGGTCGAGTTAAATTCTGTTTCATCTAGTAAGCTAAGCTAATATTAGTTCATATAATAAGGCCAAATATATAAGGAAATTGATGCTTTGGCCAAGTTAGGTGGTAGACTGTAAGGTCCTTCAGCACAAACTGTTTTTTTTAACACCCTGATATTGTAGAAGGGTGTGGCATCATGGCAGAGATGGCATTCTTAACTGCTCGTTGACAGGGTTCACCCCTTTGGTGTTAGAGCGTCCGCCTGGAGAGTGGAAGGTTGCATGTTCGATCCCCGACCGCGTCATACCAAAAGACGTTAAAATATGGTACTTGTTGGTCCCTGCCTGGCGCTCGACATTTATGGGTACAACAAGGACTGGTCGGCTCGTAGTCAGTATAATGTGGGGTATTCATGCTAAACGCGGGCGGGGGATAATAACTTGCAATAGACTATCGCTATCGCAATAGTTGTTTCCCCCTCAATAGTCACCCCTACAGGTAAGCATGGAAGCATCAAATATTTTTTCAAATCCAACTGGTATGTTAAGTGAGTGAGTGAGTTTTGTCTTACGCCACACTCAGCAATATTCCAGCTATATGGCAGCGGTCTGTAAATAATCGAGTCTGGACCAGACAATCTAGTCATCAGGATAACAATGAAAGTGTTGACATGCATTTTCTGCTTCAACTTTGCCTTAGTTATGTTATTACATGGTACATGTAAGCAGCCAAAGAGCTAAATAAACTTCACTTAAAATCAAAGTAAAATCAAAGTACAGATAAATAAATCATCAGTGATTTGGAGCGTTTACAACAGAGCAAGCAAATTTTTTGCAAAAAACTGACTGGTTGAAAAGAAGAATGTGGGTGAGTGAGTTAAGTTTATGCTGCTTTTGCAATATTCCAGGAATATCAGAGCGTGGGACACCAGAAATGGGCTTTGCACATTGTACCCATGTGGGATATCGAACTCGGTTCTTCAGCATGACGAGTGAATGCTTTAACCACTAGGCCACCCCCACCTGTGGGCATTTGCTGTTTAACATACGAACAGATGCATAGAGTATGGAAGACCTTTTCTGGTCCAATCAACAAGGAGAAACAACACTGATTACTTGAACTATTGAACTATGCCATCTAACCTGTTGTGATTCAGAATGAGAGGCAAGAATGCTGTTAATGGACTTTTTCCAAGGGGACACAACTCTAAAACCATGGTTACTGGGGACCTTTCCTAACAGGAATACCCAAGGAGAGACGATTCTAAAACCATGGTTACTGGGGACCTATCCTGCACAGAACCACCAAGGGGAGACAACTCTAAAGCCATGGAAAACTGGGAACATTTCCTTCCTGGAATCAATATGGGTAGGCATCTCTAAAACAATGGAAAACTGGGGACCTACTCCTGCCCAGAATCCCCAAGGGGAGACAATTCTAAAGCCATGGAATACTTGGATAGTTTCCTATCCAGAATCCCCAAAGGTAGGCAATTCTAAAGCCATGGAATACTGGGATCATACTGGGAAATACCAACCTGTGTGGCTGTGGCCTTGGGCTTCATGGCTTCTGTCCCCTTCTTGTTGTCCTCACTTTCTCTCCCCTGAAACGTCACATTTAGAACTTTACTGCAATCACATGTTGACTAGTGTAATATTAGTACATCTGGTGCATCTGGCCCACTTGTTCAGCCTGATGACTGAACATACCAACTGTTGAATCTCCAACAGCCCTGAAAACTAAAAGGCTTCATGGAACATACAATAAACTACTTGTAACTCAGTAGTAACAAACTGATCTTCACCACGTCAACCAACATCCAGTGAACCTGGTTGATAAATGGAAGTATTTGTCAAGAATGTAGTACCTTAGGTGGATCCAGAGGGGTGTGCAGGGGGCGCACACCCTTTTGTCCTGAAAATTTATTCAATGACCAGTGAAACTCTCGTGAAAATGAAGTGTGCAACCCCTCTTTCTCAAAGAGCTGTATCTACCCCTGAGCACTAAGGGTCAAACAGGACGCTCTTACCAAAGTACGATATGTATTATGGTACAAGGCCTTCGGTTCGGTCTGTTTCAGTTCGGTAAATCAGATATGATCATGATGAAGAAATGTCATAGGTTTTGACAAAATGATTCAATTTTTAGACATTTAGAAAAGGTTTAAAAAGGTTAATAAAATGATGGTACGAAAACCGAATTTTTGGATTGCATTACAGTATACCAAACTGAAGGCAAAATACAGCGGTTCTACTAATACCGTGGTATACCGTTTCACCCCTACTGAGCACCCTTGTATTGCAAGGTCTGTATAATGTTGTCATTTTATTCGCCTACTGAACACCAAAGTCAGCATTACTCTTGCTTTATACAAGCAATGTTCTTGCTGTCACAAGGTTGATATTATGAACAGTGCTTTGCATTGTCACCGTATGCACACTCCGGCGCAGCGATGACTTAGCATAACATCACTTCCACAGGCTAATTTGTATATCACGTGACCGGACTTTTCTCTTGTTTGTAAACAAACGCACTTATATGTAAAGCAGAAGAGACTGACCTTATGCAAGCTTTTCGTGCTCTCTTCATATTGTTTTACATTGTTGTATAGATATTCTTCTTCAACTGCGACAGTAGGATTCATGACAATACATATTTATACATTAAAGTTGCTGCATCGCTTGCTCTGCACAGAGCTTCAATGACAGCACTTGGAACCGCATTACCTATGTAAACAAAAGGTCGCTACGCAAATCGAAATAGTGTAACACGGTTTTGGATATTTGGATTCTGTCAAAGAAGATTAAGTAGATGTGAAGGCTCATCAAAAATGAAAGGGTTAAGAAATATATACAATATATTCAATGGACTGTGCAAGATGTGAAGAATCGTCACATCTCTCTGGCCTGTGGCAGAGGTACTATGCTGGCTGGCCGCATGGAACTCTGGGTCGGAGAGTGCACCATATGATGACAAATAACCCAAACAATCTGACGACCGAATTCAAATTAACAACAAGCAAAGTGTGGCTGGATCTCTTTCAAAACTGTGTTCCCACAATCTGGGCACAACCTTTTTTAACCACAAGAATGACCTAATAAGGATCAGAAGAGCCTAGATTCGAACCCTCAATCATAGGTTTCAGAGCAGCTAATAGCGGCACCTAAGACGACTGGACCATTCATGCAGCTACAGACTCACAAGATAATATTATGAGACTAAATCAGCCAATCTGGGAATTGGAATAAGAATCGGTTGATTTCAGGCACAGTTGCTCTCACATAATTTCACCAATTTTAATCTTATTTAAATCATAAAGTGAACAAAAGCTTGAGTCAACACTTACCACCAGGCTGTCCGACCAGGAAGACCAGGGAGTCCACAGTTCAGAGTGATGGGAGTGATCGCTAAATGTCAATGTCAAATCAAGATTCATTTTTAAAAATCAAATTTAAAATGTGATTCCATTTCCAAAGAGAAATTTGGACAACTCTGACTTTGAACTTAGTGATGGCTCAAACTGGAGCCAAAGAAACACATGTGTACTTATTGTGCTGTAACATATGTTCGTTTCTTTATTTGACATGGGCAATGCTCACTCCCTTTGTGGCTTAGGGAGTAAAAGAGGCTTACTTTCTTGGTGTTGTTCAAAAATGGCCAAAACTGTAGAGTCATGTGTTATACCAAGAAGTCCACATCTCCTATTCATACTTCTGTAGAATTAGGATTAAAGCACCACTCAGCACTAAATGTCTTCAGAGGATCGTAGGGGTCAACGCCCCACAGACAAAGTGATGCTTGTTTTCACATGATAATAGGAGTCATTGCCCCAAAGACCAAGGGGGCGAAATATAACAGAAACATTGGGGGTAATCCCCCAAGACTGAGAGATTTCTTCAAAGGGTTATTTTCACAGGATCATAGGGGTCAACGCCCCACAGACCAAGTGATGCTTCATGTCTTCACAGGATCATAGGCAGCAATGCCCCAGAGATTCTAAATTCTTCACAGGATCTTCAGGATCAATGCCTCACAAACCACATGATGCTGAAAGCCTTCACAAGATCATAGCGGTCAACGCCACAAAGACAAGTGAGGCTTACTGTCTTCACGGAAACATAGGGGTCAAATCCCCCAAGACTGAGATATTTCTTCAAGGGGTAGCTAGCATCAATACCCCAAAGACCAAGTGATGCTTCATGTCTTCACAGGATCATAGGGGTCAACGCCCCACAGACCAAGTGATGCTTGTTTTCACAGGACCATAAGGGGTCAACACCCCACAGACCAAGTGATGCTTGTTTTCACAGGATCATAAGGGGTCAACACCCCACAGACCAAGTGATGCTTGTTTTCACAGGATCATAAGGGGTCAACACCCCACAGACCAAGTGATGCTTGTTTTCACAGGATCATAAGGGGTCAACGCCCCACAGACCAAGTGATGCTTGTTTTCACAGGATCATAAGGGGTCAACACCCCACAGACCAAGTGATGCTTGTTTTCACAGGATCATAGAGGTCAACACCCCACAGACCAAGTGATACTTTACATCTCCACACAAAAATAGGGGTCAATGCCCCACAGAGAGAGTGATACTTAATTCCAGCAAAGAATCGTAAAGAGGAAAGAGATGTGTTCTTTGTCACTTACCTATGATGCTGCCAACATACAAGTTGACATCTTTACTGTTTTCTGCAAACACTATTATTCAATCTGTCTGATACTTTTAAGACTCACAATAAATAGATGCATCAGTAGATCTCTGAATGCTAAATCAAGACACTGTTCTGCACAGTGCTTCAAGGTTTCTAGAAATCAGGGCCTAGATTTTCGTAGCTTTCTTAAGTCTATGATAGACAGTAAGTGCCATGTCCATACATTAAGATTAAAACAGCTTAAGCTTCATGTCAAATTCATAACATCGACATATCACCATCCTTGGGGTGACCAAAGACAGAATGATCTATCAGTACTTCATGTGCTTTGAATTCATCTCAGACCATCCAGTGGATGATATCTCCATTCCATTCCGATAAATACCCTGGTCCCATTCACACACTTCACTCAGGAGTGTAATTTCATTGGATGGCTATATTTAGCATGTCATTCTGTTCAGGCCATAATTGGGCGTAAAATCAAGGCATGGTAGTAAATGTGTCCACACTATTTAGGACACAGCTGTGTCCACGCTATTATAATCAAAGTTGTTATGAAGACATAACAACTTGGGCAATCGATGATGCTTAAAATTGGAGGATGTTCATAGCAAATATTTTTAAACACAGTTTCATTATTTTAGTAGGTCTTTGTTGACAGCTAACAAAAATGGTCTGTCACAAAAATATGGGGAAAAAACTTAAAAAGGAATGGAGTAAATATAATATCAACAGAAAAGGCACATTGCCCTTGGTAAAATGATTCAGATGGAACAAATGTCCCTCTGGATGGGTAATGGTACATCTCCATCTTCTTCTGCCTGACCCACAGTGGAAGGGTATGTTCCACTGACACGAAACCTTCGACAGATGGACCAACTGGTCCATGTACCCTTGATGAAATAACGTCATTTTCACACTGTAGGGAGGAATAAAACAGGATCCTCTTTAACAAAGGATCAGTGTCTCCAAGTGTTGCCATGGTGATCTATATGTTATACATCACCATGGTTACTACAGAACTTCATGAAATGAATATCCACCATTCCATCTGTTGCTATGGTGATTTATGTGTTTTTACATTACAATGGTTACTACTGAACTTGGTGGAATTACTGTCCACCATTCCATCTGTTGCCATGGTGACATATGTTTTTACATCGCAATGGTTACTACTGAACTTGGTGGAATTACTTTCCACCATTCCATCTGTTGCCATGGTGACTTATATGTTTTTACATCACAATGGTTACTACTGAACTTCATGGAATGAATATCCACCATTCCATCTGTTGCCATGGTGATTTATATGTTTTTACATCACCATGGTTACTACCAAACTTCATGGAATGAATATCAATGTTCATTCCCACACTGGTTTTGGTGGACCCCAATCAACCAAACACCGACCTCATATGCATAACTTCAGTCCATCAAAATTCAAGACTATTCAATGTACACATATAAACATAAATACAAACATACATATAAACATACATATAGACATATATATATATATAAACATCATAAATATACAGATGTGTTAAGGCTGCAAAGAATCTACTATGAAGAATCCATTATGACATTTTATAGCCTGTCACGCCTTTATGTTGGCTGCATTATATTCAGTCATAAAATAACAAGATAAATTCTTTGATGTTTTGACCATGTTGAAAGTGTTAATTTGTCACGACAATGACCAGCGACCACAATACTTTCAAATTAAATAGATTAAAACGAGTTGTGAATATTCGATTCAAGTCATAACAATTAATGAACTGGGTGCCGTTCCACTAACCGATCTTATCTAAGATCAATCTTAGCAAGTTACGCCAATTTTACAATCGTCTTAGCTAAAAGTTACACCCGTTCCACTAACCGATCTTAGGCCGATCATAGCCGGTCCCGATCTTACGATCCGATCCAAGCTTAGATCGAGACTCTTTCGTGCGAGAGATAGAGGAATGCGAGGCACGAGTTATCTCCCTTTGCATAGTCTAGCAAATGATGGAAAGTAGTTTACGAAGTGAGTTTAGATTTACGCCGCGCTCAGCAATAGTCCAGCTATATGGCGGCGGTCTGTAAATAATCTAGCTAAGATGCATTGCGTTCACTAACATGGCGTTCATGTTAGTGAACGCTATGTATCTTAGCTATAAATAATCGAGTCTGGACCAGACAATCCAATGACATTCAAAGTATTGGGAATATTTCTGTTATCAAAGTTATATGTCAAAATGACAAAATGAAGTCTTTAATTTGAAGCTGGTACACATCGCTTCATTCCTGAAAAGTAATGGAGCGAGCAGACAATGGAATGACGTCACAAATGTAATTTAATCTTGAATCACACGCAGCTTGCCTTTAGAATCCCCCACCAAATATGCGCAGTGAAATCAAACCTATTTGTATCTTTTTGCTTCAGAACATTGTTCACTTCATGGCTGTCCCTATTCTTAACCATGACGTTGCAATATTGTTGTACAAATGTGTCACACCGACTTCGCTCGGTTGTGTTCCCCATGACGACAGTGGTCAGACTGGCCTGACATTTGTAAGGCTTCAGTGCAGTGTTTGGTTACATCACAGAAATATACAAATTCATTTCATGGGGGATTTTAGGGGACGCTCAAGGTGAAATGCTCGCTCTTATTTTTCACATAGAATAGGAAAGCCACCATTTTGGTTTCTCTACGATTGATTTTAGCTATCCTAAGTTGGTCATGAGCAACTTAGACTTTGAATCTTAACTTTACGATTGACTTAGGTAAGATTGGTTAGTGGAACGGTATGCCGATCGTAACGTCACGGTAAGATTGGGATTTTAGGGGTTTACGATTGGCATAGGGCTAAGATCGGTTAGTGGAACGGCACCCTGAATTCATGAAAGGACACGGTTCAGTTCACTGAATACAAAAGTGATTCATAACAGCTTTAGCATGCATCACGTGGAAACAATGGATGACATTGTCTCTGTGTAGTTAACTTGAGTAAATAATGAGCAGGATCAGAGCTGCAGTCATAATAAACCTCTTCATCTAAAACAAAATCACACTCACCAACCTTTGCAACTGACCCTGTGAAAGATACATGCCAACCAACCCAGGAAATTAAACCTGCGTATCTTACAAACCAGGGGAATTAAAACTGATTGACAGACATACACACAAACATCAGGAATTAAACCTGTGTATCTTACAAACCAGGGGAATCATTAGGAATTAAACCTGTGTATCTTACAAACCAGGGGAATTAAAACAGATTGACAGACAAACACACAAACCCAAGGAATTAAACCTGTGTATCTTACAAACCAGGGGAATTAAAACTGATTGACAGACAAACACACAAACCTCAGGAATTAAACCTGTGTAACTTACCAACCAGGGGAATTAAAACTGCATGAAAGACAAACACACAAACCTCAGGAATTAAACCTGTGTATCTTACAAACCAGCAAACCTTCAGAATTATTCCTGTATGACAAATAAAGACACAAACCCAAGGAATTTAACCTGTGAACAAACAAACTCACTAATTTTGGCAACTGAAACTGTAGAGCAAACATCCCAACGAACCCAGGAAAATACCCTGACCCTCTGCCCTGTAACATAGAGAGGAAATAGAAGCTATCTGTAATTTCAAACTACCTTTTGTTCAGCGGTCTTCACTGCATAACCAGATCGGGCTCCTGAAATATGAGTTTCAGCAAACTAAAAACTAGAAACTAGGGATACATCGATGCATCGATACTTTTTCTGAGACGATACAATTATCGATACATTCAAAACTATATCAACATTTAGTTTTGAAAGTATAGGTTTAAATATGTTATTCCATCGTTTACATTTTGCAATTGTGTCATGATTTTTGATGTTATGAGAGTTTTCATACACAAAGATGGGAAATTAGAACTTTTTAATCTCTGAGAATAAAAAATGTTGATCTTTT
This sequence comes from Haliotis rubra, assembly GCF_003918875.1. NCBI lineage: Eukaryota > Metazoa > Mollusca > Gastropoda > Lepetellida > Haliotidae > Haliotis > Haliotis rubra. Next base: position 228,970 of record NW_025767164.1, read on the forward strand.
CATGGACAATTATAAAATATGAAACATTAATGTTCAAAATGTAACTAAATTTACGCGATAATGCCGCGAAAATAGGCATCGTGATACTTATCGAATCGTGACATGGGTATCGCAATACGTATCGATTCATGAAACATACGCATCATGACATCCCTACTAGAAACTAGTGTTTCTGTTTATTGGTAATTGTCAGTATTTCACCAGTAAAATATTCCAGTAAACTTTAATCCTATCTGTCCCCAATTTTGAAAAGACTGGTAATTTTAAAGTGCTGCTAGGGAAGTGAACCTGTAAAGTTGTGACTTAAGATCACATATTAAATTCGGCACATAAGCATAACGTTTTGCTAAACTGTGTGGCAGGCAGGTTTAGCCCAGGTCTACCCCGGTGTATTGATCACAACCCATTTAACAGCCATTGTGGATATAAAATACCCACTGCAGTGGGCTAATCACTGCAAGCACCAGATAGCATTTTAATCCAGATTCACCATACAACCTACTATACTTAAACCCGTGAATATCGGGGTTAGAATTGATCTTCAGTAACCTATGCTTGTCGCAAGAGGCGACAAACGGGATTGGATGGTCACGCTCGCTGACTTGGTTGTCACATATTGTTTCCTAATTGCGTAGATCGATATTCATGCTGTTGATCACTGGATAGTCTGGTCCAGACTTGATTATTTACAGACTGCCGCCATATAGCTGGAATATTGCTGAGTGCAGCGTAAAACTAAACTCACTCACTGTTCTACTTACGCCGAGACTGTGCCTGAAGAAATAGAATAGAACATAACATTCAGTTGCACATACAAAATATAATACAAAGTGACAATGCCAATACAAATTCTAGAGATTAGGGATGAAGTCTGCTGTGACCCTGATCCTCTTCTCATCAGAACAATGGCTGCAGGCTGTACTCCAGGGCCTAGATTTTCGAAGCTCTCTTAGCCCTAAGATAATCGTAAGTGCCATGCATTAACATTAACTTACAACTATCTTAGTGCTAAGAGAGCTTCGAAAATCTTGGCCCAGGTTTTTAATCTTGTTCATACACACAGTGTGCATTCATTTTGCAGAAATTGTCTCGCATGAGCAATGAATGTCATAATCGAACAGCCTGAGCGTCTCTCGCGTGCATACTCTTGCATGCATACTCTAGCATACATACTCTCGCATACATACTCTCGCGAGCATACTCTCGCATGCATTCTCTCGAGTGCCAAGAGGGCCATCCAACAAGATCAAGGATGGAGATTGTGAGAGTGGCGGAAGTACGTCATTTGGCATGGTCTTTACACCAACATAGGCGAAGTAGGCCAAACATAGTCGTCCTTATTTCCCGACTTACTTTAATTTGTAATCAACCAAGCTGTTGTTTTGGTTTTGGTTAATTGGATTTCATTAACAGATGGTCGCAAATGAGTGTTACAGACCTGTATGAGTCATATTCGGACGTTGCATCATGTCTATGTCTATAGACCACTATTACTAGCAAGAAAATAATTTTACAGACATAGTTTTAATCAACTGACCTAAAATGATTTTCACAATCAATATTTGTTTGTAAACAGTCAACTGAGTGTGTCACCCAGCTGAGCAATGTGACGTTTGCGCGAGGTGGCTATCTGAGCATGCACACAAGCAAGCACTTGTGTGAAACAAAACGAACGCACCCCTAAAGTACAATATTTTCCTTATTCATGCAAAAAAGAAAGATTTGAATAAATATATCTGTCAATCTTTATGAAACCTCAAAGACAACAGGAAAAGTTTCAACATAATGTCAAAAATGGTCATGGAAAAGTAGGAAAAGTCCATAATACAGTGTTATTGTGGCATATAAATACTCAAATCTATAGCTGTTTCACCGGCCAACACTTCTTAAAAGGCACCACAAAATAAACGTTTTCAAATTTGTGATTTTGAAGCTGTATATTACCTCATTGTCCATCCGCTGTCTCTTCCCACCAAAGTCTCCCTGGAAGTCGCCTCTTCGTTTCCCTGGCGACCCCCTCATGCCTCCTCTCCCTCCAGGGCCTGGAGTGAACCCTCCACGAGGAGGCATGAAATCTCCTCTTCTTGATCCCCCCCGCATTGGTCCGCCTCTCATAGGTCCACCTCGCATCATTCTGGATCGTTGGCCTCTGTAAGGTCCACCACCCCTTGGACCACCCCTAGGACCATCAAAATATGATCCATAATCTTCTTCATAATAACCTCGGTCATATTCATTTCCATAATATTGTTCACCACCTCCATCGCCATAGTAATCTTCGCCGCCATAACCGCTTTCATATGTTTGATCACCGTAACCAGTGTCAAGGCCAATCTTCTCACTGAGTTTATTGATTACGTCTGACTGTTTCTTTAACAATTCTACCAATTCATTATTATTTTGTCCACTGATGGACTGCTGGCCACCTCCTAATCCCATCTGACTACCCATCATTCCACTTTGATCTCCCATCATTCCACTTTGGCCTCCCATCATCCCACTTTGACCTGCCATCATGCGACCTTGACCCCCTCTCATATCACTTTGCCCTCCCATCATGTGACCTTGGCCGCCCATATTACCACTCTGACCCCCCATCATGCGACCTTGACCCCCTCTCATATCACTTTGACCTCCCATCATCCCACTTTGACCACCCATCATCCCACTTTGACCTCCCATCATGCCACTCTGACCTTCCCTCATATGACCTTGACCTCCCATTCCACTCTGACCCCCCATAATTCGACTATGACCGCCCATATTCCGCTTCATGCTACCATGACTTCCCATTGTATTTCCACTTCCGAATCCCCCATCATCTTGGCTGTAACCTCCACCAAAGTCCGGGTTTTCTTCCAGATATCCTCCGACTGACCGCTGAACATTCCTGCCTCCCACCTCATAGTCCATGTTGCCATCGTCATTCCACATCATATCATTCCCACTCCCAAATCTGCCTTGTCCTTGACGACCGTACATCGTAATGTTTTTCAGGTATCTCTATTAGATCTGAAACAATACCAACCTAAGTATTAGGATGAGTGAGTGACTTTAATTTTATGCTGCTTTTAGCAATATGTTACACTGGAGGAGAAGAGAAATGGCTTCTCACATTGTACTCATGTGGGGAATAGAACCCAGGCCTTCGGCGTGGCAGGCGAATGCTTTCATCACAAAACTGCCCAACAGCTCCAATCATTATTAATATGAGTACCACAACAGGTACAGCAGTGAGTGAGTTTAGTTTTACGCCGCTTTTAGCAATATTCCAGCAATATAACGGCAGGGGACACCAGAAATGGGCTAAACACATTGTGCCCATGTTGGGAATCGAACCCGGGTTTTCGGCGTGACGAGCGAACGCCTTAACCACTAGGCTACCCCACCGCCCCCACAGGTACAGCAACAAACCGAGTGAGTGAGTATGGTTTTACGCCGCTTTTAGCAATATTCCAGCAATATAACGGCAGGGGACACCAGAAATGGGCTTCACACATTGTACCCATTGAGGGAGACGAACCTGGGTCTTCAGTGTGACGAACGAACAGCAACAAACTGAAGTCAGAGAACATATACAATGTATCTGTTTGATATATCTACCAATTTTTGTTGAAAAATATTGAACGGTTTTTGAGTTATACTCTGGAAAAAAAATGATTACGGACGGACGGATGAGGCGTCGACTATATCCCCCGGCATTACATGAGTCTGGACCAGACAATCCAGTGATCAACAGCATAAGCATTGATCTATGCAATTGGGAACCGATAAAATGTGTCAACCAAGTCAGTGAGCCTGACCACCCGATCCCGTTAGTCGCCTCTTACGACAAGCATGGGTGGCTGAAGATCAATATTCTAACCCGGACCTTCACGGGTATACTTCAGGATTGACTGTTCAGTGCCTGTACTTCAACAATCCAACATTCCACAAGGGTAACCAGGTCCTGTATCATAAACCTCCAGTAACATCACCCTATTACTTGGTTCACTTTGTGTAAGTATTTGGGCTCAGTACGACATGTATCAATGGAGAACACAGCTCATCACTGTTATTGGCAAATTGAGGTGAGGTGAAACTGGGTTTTACGTCGTGCTTGAGAATATTTCGCTTATGTGACGATGTGCATGCGTGTGTATGTATGTGTATGTGCAGCTGCTTGCACTAGCCCAGACTTAAGCTGGTTTTATAGTGCTAGCTCACTGAGATACCATGCCGCAGTTAAGCATGAATACCCCACTCAGACATATTATACCGACTCCGAGCCGACCGGTCCTTGTTGTACACATTAATGCCGAGCGCCAGACTGAGACCAACAAGTACCATATTTTAACGTCTTTTGGTATGACGCGGTCAGGGATCGAACCCGCGACCTTCCGCTCTCCGGGCGGACGCTCTAACCACTACACCACGGAGGCGGTCAACCCTAAGGTTTTGAATCATATAGGTTTTACTTTTTGATTGTAGTAACCAACTTAGGAAACTAACTTGTTTGTGTTGCACTCAGCATATTCCACCTATATGAAAGCGGTCTATAAATAATCAAGACTAGACCAGAAAATCCAGTGATCAACAGCATGAGCATGAAGCTATGCTTTTGGGATGTGTCAACCAAGCCAACAAGCCTGACCACCCGATTCCGTTAACCGCCTGAGTCTTACAACAAGGATGGGTTGCTGAAGACCAATTCTAACCAGGATCTTAATGAGCTCATAAAAATAAACTAATGGATGTAACAAACTCAGGTCCCTGTCTCTGGTTGCATATTTCACTTGGAATGAGTGAGTTGAGTTTTACCCCGCTTTTAGCAATATTCCAAGTTCCAGCAATATCATGGCAGGGGACACCCGAAATGGGCTACACACATTGTACCCATGTGGGGAATCGAACCCGGGTCTTCCGTGTGACGAGCAAACGCTTTAACCACTGGGCTACCCCACCGCCAAATGTATCTAGTAAGCTATACAACTGATTGACAGTTCAAGAAAACTGCACAGTGACAAATCTACACCTCCCAGTGTGTGTGTGTGTGTGTGTGTGTGTGTGTGTGTGTGTGTGTGTTTGTGTTTGGGGTTTGGGTAAGGGTACGCTTCTGTATACAGAAACGTACCTGGGGTACACAACGACCCCTTCAACGCAGCTAACCACACTGTTGTAGGCATATTATCTTCTCGAGAAATGCATGGTAATATCAAATGACCATTGTCAGATCTGATTACGATGCATGATTTCAAATAAATATAAATATGGACTACTGTCTTAAACTGATGTTATTGGGCACAAAGAAAGGACAGGACCTGTTATTCAGACTAGCTGCTACACTTGCGCAGTGCGATCCAAAATGTACGCATGTAGAGTTATGTGAAGTGAGCTGATCGAAATACGAACGGAAGATAATAATGCAATATTCTGGATGAAGCATTCATATTCCAGATCATCAAGTACACATTAAGCTATAACCAGATTCCATGCACTCAATTGTACTTTGCATTACGAATAGTTCATGTTATCAACGTTCCCACACAGACCTATTTTGTTCACCAAATGCCGGTCACGCTGCCGACGAAGCGTAGTTATTTCTAATGTGTACTATTAACCTCAACACGACTTACATAACATATCTTACATAAAAGGCATCTACTTGACGTATTTCATATATTTCCTTCCCTTTTAACATACAAACAATGCCAGCATGTAATTCATCCTATAATGCATAGTTTAAGATTTCAAGGATCTACAGTAGACATTGCCATATGTTTGCCCATGCCGTGGAATTACAAGATTTGTTTTTCGTGTATTTATTGACAACAAATGATTTTTTTATGAATTTTATCATTTTATGAATTGAAATGCGTTTGATCAGTGTTTAAAGGGTTAGAAACATGGTCACAACAATAAAACAATTAATACATGCTAACAGGTAGTGTTAGAGACGCATTTCATGTTAGTATTAGAAGGACGCTCGTCAAAACAAAAACATTACAACATACAGAATGCAGTATAGGGATACGTACACACACTTTGTCATACTTCAAGTCCTATTTGTATTGTGTGTCACTATTGTATAATGATGATGTTGTTCCACTCACTCACGATCCCACTCAAGACCTCACGATCTCACTCAAGATCTCAAGATCTCAAGATCTCACTCAAGATCTCAAGATCTCACTCGATATTTTACTCATGATCCCACTCACTCACGATTTTACTCAAGATCTCACTCAAGACCTCACGATCTCAAGATCTCACTCAAGATCTCGCTCAAGATCTCACAACATATCTTATTCAAGATCTCACTCAAGATCTCACGATCTCAAGATCTCAAAGATCTCACTCAAGATCTCACACATCTCAAGATCTCACTCAAGATCTCACTCGATCTCAAGATCTCACTCAAGATCTCGCTCAAGATCTCACAACATATTTTATTCAAGATCTCACTCAAGACCTCACGATCTCAAGATCTCACTCAAGATCTCGCTCAAGATCTCACAACATATTTTATTCAAGATCTCACTCAAGACCTCACGATCTCAAGATCTCACTCAAGATCTCGCTCAAGATCTCACAACATATTTTATTCAAGATCTCACTCAAGACCTCACGATCTCAAGATCTCACTCAAGATCTCGCTCAAGATCTCACAACATATTTTATTCAAGATCTCACTCAAGACCTCACGATCTCAAGATCTCACTCAAGATCTCGCTCAAGATCTCACAACATATTTTATTCAAGATCTCACTCAAGACCTCACGATCTCAAGATCTCACTCAAGATCTCACAACATATTTTATTCAAGATCTCACTCAAGATGTTAAAGGAGAATACTAACGAAAACAAATCTGTTCATATAAAGGCATTCTAAAAGTCACCTCCCGTGATTAAAATTGCACCCAAATTTGGTAAAAACGCAAGAAACACACAAAAAACGTACTCATATTTCCGCCTGTTACGGAAACACCCGACAGTTAAAGGAGAATACCAGACAATTTCAATAATTTGCTGAGTGAAAGATAAAGTCATCAGAAACATGTACCCAGATTTTTAATTACAAAATATGGTTATTTATGTTTTAATCGCGAAAACAGTTTCTGGTATCTGAGCTTCGGCCATGATGCATATTCCGCTGGAACTCACGTGACCTTTCCGCTCGTGACGTCAAATATGACAAGAGTCCGCCATATATTGCCAAAGACCAAGCGCTACAGTAATACAAATGTGTTGTTTCTGTCGTTTTTGTAAGTGGTACGATAATGTATTGGGTTGCCTGGGAATTCACAGCATCATCGAACAATGGAGTGAGTGAGTAAGTGAGTTTAGTTTTACGCCGCACTCAGCCATTTTCCATCTATATGGCGGCGGTCTGTAAATAATCGAGTCTGGACCAGACAAGCCAGTGATCAACAGCATGAGCATCGATCTGCGCAATTGGGAACCGATAACATACGTCAACCAAGTCAGCGAGCCTGACCACCCGATCCCGTTAGTCGCCTCTTACGACAAGCATGGGTTAAATATTCTAACCCGGACCTTAACAGGTCTGGAACAATGGAAAGAGCCACCGGGTTTTCAAGTAAAACGATAGATTTAGGCAGGAGAAATGTTCGATCATTTCGAGACTTGTGCATATGAAAGAGACATGCAGACATGTGGTATGAAAATCCAAAAGTACTGCTGAAGAAGGAAACAGTACCCACGAGATTCATTTACGTGTATCATTCCATGTTACAACTTACTCATTTTTAACATAGATTAAATCAAGTCCGATTGTGATGTAATAGGGTACCAGTCGAATTGCCCCAGTTACAAAATGCCCCAGCAAATTTGGTCAAATTGCCCCGGATTTCTGGTCAAATTGCCCCAGGGGGTAGTCAAAATGACCCAATTTATTTAAAATGATTAAATATTTGCCATAAATGCATAGTTTTGACAAGTTTGATATCATGTTCTTCATATAATAGTTATACATGCATAGTTATGAGATGACTAAAGGAACATTTATCAGACATTTTACTTCGTAATAACCTATGAAGAACATAATATCAAAGTTGACAAAAGCTATGTATTTATTGTATAGGGCCTATATTTAATCCCTTCAAATACATTTGACCAAATTAGGATGAATGACCACAATGTCTGGGGCATTTTGTTGCTGGGGCAGTTCGACTGGTACCCATGAGATATATATTATCAAAATCAGTAAGAGATTTCACATTAGCTTGAAACAAATGTTTCAATATATAACGTTCGTTCCGGTTTGGAGCCCTAAATGCTGCAGTCTACCCGAAAAATTGCCGAATACAACCGCAAATCATGAAGTACTAAATTGTTACATTCATTGTTTTCTGCTTTGTCCAATTACGCACGTCGGCATCTGACTCGCTATTAATTGTCAGTAGTGTGCACGTGTGCAGTGAAAGTTCTTCTGTATTCTCATTGGTTGACAAGATGCGATTCTGATATTCAAGGTTATGACCGAGCTCTATAACTATTTACATATGCAAAAACTAGGGAAATAGACATTTTCCTGACTAGTATTATATAATTCATCAGTTTTGGGGGAATAACTTATCTGACTGACTGAGTTTGGTTTTACGCCGCTTTTAGCAATATTCCAGCAACATCACGGCGGGGGACACCAGAAATGGGCTTCACACATTGTGCCCATGTGGGGATTCGAACCCGGGTCTTCGGCGTGACGAGCCAACGCTTTAACCATTAGGCTACCCCACCGCCCCGAATAACTTATCTGCGTCGCTTATATTATCTCTGCTCGACCAGGGTGGGATCTTGTATGGAAACTTGATACGTTATTAATGAGAACTAGGATCCTAAATTTTTTGCAGCAGATTAATCTCTATGTTCCCCCGTTTGAAGCATAATAACTTTTTTAAATCCCAGACACCCTACAGTCAACCATTTGACACAAAAGAAACTGCAATCACATTTCAAAAACATATTTTCTTAGACTGGTCATTTATTTATAGGGTTGGGTGTGCTGGTTGGACTGTATCACATTTTGCTGACAAATAATATTCCTGATTGATTATGTGGCCTATTTATAAAATTGTTTTGACATCAAGCGGTGCCTCCGTTTCACTTGATTCTTCTTCATCTTCACTGGAAGATTGTCTTGCAAGACGTAAAATTTGGATCGTATTGATACGGTCTAACATCCATTTCAGAAATGACATCAGGGACATCTTTTATTGCTTCAGAATCCATGAGGTAAAATCGAAGAGAAAGTCATCAGCAACAGGCACATATGACGTCATGTCACGTGTCTCATTGTACCTCAGTGGGCTTGAACTACAAAGCCACGTTTACAAGCATCAGCTCACAGGCACACTTATAAGAGCTCATAGCTGTTTTGACAGACTGGTGCAATAAGTAAACGATCATTCGTACTATATTTATTCCATAATCTGTTTATGTGAATCTCCTTTGTTTTATGTCCGCACTTGGCTGTCGTATGTTGAATTCTATGAAAATGCTGTAAAATGCTTTCAAAATAAAATTATATAAAAAACACAACAAAATTGTATTTTATTTGGCTGGCTCATACATTTTTATGGAAGATGTCAGTAACTGAATATCAGTTCCTAATAAATTATTCTGCATTACTTATATATATTGTAACCCGCAGTTTATTCAAATTAATATGCATTTTTAAAAAGATTACTCTTTTTACGTTTCAAACTCACTCGAATTACATGAATTATAAGCTATAGAAATAAAGGCCGCTGCACATTTTCCAAACTCCACACCAACACTGAAATTAAGAATAGTTGTCACACAATTACTACCATGTCTTTATACTCTCTTGCTCAAGCTGCTACTAATCCTATACACATATCTATTGACATTTCTGACACAAATGATATAAAATAAGCTAAGAAAGGTTGATTTATTCTTTTTGTAAATATATCGCAATACGCGTGGTTTTGACAGAATTTCATGTTTCAATAACTCTGCGCACACTTGCCGCTTGACAAAAGACATTCCGAGACGGGCCCAAGTCCATAATAAGCAGGGTCAGAGAGTAACTGCGTGGGGAAGGAAGGACACGCTTGCAGAATCAACACAGAATTTCTGAAAATAGTCATATTTTGACCAATGTAAGTAGCTCTAATAAGATATGCACGTGAAAATGGTTATTGTATTTATTATGTTATAGATAATCATTTAATTGTATACGTTTAAACGTTCACTTCACGCATTTCTGAGGAATTGCGATGGGAAGCCATTTTTATTTTCTAGCCGTCGCGTGCTCATTAGGTCGCACGGTATTCGTTTCCAAGAAACAGTCGGCGTGGACTGTTGTAGTTTGATTTCCAGGTGCTTTGAATCCGGGCATGTGTTTAACCGATATACTTCAACAATAAAGTTTCATTGCAGACCCTTTTTACGTTGTAACAAAGAGGCGTGGTATGTTCTATCTTACTATCCCCTTTCGGTCCATGGCTCAGGTTTCCGCTTGCGATCAGGAGAGAATTTTTTTTTATCTTTTCTGTGTCATGGCTTCATTTGAGATAAAGCATGCTATGAAGCTTTCGGTGTTGTGGTGGTCAGTGTAGTTCGTAGGTTATCAGTTCACGACAAAGAAATTATCGCTTCGACAACATTGTTAATTAGACTGTCTATATCGTGTTACTTTCATAGACGAGGAAGTTTGTGATAACGATTGTTGATAGGCTGATGCAATTTGGGGCCTGCAATTTGTATATACACTTGTTGGTGTATTGCACTTATTCCAATTTGCACTAGTACCACGTGAAGGCCCAAAAAGCCCAGCTTTACAAATCTAATTAGCCCACAACAAACCACCAGATCACAAATAATAAGTGCTCATTTAGTACCAAGTCATCTGCATCACATTGTTTGCCTTCATGCTCACCAACAGTTTCCATTTTCTTGGGTTGTAGTCAAATGGGCCATAATGAAAAGTAAAAACGGCCGAAATAAGGGCCGAAAAATACAAATTTGATAATTACATAGTAAAATAGTGTTCAGTTGTTATTTTGAATGGAATTTGAACATGAGAATCAAATGTTTTCATTGTGAAGCGTCTTGATTCAGTATCATGACTAATCCGTATGGGATGTTTGCTTTTTGTTGTAAGTTTTTAATCCAAATCTAATTAAAACATGGGAGTCTTAACGTTTTATTGTAAAGTTTCTCGACTCAGTGTCTTAACTAATGAAATCACTTCAATTGACATGGATATCTTATCCAGTTCACACAAAAAGCTTATGAACCAAACTACAAAGCAATAAACAAAATCAGAAATATTCCTGTTAAAGTTGTAACACCTAACTGGACTCAGCAAATAAAAAGGGCTATACAACTAGACTCCACAATAACACAACTAGATTCTCTCGTCCAAACAGCTAATAACAACAAAACACAAACTAAAATTATTTCTGCCAACAGAATCATGTCAAAAGAAAAAACAACCAACTACTGTAAACGTACTTATTTTCGTGTAGTGCAATTTACGAGGAATTGACAGTTTAGACTACATCGTGCGGTCAATTATTCGCGCAATCAGTAATTGCCGGAACTGCCAGCTGTCTCTTTGGCCGCCACTAATAGCAGTGAAAACAAACAGAGTGGCTTAACCTGTCAGGCGGCGTTTATTGCTTACTCACCGGAAATCCCTATCTGTGCGATATACTAGTACACAGTAATCCGTTTACTCATGGAAGAGATGAAAAACACATCAGTCTTATGTTCCGAATTCTGACGATCTGACGAATTAACTTCTACTGTATATGAAGCTCTTTGTGATTTCAAACAAGCCGGGTTGTTGTGAATGAGATGATTGAGTGTTAAGTGACTATTAAGCTTCATGATGTACTGGTAAATAAAATCTTAATGAATAAATAAAATACTGCTGTATTATTTCTTTCCGAGTCGTTTCATGGTAATCTGTTTTGTATCAAACCATCTGTCATGTGACCAATTTCCTTGGCGGCCACAAGACACATTGCTGTTTACGCTAATTCGGCGATGGGATTTGGCTCATTATTTAATTATGTTTTGGGAAATCCATTATAGCGACAGTTAAGTATGATTCTTTATGCTACTATCAGTCGCCATTTTAAGATTCCCGTAGATTTCTGTCTTCAAACTTGATGTGTTATGGTAACAACTCAGGGGCGAACGTGGCTAGACTGAATGAATGACAGGTTTATTCGCGGTGTATAAATTTTCGCACTAAAATGTTTTGCGCGAAAAGCGCGAAAAAAAAACCTGCGCGAAATATAATACGTTTACAGTATGTAGTTCTTAACTTCGAAGGCACTATTCTGTCAACAAATATACCATTTGCGAAGTGTCTCCAATATGCCCATACTCACAAAAATTGTACAGAAAACCAACATTGCACTAAATGCGGCAGAAATAACCATACATTTGATAAATGTAAAGCTCGTCTTTACTGCATCCATTGCCCAGTGTTCACGAATAGCGTCTGACCCTCTGACAAATCCGGCAGATTTGCCAACGGTCAGACAGAAGTCTACAACCCGCCGGCCCCAGTATCTGACTGAATATTTCACAATGACTTTGACTGAAGTTGTTTTATGTGACATGTGACACTTGTTTGCTGTTTATAAATCTTATGTTTGTTAATAATTTCAATGTCAATTATAAGAAATATTAAATCTGAAATGTGTGTTTAATTTTATGCCATGGGTCCTGTGCATTTTCAATGGGTCAGACAGACATCTGAAACTTACAGGACCCAATGTCCTGTGACTTTGAAACACCATTCGTGAACACTGATTGCCGGATATCACTTTCCATAAGTGTCGATATAAACAACTCACAGCTGAACTCAATGAACCAGTTAAAATTATGAACGAATGAACTTGTGTAAATTACCATTATATTGTTTTTGTTAATTATGTGAACTTGTGTTAATTAAGTAAATTATGAACTATATGTATTGCCATTACATGAAATCTTGGCTACATGCTTGGCTATTACCATGCCATTACCATTTTATTAATGTTATGATGATATTATGTTTCAATGCTATATGTGTCAATAAATAATGTAAAACCTTTCTAAACTTTATTCTGTTCGGCCTATATGACTAGGAATAAGGCCCTTTTGACTTTTTGTCACGGCCCATTTTACTTTCACCTTGACCCTTTTGACTTTTTCCATGGGCCCTTTTGACTTGGCACTTCTCGGTCCATTTGACTAGTTCCCGTTTTCTTGACGAAGCTGGATGAAAACATAGTGTTTCTTCTAATTGAGGTAGCTGACCCCAAACCAATATCCTAAATAATCATAAGGGCCATTGTAAACTAAAGGAACGCTTGATCTGAAAGGGGATGCAAAGGATAATGTGATCAGTGTGATTCTAACAACTACACCTTAAGATCAAAGGGGCAGGTGAAGTGAGAGCCAGAGGCAGATTTAGTGTTGAAGATTGTCCTCAAGATCTGGAAAATCCTTTGTTTTCACATGTGTATTTGTCATTTTCCTTCTCAATCATGTCATCAAATACAAAATGGCCACAAAAGATAAAACATCATGGCCACAGCTAAAAGTAAAACATCAAATTGTCTGACATAATATTTTGGTATTACTTTCTTGCACATGGATATAGTAGAGATATCTTGGTATGTAAAATTATCATTCACGATGTTGAGGCATGCAGCACAAGATATAAAACTCATATATCTGAAACCTTTTTGTATTGTTTTGTTCTGTAATCATGACAATCAAAAGTTTGAGTCAGTATCAACATATATGAAGGATTTAACAACTTACATCGAAGATCTGTGTCAAGTAATTTATTAAAGATATGAGCCTCTGAACGTGAAAACACACTGAACAGCAAAAAGTTCACTGTAACTTTGTGACTTGTTGTATACATCAGAATCTCGTCTCTTACGCATGATGGCCCTTTGACATTTTAGAATGGTTTAGAAGTAATTTATTAATGTTCATGCAACGGGTCCAACAAATGATGACAAAAGTATTATGGCTATTCATTTGAAGATATACTAGCCATTGATAATTTTACAGTGTTTGCTGTCAGGAAAGTTCACAGAAAGTGTTTACATTTAGAAAATAACAATAATCATGTTTAAGTCAATCTTAACCCGAGTTGATGTTGCCCTTCTCATTGAGTTGGATTTTTTAAAATAGATGTCCACTGAAATGGTTCAGCTTTTAATAGACTGAATGGCTTGGTTGAAATGGTCACTGTATGACTGATATGTATTCTTTTGGCAGACTTAATGACTTAGTTGAGAGTGAGTGACTAGTAAGTGAAAGTTGTTTTATGCAACAACGCCAGTTTTGCAGCAATTCACAGCTGTGAACCACTCGTGGGCGTTGTTTTCCTGGTTGAGGTGTGATTATTTTCTCTTTGTACTGATCAAGTTCAGGGGTGGAAATAACCCATTGCCCGACGTCCGAGTCCAGTGTTTTTATCTGTCAGGCAAGCAAATTTGTATATCACACTGTACCGGTGTCCAGTTGACTTTCCAATGTTAATTATGTTGTTTATTTAAAAACTCAGCAGGAAAACAATCAGTCTAGTGGAAAAATTATCAGGGCAAGTGACATTACATGTGCCACTGTACCGGAGTACACTATCAATTTTAAAGTTATTTCCACCCCTGAAGTTTGATTATTGCTGATGACCCATTAACACATTCACTGACATAGCAGCATACTGTTATTCTTATAGTGAGTACAGTCAGCACTTTAGCCTCTGGCCCGCTAGCCCATTTCTAGTAAAAATCCAGTCAGGCCAGTAAGTCTCCAGTCACTGGCCCAACTGGCTAGTGAATTTTCATGGAATCATTTTGTAAATTTATCACCCTCTCCAACTTGTTAAGTTATAATACACTTTTAGATCATGCAAGATTATGGCCTGATAAAGATTATCATCATATTAGCAGCTTGACGATGAAACCTGTGTCTACATTCAAATTCCGGACTATTGAATTATTCTGTGGGCTAGTAACTTCAGGCATAGCTAGCCCGACTGGCTTGCAACGTTTGGAAACTATTCCGCACAGTGTAAGCATGGTGGTGAAATTCTCTGGTCTCATTTCAGAAAGAATGTCTTTACAGATCTCCGAGATGCCACGCAATCGAGGCTACAGTGGGGATAACTACTCAAGCAGCTATAACTACGGCGACTCCTACACCACCAGCAGTGGCAGTGCAGGCCGATCCGGTGGTTCTGGTCGTTATGGCTCTGACTATGACTACACTGGGTATTACCAAGATTCTGGCTCCTCCGGCGGCTATGGCGGAATGTCAAGCTTTTCAACATCAAGCCTTGGTGGGATGGGCAGCTTTGGAAGTAGTAGTTCCAGCTTCGACAAGTTACAGGTGAGACTTGGTAGCTCAGATATGTTTCTTTATTGGAAAGCATTGTTGACCAAGAATTCATTATACATACTGGATTGAATTTTAAAATCGGTAAATAGGCTCTCAAGATCAGTGATAAGAACTTGGTTATATTGAAACAGTTTTTGGTTTCCAGTTACAGAAGGCAATACGAAAAAGTCAAATATGTGGCAGCAGGATTTTGCAACAGGCCCTGTGACAAATGTTTTATAGTCATGACTGTCCAGCTTGAAGTCAGACAATTGCATTTATTTTAATGCGACACAATTATTGTATTCAGAATCTCTGAGAGGCTAGCAGGAAATCAGGTTGTAAAGGTCTTGTATTGCTCCCATCTTAATCTTGTTGGTATATTTTTCTGAATAGCACCCCACTTAAATTATGTCTCCTATGGTTATCAATATAAACAAAAGGAGATAATTCAAAAGTGCTCCTGGTTGTTGCAGACCACTACCAAATCAGTGTTGCAAATGCCTCATCTGCTGCCTTAACTACTACTAGTACTATTACTAAAGTACTGTCGGAAATAGGAAAAACTGTTTTTATGCTGTTACTCTGTATCCCTAATATTTAGACAACTGCAAATACATATGTCATGAAAGTTATTATTTTTTACCTCGGCCATCGTTTATAATGAAGCTACGTCTAATTTCAAATTGGGCATTTAAAAAGTGTCCTTAGTAATACAATAAAGTTGCACACTAATTGCATAAAGCCATGGTCTGTTCCAAATAAATCATTTTGGACTTAGGAAAAAACGCATTGCTCATTTCTGCACTAATCTCTCCTCAGTAAAGTCCCTTTTCTACGTTTCCTATGTCCCTACCACTGAGACTGTAGTTAGGCCGAACTTAGTTTAACATATATTTCACACTTGCACATATCAACTACATAAATTGTATAGAGAAATGAGAAAATAGTTTTTTTCTATTTCCGACTGGACTTTACTACACAGACTATTGATATCTGCCACAAAAACTTAGTCAGTGCTTAAACTTGAGTCCAGGATTCCAAACTTGGCTCTTTGAGCATGGATCATATTATCAAATAAAGTCTGAGTTGCTTTCTCACAAATAGTTGTTAAAAAAACATTTACAAGCACAGCATGATTATCCCAGGTGTCCAGATCCTTATTTACTGATCAAATCCTGGCTTCACGTATACATGAATTCTACAGCAAGAGCGCCAGATAAGCATTTGGCCATGTGGGTATGATACCCATACTTTTTAAACTAAGTGGGTATTTCCAATTTCAAGTGGATATCTATACTTATTGATACCCACCATATTTTTAAAATCTGGATATCATTTCAAATAATAAGTTTAAAAGGTGCGACGTTTTTATCCTATAATAGAGATAAGACAAAATCCTCCAATTTAAAGATGAATAACTAATAATGCTAAATTATAGTTAAAAGCTAATACAGCTTTATCCACTTGGGCTGTAAGAAATATGTGCCTTAGTAGTGGTTAATTGAAATAATTGATGATTGGTGGTAGTGACTAAACGACCAAGCAATCCATCATGTTTACTCAAAACGAGCACAAACAATTCTGGAATACCTGTTTTCATTAACAATATTTTTCACAAGGTTGGTTTTGTCTGTTACAATTCATAAGCACTACAAGCTCATTCTAAGTCATGATTGAATTTATCTTAAACACTCCAAGAAATTTATGTTCCTAACATGCTAGTCATCCTTTAAAGATGTGAAATTTTGCCCAAATAAAACCCAAGGAACTAAAGTACTGTAGGAAATGCTAGAAAAATGCTTTTTGACTTATATTTAAAATTCAGAGGTATTACAGTTACTTAAATAACAAATATCACTTCAAGAAACATCTACCTAATGTAGACCGAGGGAATAAATTTGGAGACATGCTCTAAACTGTGTTTTTACTGATGAAAATACCAAAAAACTTAGAAAAATAAGGGGTAGTTGGACGTTATTTGAAACAAACATTAACTGCCTGTATTACGTCATCAGCATGCACGGTATCGACAGGTGAAATTAACACCTGAGCACACGCTCGGGCAAGGGGTCATATCAATAGATGTTTTCTGCAAAATGTTGAATATGTGTACGTATTGTATACGTATTGGTTTTGTAAGGGATCATTTGTGAATGTGTGTTTGTTTTGAAATAAACATACAATTACTGTACATTGGAAAGAATCCTATCACTTGTGTTATCTTATCGATTGATTGTAGAAATGTGCAGCGCTTTTAATAAATGTTTTGTATGTCAACAGTATAGTTCATTGAAAAAATATGGATGTAATTCGGTCAGTTTAATCTAGTTGGCCAAAGATATATTATATATATTTTTCTTTTCATAAAGTTTGTAGACCGCCGTCCTAAGCACTCCCTTGTCAAAGTTGTCAAGGATGGTTTTCGTCCCGGTTTTGCATATGAGACGGTCCCTGTCTTGTCTGATTTGTTTACAATATTGTAAACTTGTTGGTAAGACATGCCCACAGCTCTACAAGTTCTGTAATAAACCCTCTCTACACTAATGAAAGGTTTACCTCTGTCTTTTTTAAGCTGAAAAAAACTATAAACCTTTGCAACAATCGACTGCAAATCGTTGGCCATAGTGGACGCTGTGATAAAGATGTGCATGCATGACGGGAAACTTATTATTCAAGACTTAACATTTATATTAATATTTCTTCAATAAAGAAAACGATAATTAAGTAAAGTACTCAAACATTCAACATTTATTTGTTTAGGAAAAACGTTAATTCATATTTTTACACCACCTGTATTATTAGCATAAATGTAAAGACTATTTCAGAGTCTTAAGTTGCTGTTTTGGTACCAAATTCTCTCCTGTAAACTGCCCTTTAAATACATGGGAATGTTAAATCGATTGAAATAAAAATTAGGTAGACAATAGGCGAGTTGATATATTGACAACATAGTACATTTATCACCTTTATAAAGATAATAAGGCTAAAAAGCATTTTTCTAGCATTTCCGACAGTACTTTACATGTGTTTTTCCTTATTTGTTTGTTCATTAACAATTTTCATAAGTGATGCTAACCAATTATTTTCGATGATTGATCGGTTGTAATGAACCAATCATCAATTATGAGATTTTAACCAATTCCAAACACTATGCCTTAGTCTACATCCGATTTGGTGTAAAAAAATTACTAAGATCGCTATTAAGATGATATAACAGCCATGTTTTCACTTTATCAGTTTTTAAAACCTTTGTTTGATTACTAGATTAACATTTACACCACTTACAGCACTGAGTTCATGATACATACCTGCCATAGCTGGCACATTGATACTGATAGCATACATTGACAAACTTTGTGACGAACTTTGTACACTCTGCAGACCCTCGTCCGTCCATATGTACAATTGTCAAATTGAGATTTGTCATGACACACACTACAACATAACGTCATAAGATTGTCTTTTTTATTCAAAATTAACCACAGACATTTTCTTGTCCGCGTAGGAACTTTTTTTCAAAACCTCGTTCCCATCGTGTTGAGAAATGAGAGAGAAGAGAAATGTTCTTGGTGGTGCAAAATGCCAGTGCTGGTTATTGCTCACAACTTGCAGATTGATAATCAGAGCTCAGTAATAGGTCAATAATCGGTTGTAATTGTAAACCGCACCACAAAACTAGTTGACAAACATCACAATAAGAAACATGCTTTCTAAAGTTCAATTTGATTAATTTTTTATGAATGTTTTTTAGTCTACAGAGCTTATTGATCACTGATGCAAGTGAGATGGATCGATTGCTAGATTCTTCAATCAATTGCTCCAGGACTAAAAACACCTGTGGCTAAACCCAGATGAAATGAATTGAATACCTAATGTAAATGGGTCTAAATACTTAGACTCAAATTCTTTTTAAGCCATGGAATCCGTGAAGGTCCGGGTTAGAATATTGGCCTTTAGTAACCCATGCTTGTCGTAAGAGGTGACTAATGGGATCGGGTGGTCAGGCTTGCTGACTTGGTTGATGCACATGTCATCGATTCCCAATTGCACAGGTCGATGCTTATGCTGTTGATCACTGGATTGTCTTGTCCAGACTCTAATATTTACAGACCATTCAAATAATGTGAAATGATAATGAATGAGCAGGTTTGCTACCTTACATCCAGCATTGTCTTACCCTCTGATACCCATGTTAATCCAAGTTAGAATTGATCTTTAGTAACCATGCCTGTTGTAAGAGGCTACTAACAAGATTGGGTTGTCAGGCTCGCTGACTTGGTTGACATGTCTTTGTATCCCAGTTAAGAAGATCGATGCTCATGCTGTTGATCACTGGATTGTCTGGTTCAGACTCGATTATTTACAGGCCGCAGCTATATAGTTGGAATATTGCTGAGTGTGGCGTAAAACTAAACTCACTCACTTTAAGTCCTGGCTACATGATTCTGTAATTTTCAGGAACAACTAAATCTGAGAGAATCTCAATTGGCAATGGCGAGCAACCTGCTACAGCAGCAGAGTCGACTGATCGCTGATGTCCAGATGAATGTACCAGAACATGGTGGGCGGGACAGGAGGAACTATGGACAGGACAGAAAGAGATCGGGATCTGATTATCGCATGGACAACAAGCGCCGCAGAAGAGATTCTGACGTATGTATGCTTGAACATGCTTTAGCTGCATCTAACAAAGCTTCTATTATGTGGTGATTTCCAAATAACTACTTTGAATAGTTTACTGATTTGATACTGGTTTAGGTAGAAAATGTTGTTTCAAAATTATGAATATGGCTTTAAAGGTTACTTAATGTTTTACTAGTTATTAGTTCTTTGTTATATAAATTTGGTCATGATTAATGCCTCGTCTGAAGAGCCTGATGATGGGCCTGTGAACTTCCCAGTAGATGGAGCTAGTGGAAAGTTTTAAAACAGGACTACTTGATACATAGAAAATGTAATCCAAAAAGTATTTTCCTTAGGTATTGTTCACTAGCAATCTCACCAAGTTTAGTACATTAACATGTAAAATAAGGAATTGGTAATATTCTGACAGGTAACAATGTCAGTGAGCATGCTAAAGATTCAGTTAAAATGATGTTCAGTTTACGAATCAAAGCACATTTCTGGGCACTGTTGAGTTACAATGAAGTGTCGTAGTCATGTTTTGCATATATATCATGTCTAATATTATTTTTTTCAGTGTTTATTATTTTCAGCAAGTACAGTGATATGTTAGGTCAACTTAGGAGTCTATTGTGATATTGAATACTGTTACAAACTTTATTATCAACCATGTTTCGAGCACTGCCAAAATTTATGACAAAACCCTTGTGAAAATTGCAACACGTAAACATTGTTCTGTATGGATAGATTTAACTAGAACTAACACTTTTATGGAACAAAACAGATCTGTTTTTTGTCCGGCGATTTTACCCACAAATATTTGAGATGTCCTTAACACATTGCACATGTCGTAGAGAAGCACTGTCCGTGGAGGCCACAGCACATGCAGATTGCTTTCAGACAGGCCATGCACTTCCTATTCAGACATGCCAGTATGTGAGAATACTTTAATCCAGTCTTTCCAGATTGTCAAGAGGAAAAGTCTTCACGACGAAGCCTCAATCTGGCTGACTCCATACATGGAGCTCATTTGTTGGATGGCTAATGATTTCAGTCATATGGAGACGATAGAAGAGACCGTGGTTATGGTGGTCGACAAGGGCGGGCGGCGGTCAAAGATATCAAGGAGGCCGTCAAGGAATGCAGCAAGGAAACAGACAAGGCGGTGCCCGAGGGGGCTTTAGCCCAGGAAGGAGAGACAGGCGTGGTGGCGGTTACAGGCAGGGTGGTAATGGGACCAGAGGACCAATGGACCGCAGAAATTCTCAAGGTGATTGCTTGTTGGCAGCCTAAGGAAGAGCCCTGGCCGTTGCAACCGTTTTGGAGAGCCTGATCTCTGCCCCCTTTTCTCGGGCTATTTGGTTTGTGATCTGTGGCACTGGTAATGCTTGCAGTCAGAACCAGCACAAGGCAGCACTTGCCTCTTGGAGGAAATGAGGGTTACCTTATTGTCCCTGATATACCTGAACCATTGAAGTTTGAATGTTAATGTGGTAGAAAGGGATGTGTTCCTTGGCGTCATTGTAATGTTTGCAGAGAAATGAGTACCCAAACGAAACCTCCCCAAACTGCCAAGTATGAGAATGCAGTTTGTTTTATCGGCATGAAAATGTAAAGCTAAACACTCTCGCTCACAAGATGGAAAGGCTGCATCCCCATTTGTGCGTAATGAGGTGTATCGGTGGTTTGCCCTATTAGGAGATCCCAGGAAGTCAAGCTATGCTACGTCTGGGAAATGTTCCCACATTACCCCAGACCCATGTCGTACAGCTTGCCAACTTGTGCTGTATGTGACCAGTAGCTGGTTCATTCTCGTTGTCCCCTTCTAGTGTTAGTGCACCACTGAATAAGGATTCCTTCTACCCACTATGGTGTTTTCAAAATGGACAAGTGAACTGAATCTGGACCTGACAGAAATAATTGATAATTCCAAATTTTGTGCCTGCATTTCTGGATATATATGTTCAAGTATTGTCTACTGAACACTGCTTTTTCGAATGCCACTCCGCAGAAACAGTTTCCCTGTACTGATTATGATCTGAGTCAGATTTGAACAGGGATATTGTTCTGTTTGCTCCATAACCATGTCCAACGAGCAGTCTTAACTACTTCTGAAATATTAAGACAACGCTTAGGCCTTGTTGCAATGCACAACATTTGTTGCGAGTCCGTGTAGACATCTTGAATTGAGTTCAAAATTGGAAAAAAAATGACACTGCTGGAGAATATTTGTCACGTCCATTTTGCAACTTTACACACAAAATCTTTGCTTGATCATGTATTTTGTGTTTTTTTCTTTTTCATTTTTAAATATTGGTTCAGATCATTCACAAATAATTTGTGAAAATGTTAGTCAATTTTGGTTTTGATTTGGTTGGCAGGTAAGTTTTCTAAAACTGATAATTGTCAGTCTTCGTCTGTCTCAGCATGCAAAATTTTGTCTGTTGTCAAACGTCTAATTTCTTTGGTTGATAAATTGCCATTGACAGACGTCGGGAATGAGATTAATTTATAGTTGGACAAAGGTATACCCACGCACTTTCTAACACTGATGTAGTACAATACCATCATCTGATCATTTGATAAATTCAGAACAATTTGGCGAGATCTTTGAAAAAATTTTTTTTTTGATTCTGTGAATGCGAAACATGCTATTTAATTTTATAATCACAATGTTAATCTTGACAAAATGCTAAAGATACAAATTTGTATGAATTTCTTTTAAATGAAATTTGAAAATTAATCTTTAGTAACTCATCTTCCATGGTCTGCTTTATGCAAGTGACCAAGGTGTTGGGTAATGTTGCCTTGTAATACAGCCTGCAGCCATCTGTATGAGCTGTGTGTTTGCTGCATCAGGATGTGCTGACCATGTGACCTTGAACTTCATCTTGGTATTATAGGGGACCGGAGGAAGAAGGGAGAACAGCTGAGGAAGCCGAAAATAGTGCCGAGAGTAAGTTGCACAGATGTCCGGCTGACTAATCGTTAACTGAATATCGACAGATTATTGTTAAATATTGGAGAAGTAACTTGCAAAATGCAAGAAAGAAACAAATTAATAATTTCACATGTATGATGTGTAGTGAAATTTTGGTATGGATCTCTGTCAAAACCGTTTGAACATTAGTAAATAGAAAATGAATAAATACGTAACTTTGTGTATTAATTGTGTAAATGAAAAAATTATTTATTAAGATGTTGTGTTAACAATTTTCATGTCGATAATGCTTAATCATTCTTCCCATCAATGATATTTCTGATGATTAATGTTCTTAGCCTTCCCTAACATAACCATATAACCCTATGCTTGGAGGCAAATGAAATACTTTCAGCGGTCAGCTCATTCGTTTTAATGAATGTAAAGTTTCCATCACTTGCTTGTAAGGTCCAATGCAATCCAATTTATTTGTCACTGCTACTGTCACATTGTTTGGATTATTGTGTACATATAATGCTAGGGAACTTATATATCATTACAGTTTGTGATAGGAAATGGCCGAGTAGGAGTATCAGCTTGTTAGGAAGTGTGAACCCTCCTTGTCATTTTTTATGGCTAGTCTTGGTGCCCATGCCAGCGACCAGTGTGGTAATGACTGAATTGCCAGGATGTAGCTTGATGTTGCTAAATGTTTGAAGCCTTATTTGCCCGGTTACTATTTTCATGATGTAAATATCCAATTTAGTCGACTATAGAGATCACTTTAGTCGACTATAGAGATCACTTTGTGGTCACAGTCTGGGAAGATAATTAGGAAATCCTAGTGTATGTTGTTACCAACAATGGCAATCAGAGTTTTTGGCATTATCCCCTTTTCTGAAGTCTGTAATCCAGAAATGTCAGTAATAACATACCAGATATCACTAAGATGTACGTACAATGATGATAGAAGCCACATTTGGGTTATTAAGCTGAATCTGGAAAGACTGCTTCCAAGGCACATTGTTTCTTAAACAGCTACCACAAAGAACAATGAATGGAAACGGTAAATTACTGTTTTTCAAATAATGTGAAATGATAATGAATGAGCAGGTTTGCTACCTTACATCCAGCATTGTCTTACCCTCTGATACCCATGTTAATCTAAGTTAGAATTGATCTTCAGTAACCATGCCTGTTGTAAGAGGCGACTAACAGGATTGGGTGGTCAGGCTCGCTGTCTTGGTTGACATGTCTTTGTATCCCAGTTAAGTAGGTTGATGCTCATGATGCAGATCACTGGCTTGTCTGGTCCAGACTTGATTATGTGCAGACCACTGTCATATAGCTAGAATATTGCTGAGTGTGGCGTAAAACTAAACATACTTTTCCCTCTGATAAGCTTTTTGCTGAAATGTTTATGGAATGTATTAATAGAAGCATTAATAAATGTTCTATGGAGCCTTTTGTTGCTGCCTGTGGTTACATGAACATTTTGTTTGTCTTCAGGTGAGCAAGGAGTTGTCTCGTCACTACTGCCATATCTGTGAAGTGGAATGTTTCAATGAGAGGGTAAGTAGATGCATGGTTCTGAAGAGATATTTGTTCAGTGTCCACACATGCACAATTCATTTGGATTGCAGCATGTTTTGATGACTATAAAATAGTACAAAGTTTAGTGATCAAGTCATGAGCTTGAAAACTGCCACTTGTGGTTAATCACCACTCCTTATTGGACATCAGTAAAGCAAGAAACATGCATATGTATAGCCTTGTGCTTGAATCCAAATGAATTATCTCCCTTGGGACACTCTTGATATTTCTCTCAACATGGCAGTGATTGTAATGGTGCTTCATGTGTCAGAATCAATACTAGTGTTTTTTTTTGCTATATATTTTTCATACTTGTAAACCTATTTGTCAACAACTTGAACTAATGTATGGAAAGGGAGAGAGGAGACTATGAGTAGAACACATTCTAGTTGTGCATGGTTTCATTGGCTTGTTATTAGCAAAGGTTGTCATGAATCGATCAAGATAAATCATTTGTCATACTCTCCTTTGCATTCTTTGCAGAACTACCAAAATCATCTGTCCGGAACTCGTCACAAGGAAAAGGCAGATGAGCTGGAGGAGAACCCTACTAGGAAGGCTGAGGTTGAGGCAAAAATTGCAAAACAAGAAGAAGAGAGAGCTAAGCCTTTGCCAGAGAAAGAGGCGTGAGTAGATTGAGATTTGGTCAAATGAATCTTTGGTCAATGTGCTCCGATAAGATTTAGTGACAGAATAGATCATGGGAATTGTTATGAGTGAAGTCATATTTCACTCCAATGTAGCTGTTAAAAGCCATGTACTTTATTTGATCTTCAACTGATGTTAATGAATACCAGCCTGTGAATTCTTTGAGGGAGTAATAGGATCATGCGACCTCAATTCTCAGTTTGATTTTCAAGTATGGTTTTGCTGCTTTGAAATGTTTGAAATTGATCGAATGGTATCAAGTAGTGACAGATCTCTATTGTTTTCTGATGTTTATCACATTCTTGTCTTTTTCCAGGACTGACCACTGCGACATTTGTGACCTTGACATTCATGTTAGTCTGGCAAGTCACCTGAAGTTCAAGCAGCATAGAGTAAGTACAGTGTTACATTTCTTTTGTTGGTGAACTGTCAAGATGTTATAATAATAATAAAGTTCATATTTGTAGTGCGCCTAAATCCAAAATTTTGTCAGAGGCGCAGGTCATAGGCTCGTTTGAACAGGAGGGTCTTCAGTTCACTTTGAAATATGTCAGTCATTGATTTGCTGGATATTTGGCAGGATTCATTCCAGAGTGCTTTGGCAAACTCCTGTCACCGTAGAGTGTTATTCTTGTTTTGGGGACATTTGGTTGTTGAAGTGAAGCTGACCGTTACATGCTTCTAAGCAGTTACTAACTGGAACAAATTATTAAGAATCAGCTCAAAGTACACTGACCTATGTGTTGAAACTTGAATGACAATGCCAAACCTGTTTATGTATTTCAGCACCGAGAGACGCAGGTGAAGAGAGGCTGCTCCTGGTGTAATGTGGGGGGCTTCTCCAACTTCTCTGAAGTACTGGCTCACAGACTCACTGATCTGCACAAGGAGGTAGGAGTCCCCTTGATCATTCCTGTGTATATCATCTACATGTGTGGTCTGCGTCTAAAAGGCCACCTATTTCTTCTCTTCAAAGTTTGCTAAATTGGTGGACTTTCCCAGTGATTTGCTTTATTGTATTGTCATTGTCAGATGCTGCATAAGGGTCACAGGTGGTCCACTTGTCTCGCTTTCTGTAAATCTCTGTACAGAATTATGTACCCAGGGGATGTCATAATAAACTGATTGGGTTTGAATATTGGTTTGTCCCAATAATGTTTCTAAATTTTCTCGATACAGTACTTGTGCACACCAAAGTGGTGACAGTCAAAGTTCTGATTCAGGCCCTTCTCTCACACTGGAGACAGTGGGGTAGCCTAGTGGTAAAAGCGTTCGCTCGTCATGCTGAAGACCCGGGTTCAATTCCCCACATGGGTACAATGTGTGAAGTCTAATTTAGTTGTCCCCCCACTGTGATATTGCTGGAATATTGTCAAAAGCGGCGTAAAACTAAACTCACACTGGGATGAAACTGATTCAACTTGAATACTGTTTCATGCTGCTTTTCAATCAACTCACTCCCTTTTAAATCCCTCCTTTTTATCCCCCGCAACACGTTTTGCAGGGGGGTATTTTAAAATGGACTCCGTCCGTCCGTCCATCCGTCCGTCCGTGCGTGCACATTTGTCTTTTCCGGAGCAGAACTCTAAAACCGTTCAATATTTCTTTACCAAACTTGGCACATAGATTGGTCTGGTGGTGTACTGGTGCCTTTTGGTAGTTTTGGATTTCTGAAAAAATATTTTGGGCATTTCCATGACAACAAGTTTGACATAGACTGAAATTGGTGATAGTGCTCCTTTCTGGAGCAGAACTTTAAAAACCTTTCAATACTCTCCTTCCAGTTTTCTATATACACACCTAAATATTTGACATAATCATAACTCGTAGACATAATCATGAAGAGTATTTTGCCATTGCGGGGGATATTGATGACATGTTCTTCTTGTTGGTGATAATACACTTAGCTTACCAAAAAGCCTCTGACTTGCAGTTCAGTCAGGATTGGATGTGATGTGGAGCCACCAGTTTTAGAGAAAATGAGCAGCTGACATTATTTTGTAACAAAATTCCATTTAAGTCTTTCGTTGCATGTATTTTTAAACCACTACAACAGCTTTTTTATTCCTTTCTCATTGGTTTGTTACAGATGCGTGAGCAGTTTGGAGGGAGACTTCGCCCAGATGTTATCCCCAAACCTGAATATATTGAAGTGGTAATGATAACTTTAAGTCGTTTGAATTAAAACAGTTGTCTGGATATGATGCCTGTCTTTGTAAAGATTTGAGAAACCATCTGATTGGGAGTCATGCTGGATGTTTTGTTCATTAGAACTTGTATTGTCAGCAATAATTATGTTTTCACGAACAGTGGCAGTTAAAGCTGTTAGTCAGGAAAAAACACCAGTATTATATTTCTTCAGATCAAAATGCTTATTGTTTTCTGTACTTAACATGTTAAGCACAAATATTAAACATTCATTTTGTTTCCACAGGAGCAAATCCCTGAATTTGTGGCGGAAACCCCAATGGGTAGGTTTCAAAGATGACCCAAATTTTTTTTAACTTAATGACAAAGTGAAATACACAATGCCATTTTTAGAAAGTGGTCAAATGTAACATATGTTATATTTGGGATTACACTTTCTTAGGTAAGTACAGATTCTAGTACTTTTGGGGTTGAGTCCCATCCGGGATTCGAACCCACACCCTCAGAGTCAGGCACCTAATCGCCAGCATGCAAAGTCAGATGCCTAGACCATTCAGCCACCGCGGCTTCCACAAAAATGGAAGTCGGACAACTGGTAGTCGAGATTGTGGACTTTGTGTACCCCTTTGATAAGTGTTAATTGGCACGGCTCCCACAGCCGAAAGCTATGAAATTAAACAATGCCATTTTTAGAAAGTGGTCAAATGTAACATGTTATATATGGGATTACACTTTACTAAGAAAGTGGGCCGGTGGGGTTTCCTAATGGTTAAAGTGTTGGCTCGTCATGCCGAAGACCCGGGTTAGAATCCCCACATGGGTACAATGTGTGAAGCCCATTTCTGGTGTCCCCCTACCGTGATGTTGCTGGAATATTGCTAAAAGCGGCGTAAAACCAAACTCAGTCAGTCAGTTACTAAGAAAGTGTAATCCCAAATATAACGTGTTACATTTGACCGCACATGTTAATGACAAAATGTGATGTAAGTTCTGTGTGAACATTGTGAAAGGTCACCAGTTGCCATGGTTTTGGTGGACACTAAAGTAAGCATTGGTTGAACACAGTGGGAGACTTGGTCACAGTGACACAACCATTCATCCTATAAACCACTGGTTTGTCTATCAAGTAGGATCTGTGAAGATCTGGGTAAAAATTGATCTTCAATAACCCATGCTTGTCGTAAGAGGCGACTAGTGGGATCGGGTGATCAGGCTTGCTGACTTGATTGACACATGTCATTGTATCCCAGTGGGGTAGATTGATGTTCATGCTGTTGATCACTGGATTGTCTGGTCCAGACTCAATTGTCTACAAACCACAGCCATATAGCTGGAATATTGCCGAGTGCAGCGTAAAACTCGTCACTCTAACAAGCAGGTGGAATATTACTGACTATATACAAGGCAATATTTAGTAAGTCTGGAATTGAACTGAAGGATGTTTTCAGTATGGTATGATAATTGTCAGATCAGAAAGACGAGCATTCAGCTTCGATAAGACCGTAGAATCTGGTGACTATATTCGAGACAAAATACAGTATTCATCTTTCAAGCTAAAACTGATTCCCCAGTCCATATGACTCCTTATAAGTAGTCGTAAAGCCCAGTGTAACAGTCTTGCAATAAGCAAATACTTCTTTATGTATAGGGAAGGACTATGTTGTACCTGTGACTGGCTTCTTCTGCAAGCTCTGTAACAAGTTCTACAAAAAGGAGGAAGCAGCCAAGCAGAATCACTGTTCCTCAGAGGCTCACTACGAAAAGTGGAAGGTATGTGTAGGCATTGGATCACTTGTTGGCAAAGAAATATTCATTGGTTACTAGCTCTTCTTAAAGTTCCTAGTTTGGATACAGTGTTGCAAGAGATCCCAAGCACCTGTCATGAGAGGTAGCTAAAACAAGGAACAAATGATCACAAATATTAACTTGTCTATTTGTGAGAGTAACCTGGTGTGATATTTCTCAAACAGCAACCACTGGTTTCTCTGACCTAGGGGAGGGGGCAGTGGAGTAGCCTAGTGGTTTAAGCTTTCACTTGTCACATGGAAGACCTGGGTTCAATTACCCCATGGGTATAATGTGTGAAGCCTGTTTCTGGTGTTCGCCGTCATGATATTTGCTGGGATATTGTTAAAAGCAGCATTAAACTAAACTCACTCTGACCCAGGCTTTATTAGTTAGAAGCTGCTCTTATAATCTGGAAAATTGCAACTGCTGTATTATTCACATTAAGATTATATTTGTTTCCAGCAAGCCAAGATCGATGCCGTCACTGAGTATCAGACCAAAATTGCCGAACAAAAGGAGAGAGAGTTGGCTGCCAAGAAGAAAATTGAGGAACTTGCAAAGAAGAAGGAAGAAGAAGCCCAAACAAAGGAACAAGAGAACGCTAACGGGGAGGAGAAAGATGAGAAGATGGATACTGATGGAGAGACGCCAGCGACAGAGGAGAACCAAGAGGAAACCGACCAGACCAAGTCTGAAGGCGAACAGATGGAAACTGCCCAGGAAACTGAAACTAATGAAGAAGAACAGCTGAAAGGAGATGACGATGTTCTTCCTTTGGAAGAAGCTGATGAAGAGAAACTACTCTCAAAGGATCCTCCTGCAGATGAGGCTGAAGGAGAGGGGGAGGCTGAAGAGTGGGTCGGAGAAGCGGAAGCTGAGGTTGAGGAAGAGGCACAAACTCCTTCCAGACGTGGTAGGCGAGGTGCAAGAGGAAGAGGCCGTGGACGTGGCAAAAAGTAAAGAGAAGACAGTCAACCTTTTCTTTCAGTTGCAAAGGAATCTACCTTCAGAAGTAATCTTTTGTATTTTAAGTGGAATTTATTTCATAGCTTTTGAGTATTTAGGGAGTTAATCATGTGGGTCATTGCTTATGAGCAGAGTTGAATCCTGTGCCACTCACTGTTGTGCAGCTCTTTCATCATGTTGGTTTTAAACTTACACTGTATTATTCATGTTGATTGTTCATGTTGCCCTACATTTAATAATGTCCTGTGACATGTCAGAGCAAAGCAACTTCGTGTAATATGTCTTTATGTTTTATTTGTTTTTTTTAGAAAGTATTGAAGTTAAAGGCCAATTTTATGGAAAATGTTTTATAAGTATTTGCTTTGACCATCATTTCAGCTCTGTTAACTTGATCCATCAAATTTCTTTTGTGGGACCCCACATCATCAGACTGTTGTTTGAAGTTGTATTGTCATGTTCGTCTACTGTATGCTAATGAAGTTGTTCTTACGCAGCCCTTGTTTATCCTGATCGTAATCATGCCACTTTTGAATGTCAGAAGAAGACCCATTTTGAAGAACTGTAAGAATTCATGATGACTTGTTCATGTTAACCTTTATGCAGTAAAATTTTTTTTTCACTTGGGCTGTAAGTTCGGTTGTAAAGCTGTTTCATTGTGACCCTATCTGCCATGTACAAGGTTACTTCTGTTTCATTTATCATCATCTTGCCTGTTATGATTCCATGCCTCGACAACACCACTTTGCATTTCATCATGACTATGAGCAAATGTTGTCAGTCTTTAAGTGTTCTATGGCATGGTATCTATTTTGAGATTTGCACAATTTTCAAATATCAATTGTAAACCATGAACATTGCGAACAATAAAAGTGCAAGTAAAAAATCAGTTTCTGTTTGTCATTTCCAAGTAACCTGGTCGAGAGTTGACAAAGTTGCTGTTATTGAATCCCCAGTTCTAACCATGAAGATGCGGGTTAGAATTGATCTTCAGCAGCCCATGCTTGTTGTTAGAGACGGCATGGTCGGGTGGTCAGGCTCGCTGACTTTTGACACTTCATGGTATCCCTGTTGTGTAGATCAATGTTCATGCTGTTGATCCCTGGATTCTCTGGTCCAGACTCGATTGTTTAGATATATAGCTGGAATATTGCCGAGTGTTGGGTAAAACTAAACTCGCTCACTCTCATGTTATCAAAACATATCGTTCATGATTGTCTATATACATTATGTTAGCTGCCGATTCATTCATAATGCAATCTGTCTTTTAACATATGACGCATAATACACAACCTGTCACGTGACCAAGTGCAACGACATTCCTCATTCCATACATATTTCAAACAGAAGTTGAAATAGTCATGTCTCATATTTAGATGAGCAGTATTTAATACCCAATTTATTCTTTAAATAACCCAAACCCTTCTGGCAACGGGAACGGAGGATCTGTCGTGAGTCTTGAGCGATTTTTAACATTAACTGACAAGGGACTGGTAATCTCTTACTGCAAACTTCTTAGTTCGGCTCTTAACGAAGCTTGAGTTATGTCCCTGAATTAATTTCATCTGAAGAAATACTTATTTGAGGATTCTTTGGATGCCATTTAGGTTTCGCGACACCATTAATAAACTGTTCTATTTCATTATGTACTGCAATAAAAGTTTGTGTTCAACTTGCTTGAATAGTGAATACTGCTCAACAACAGTTAAAGAATATAATCTGGGGACAATGTTTTCCCATACCTAGTGGTTAAAGCTTTTCGTCATGCCAAGACCCGGGTTCGATTCCCCACATGGGTACAATTAAGCCCTTTCTGGTGTCTCCGCCGTGGTATTGTGGAATGCTTCATTTTCACCTCCGATACTTAGCGATTGATTAACCCTTTTGTCATATGTGAGGAAACTGGATGTTCTTTTTCTTATTTAGCCTTTCCTTGTTAAGATGGCCTCCTCCATGTTTCAGTCAAGAAAGCGTTTGCACTGAGAGCGGTAGATCGGTCGTTCGAACCCCGGAAACCTCATGCCAAATGAGGGGCAGTTGGGTAGCCTAATTGGTGAGGCGTTCGCTCGTCACGCCGAAGACACCGGTTCGAATCCCCCATGGGTACAATATGTGACACCAATTTCTGGTTCTCCTCGCCGTGATGTTGCTAGATTATTGCTAAATGCAGCGTAACACCCAACTCACTCACTCACTCAAATGCATATGACGACTGTATAAATTACCATCACTTAGTTTTAAATCTGCCTCAGTATAAAATTACTTGTTTGAATGCGCTATGTACCCCATTTTATCAACATGATCAAGGCATGTCAAAACCCGTATAGTCCGTTTGGCTCAAAAGCGGACTCATGAATTGCAATGTAACTCGAACACTAATAAACATAGAACACTCAATGAAACCCAGGTCATAATCAAAACATCAGACCAACTCTTAGGTTTTTTGCAGAATTTATGTCCTAGAAATATATAATGTTGTTTACAAACTATCATTGAAATATTGACACAGTTCACTATTTGTTACTCCGGTTCGCTTTTGAGCCAAACGGACTATAGTAATGATGTTGAGGACTTTTAAGAAACTTATTTGTTTCACTTCTGACATTCATCAGAACACACACCGACCGCCTCCGTGGTGTAGTGGTTAGAGCGTCCGCCCGGAGAGCGGAAGGTCGCGGGTTCGAACCCCGACCGCGTCATACCAAAAGACGTTAAAATATAGTAGGCTACTGGTTGGTCCCTGCCTGGCGCTCGGCATTAATGGGTACAACAAGGACTGGTCGGCTCGGAGTCCGTATAATGTGTCTGAGTGGGGTATTCATGCTCCACTGCGGCATGGTATCTCAGTGGGCTAGCACTATAAAACCAGCTTAAGTCTGGGCTAGTACAAGCAGCCGCACATACACATACACACGCATGCACGTCGTCATATGAGCGAAATATTCTCAAGCACGACGTTAAACCCAATTTCACCTCACCTCACCTCAGAACACACACCAGTGCATCTAATGAAATAGCTTCTGTTCAGTCTGTCTTGTCACATCAAGTATTTTTTCCCTTACAAGTGTATACTCCATAACAATTCGTCATTATCCATTTCCTCTGTGATAGACACCCCGAAGGCAGGTTTTATATTGTTGCTCGTAAAGAGTCTGTCTGATCTTCACATCTATCAATATATCATGTTTCCAATTTGTCACATGTATGCATATACATCTGAGAAAAGGTTAAGCACCAGGGGCGGATACAGCTTTTTTAGAAAGGGGGGGTGCACACTATTGAGAAAAGGGAGGGTGCACACTTCATTTTCATCAGAGTTTCAATGGTCATTTAATAAACTTTCAGTACAAAAGGGGTGCACACCACACCCACACCCCAGACCCTCTGGATCCGCCTATGAGCACTCAGGAACTTTTACAAAGTTGAATGTTTCGGCTAACGTCAGCGGTGTTTGGCAGAGCTGCATGTTTATCTGTCAGATCATGTCTTGACTCCATGAAAACACAAAAGGACAGTTTCCTTCAACGGTTTTATAATGGATATGGTACAGTACACAAATCATCTGTTTTGGCTCAAAAATCGAGTGATGCCATTAGGGACAACAAAATGGAGCTGTAGAGAGTATCAGGCAACATGGCGTGTATGTGATGAGACAAAAAACGGAAATATCGTGTATTTGTAACCTTATCAATGTGTAGTGTACCCTGCATGTGGTTGGATAACCGCCTGTATCCGACGCCGCATACCCCTGCCATTCCTGGTGCAAAGCTGCTTCAGCTCTTGCATATTATGAACAGGTGATACACGTGCTTGTATCCGTCGCCCAATAAATTCCAGTTGTGCTCCTGGGGGTTCATGTCTGGATGCATGGCGGGCCACGGAAGGTGAGTCACTGCTTTATTCTGAATGAAAGCGGTCACTGCACGAGAACGGTGTGGCCAAGCGTTGTCATCCATATTGCAGGTCTTGTAGAGGATGATTATGCAAATGAGGGACAAGAAGATCTAACACTTCCTGGATATACATATCACTCGGGGGCGGACCCAGAAAGGGGTGTTGAGCACACCCCCTTGTCCCCGGAAAAAATATTATCTGAGGAGCATTTCTCCCTAACCATTGGACTTCATGATATATACGTATCCCCCCATTCTCCAAAGTCCTCGGTCCGCCCCTGTCACCCGTCGAATTCCCACGTATTGTCACCATGTCACGTTTATAGTATTGAGAGCAACCTCCACCAAAAGCAACACTTGGTGAAGTGGGGTTTTTTTGGCAAATGATGTATGTCGCTGCCTCCAGACTCTCACGCGACCATCAGTTACATGAAGCAATCAGTTACATCAGACCAATGTATTCTTCGCAAAGTCCTCAGATTCCAGCGATACCGTGGTAAATACCGAGCCAAACGTCCTTGTTGGTGATGATCGCTCAGTAAGGATGACCCATATAGAGTTGTACCCGGCTCCCCTTTGGAGATTCTGACCGCCTCCGTGGTGTAGTGGTTAGAGCGTCCGCCTGGAGAGCGGAAGGTCGTGGGCTCGATCCCCGACCGCGTCATACCAAAAGACGTTAAAATATGGTACTTGTTGGTCCCTGCCTGGCGCTCGGCATTAATGGGTACATCAAGGACTGGTCGTCTCGGAGTCAGTATAATGTGTCTGAGTGGGGTATTCATGCTTCACTGCGGCATGGTATCTCAGTGGGCTAGCACTATAAAACCAGCTTAAGTCTGGGCTAGTACAAGCAGCCGCACATGCACACATACACACGCATGCACGTCGTCATATGAGCGAAATATTCTCAAGCACTGCGTTAAACCCAATTTCACCTCACCACCTTTGAGAGATTCTGGGCTGCAGAGACCCGGCAACATGGTAGCCAGTGTTGCTTCAGTACACTACTTGAGGGGAATGAAGATCTTCACGATCTGACGTCCAGAACGTGGGCTATCCTTCACCTCATTGGTTTATCTGTATTTTCTGACCAAACGACCGACAACTGTGTAGTAGTCTTTCATTTCACTACCAATTGCTTTTAAGGACATAACAGAGAGTTGACCCGTGAAGGTCCTGGTTAGATTAATGATCTTCAGTAACCCATGCTTGCCGTAAAGGACGACTAACGGGATCGGGTGGTCAGGCTCGCTGACTTGGTTGCCACATGTCATCGTATCCCAATTGCGTAGATCGATGCTCATGCTGTTGATCACTGGATTGTCTGGTCCAGAGTCGATTATTTACAGATCGCCGCCATATATCTGGAATATTGCTGAGTGCGGTGTAAAACTAAACACACTCACTCACATACCAGAGTTTTGCATACCAATAATTTTTCATCTCTGGCCATCTGATAATATACTCATGCCAATAATGGATGTCACCCCTGTCCCCACCCCAACCCCCACACCTCACACCCCCACCCCACACCCCTTTCCAAGTAGAAAATTTGAAGGGGTGACATGAGTATACATACCATATTGGGACAGAAAAATGACTGAGCATTGTAACCCATGCATATGATATACCGATATGTGGCACGTGCACAAACTGCACTTGTGAAAATGCATGGGTTTGCTTCTGGACATGCTCCATGGGTGTGTTTAGGAGATACTTTCCACCAAGTACACTTGCAATAATTTCTAATATGAACATTATTATCATAAGTCACAAGCACCATCATCCAGAAGCTGAACAATCTTTAGGCTGAGTGAGTCTAATTATATGGGGACGGTCTGTAAATAATCGAATCTGGACCAGACAATCTAGTGATCAACATTATGAGCATCCTTCTATCCATTTGCGATACGATGACACGTGTCAACCAAGTCAGCGAGCCTGATGACCCGATCGTGCCAACCTCCTATGACAATCATTGGTTACCCCGAGACGGGCTTGATTTCTGATGGACGGTCTAAATATACAGCTAGCCAGCCCGATGGTCTGGTAAAAATCTTAGATAACATGTTCCATATACATCTGAGTACATTTAGCATATCTTAAAATCTAATCCAAATTCAGTGTTACATTTAGACTTGACAATTATTGTTTGAACATTGAACTATCGCATCGCAAGCTCAAAGCACTGCGTTGACATATTGATGCATAGAGTTTCGTAAACTCGACGCACAGCAAATACGATTCAAAATCACTGAACTTTTCTTTGGATTGTCTGGTCTGGTTAAATCCATTTTGGGCTGGTAACATTTTGAAATTACCAGCTCTGATGTCTGGCTGTTTTTTTTGGCTTATTTCATACACTGGTATAGCGTGGACCATAGTCTGTTCTCCAACACCACCCTTCTTGTTTCAAATTAAATCTATAAACACTCACAAACTATGCATACAAACACGTGCATTTAGGGATTGATGGAAACACACACACACACACACAAAACACACACACACACACACACACAAACACACACACACACACACACACACCATACAGAAGATACAGCTCTTATCAGAAAAAATGTTAATATGTAGTTTTCTGCCATCTTGAATTTGCATTTGTATATATGTTTACAATATATGCTCTTGTACCACCAAGGTGGTTTATGAGAATAAAGAATTGAATTGAACTGATTACTGCCAGTTATAATAACTGGACTTATTGACTGGATTGAACAGCCAAATGCTCACTGAACGTCGTTGTACAGAAACATACTTCTGTATGAGTGAAGAACTGAATAAGTCCCCGCTGTTCCCAGTAATACTCGTGTTATTTCAAAACCTGCAACAAAAGAAGTACACATGCGCACACAAACATGCATACAAACACGTGCATTTAGGGATGGATGGAACACACACACACACACACACACACACACACACACACACACACACACACACACACACCATACAGAAGATACAGCATAAGACTGTATAACACAGAGTGAGTGAGTTTAGTTTTACGCCGCTTTTAGCAAATATTCCAGCAACATCACGACGGGGGACACCAGAAATGGGCTTCACACATTGTACCCATGTGGGGAATCGAACCCGGGACTTCGGAGTGACGAGCGAACGCTTTAACCATTTGTTTATAGACTACTCCACCGCCCACATAGTTAGGGGTGCATACCTTTGTTCCAGGTGTGAAGTTGATAAGTATGTAGTTTTTCTTAACCTATCTAGGTGAGGTGGGTGAGGTGAAATTGGGTTTTACGTCGTGCTTGAGAATATTTCGCTCATATGACGACGTGCATGCGTGTGTATGTGTATGTGCGGCTGCTTGTACTTGCCCAGACTTAAGCTGGTTTTGTAGTACTAGCTCACTGAGATACCATGCTGCAGTGAAGCATGAATACCCCACTCAGACACATTATACTGACTCCGAGCCGACCAGTCCTTGTTGTACCCATTAATGCCGAGCGCCAGGCAGGGACCAACAAGTACCATATTTTAACGTCTTTTAGTATGACGCGCCCGGGGATCGAACCCACGACCTTCCGCTCTCCGCATGGTGACATTGCTCCCGAATTGGAAGGTTTGATGGTTCGAGTCATAAAAAAAGATACTTGATGTTACCCTGACTGGAGCTCGACAGCGAGGAGATGAAAGAAGGAGTGAGTGAGTGAGTGAGTGGTTTTACGCCGCTTTTAGCAATATTCCAGCAATATCACGGTGGGAGACACCAGATATGGACTTCACACATTGATTGTACCCATGTGGGGAATGGAACCCGGATCTTCAGAATGACGAGCGAACGCTTTAACCACTAGGCTAACCCATCACCCCGATGAAACAAGGACCCGTCAGTTCGGTGTCAGTATACTCTGCATGATGGGCTAAGGATAAAACCGACATAAAAAGGGGACCCGCTCCACAATGTAACTCTGGGATATACGTAAGCCCATATTCAACCATGCAGTTACGATAGCTCGTAACGGTACGAACGCTTTGTGGATCGAAAATTTGTTTTTGTTTAACGCTTTTGTGTAATTGCCCAGCTGTTTGGCGGCAGTCTGTAAATAATCGAGTCTGGATTTAATGGCTGACATCATGAGCGTCGGTGTGCACAATCGGGAAAAGATGACATATATCCCGGGCTGGTTAAAGGTTTTGGGGGTTTTGTCTCTTCAAACACAGAAGTCCATCAGTGGGTCCACAACACTTTATTCGGCAGCTAAAGTACTGTCGGAAATGCTAGAAAAATGCTTTTTGACTTATATTTAAAACTCAGAGGTATTACAGTTACTTGAATAACAAATATCACTTCAAGAAACATCTACCTAATTTAGACCGAGGGAATAATTTTTGAGACATGCTCTAAACTGTGTTTTTACTGATGAAAATACCAAAAACTTAGAAAAATAAGGATTAGAGGGACGTTATTTGATACAAACATTAATTGCCTGTGTTACGTCATCAGAATCCACGGTATCGACAGGTGAAATTGACACTTGAGCACACGCTCGGGCGAGGGGTCATATCAATAGATGTTTTCTGCAAAACGTTGAATATGTGTACGTATAGTATACGTATTGGTTTTGTAAGGGATCATTTGTGTATGTGTGTTTGTTTTGAAATAAACATACGAATTACTGTACATTGGAAAGAATCCTATCACTTGTGTTATCTTATCGATTGATTGTAGAAATGTGCAACGTTTTAATAAATGTTTTGTATGTCAACAGTATATTTCATTGCAAAAATATGGATGTCATTCGTTCAGTTTAATCTAGTTGTGAACATTGGCCAAAGATTTAACGAAGTCACTGGTGTAGCTTCTTTAGAATATATATATTCTTAGTCTCATAAAGTTTGTAGACCACCCGTCTAAGCACTCCATTGTCAAAGTTGTCAAGGATGGTTTTACGTCCCGGTTTTGCTTTTAAGACGGTCCCTGTCTTGTCTGATTTGTTTACAATTTTGTAAACTTGTTGGAACGACATACCAACAGCTCTACAAGTTCTGTAATAAACCCTTTCTAAACTAATGAAAGGTTTACCTCTGTCTTTTTCAAGCAGAAAAAAACTTATAAACCTTTGCAACAATCGACTGCAAATCGTTGGCCATAGTGGACGCTGTGATAAAGATGTGCATGCACGACGGGAAACTTATTTATCAAGACTTAACATTTATATTAATATTTCTTCAAAAAAGAAACGATAATTAAGTAAAGTAACACAAACATTCAACATTTATTTGTTTAGGAAAAACAATATTTTTACACCACCTGTATTATTAGCATAAATGTAAAGACTATTTCAGATTTCTGTTGTTAAACTCTGAAAAAATCTTAAGTTGCTGTTTTGGTACCAAATTCTCTCCTGTAAACTGCCCTTTAAATGCATGGGAATGTTAAATCGATTGAAATAAAAATTAGGTACACTATAGGCGAGTTGATATATTGACAACATAGTACATTTATCACCTTTATAAAGATATTAAGGCTAAAAAGCATTGTTCTAGTATTTCCGACTACTTTAAGTATGCAATTACATGATAGCGCAGCAACGGCCAGGCAGCATCACAGAGGCGATCGTCAGCCCACCTGCCTAGCCGCTGTCCGAGGGTCAAGTCCCGTCACATTAAGAATTCATTGTCTATATACTACTGACTGTCAGGCTGCCCTGTATCGTATTACGATACATGTATGGTCAACCTGCAGTATCCAGCATGCACCTCATCCACAATGTTAAACTTCCGTGGCCAACCGGCCATACTCAAAGGTTCATTAGGGTTAATTACACGCAGGCAGCTGACCTGTACATGGCTGTGCTGATGGTCATGATAATAAGCTGCTGATATTTCATGTATATTGTCAGCACTGTGATTTAGATTTAGATAACACAACTTTAACTTAACTCAGAGAATATACAAACATGTCTATATTTCCCGATAAAACCCATACCCCATCAAAGTGCCTACGACACATGCATCAACCAGGTCAGCAAGCCTGGCCACCCGCTTCCGCCAACCATTTAGTATAGGGTAGTCTGTCTCAGTGTACCTGAACCATGTTATTTCCCCTACAGCATAGCCCTCCCTGTAGTGCTAAAGCCCTAAATGAAGCAAGATCTAGATTTGCCCAGGTCCAGGTTTAGGTTCTGAATCTCTTGTCTCCCTGGGGCTCCTTTTCAATTTAAATGGATTTATTTGTTGCAATCAAAATTATATAAACTTAAGTGGAACTATATCACCCGAACACATCTTAGGTGTTTACAAACAAAAATTGGAACAGAATCCTTGCTTTGTACACTTCCAAACAAAACATGAAATGCACGTTTTTTAGTCATTAAAATACAATTTTCGTTCGACTGGGGTATAAATTCGATGCAGAAGGCAAGCACAGCATCATTGTCTCAAAACGACACCAGAAGAATGCCGAGATTGACAGCGCAGCAGCGAGAAAGAGCATTGGGAATGTTGGAGATGGGCGCCACTCACGACCACGTCGCTCAAACCCTCGGCTGTCACCGCGTAACAGTGTCCAGACTCGTCCAACGATATCGACAGACTGGCCAGACTACTGATAGACCCAGAACTGGCCGACCCAGGGTTACAACAACACGCGAGGACCGGTACCTGCGCACATTGCACTTGCGCAACCGTTTCCTGACGGTGACGTCATCGGCGGCGTTGGCGTTAGGTCGTCGTGTCAGTCGACACACAGTGACCAGGCGGCATAGAGCTTTTGGCATCAGGGCTTACAGACCGTTCCGGGGACAGCGGCTGACCCAGGCACATCGACAGAGACGACTGGAGTGGGTACGGCGAGTACGACGATGGCAGCGACGTCAATGGCAGCGAGTGCTCTTTAGCGACGAGAGCAGATTTCTCTTTGTACCGAAACGATGGCAGGGCACGTGTTTATCGTCGTACTGGAGAACGACAGGCCGCCTGTTGCGTTCAGGAGGTCGTTCCCTATGGAATGGGAAGTGTGATGGTGTGGGGAGGCATTTGTGGAGAACAAAGACGCCACTGGTCATCGTCAATGGCAACCCTGACGGCCAGACGGTATATCGATGACATTCTTCGCCCCACAGTACTGCCATTTCTGCGAAATCGCCAACAGGGCATCCTGCTTCAGCATGACGATGCAAGACCCCATGTGGCAAGAATTACACAGAACTTCCTTCAAGCAAACAACGTTAATGTTCTTCCGTGGCCAGCATGCTCCCCTGACATGTCACCAATCGAGCACTTGTGGGACGCTCTTGATCGTCGTGTTCGGCGCCGTCAACATCCCCAACAAACCGTCAAGAACTCGCTGACACCCTCCAAGAAGAATGGCGGAACATTCCACCTGCTGACGTCAGACGACTGACGTCATCAATGCGTAGAAGGGTCTATGCATGTCTTGAGGCGCGAGGAGGCCATACTCGCTACTAGAGTTCACCATAGTCATTGCTATAGACTTTTCTTTAGCAGAAGTTTATGTGTAAAAAATGAAAATGAAATTGCTGAAGTGTCGTTAAAAGAATCCTCTGTAACATTGGTACCATATCGTTATTTATAATTGTTGACAATCATCAAATAACTTTTATGTCAGTCGTCTCAATAAACTTTATTGCATGTTTCTAGTGTTTGTGGTTTCTTCACAGGGTAATTTTGAAAAGTTGGTAGCGTTTCTTTTGTACTTGAGTTTATATTCAGAGACTGACTGACTGACTGAGTTTGGTTTTACGCCGCTTTTAGCAATATTCCAGCAATATCACGGCGGGGGACACCAGAAATGGGCTTCACTCATTGTACTCATGTGGGGATTTGAACCCGGGTCTTCGGCGTGACGAGCGAACGCTTTAACCACTAGACTACCCCACCGCCCCTATATTCAGAGAGTAAGCGTTAGTCTAAGCATGGGGTTGCTGATAACCAATCCTAACCAGAATCCACAACGCAATGTCTGGAATATGGATGTGATAGAATCCTCAGAGCATCCCCTCTACCTCCTCAAACCACTCATTATAAACAATACCCAGTTCCCAAGGATAGAGTGTCCATACACACAAGTTAGGGCGTCATGACTTTTTGACTTGTCTGTTGTTTTCAACAGAATTATCAGCCGAACACTGTCAGCAGTTTTCCACCCGTGAAGGTCCGGGTTAGAATTGATCTTCAACCCATGCTTGTCGTAAGAGGCCACTAACGGGATCGGGTGGTCAGGCTCGCT
Source organism: Haliotis rubra (assembly GCF_003918875.1). Classification (NCBI taxonomy): domain Eukaryota; kingdom Metazoa; phylum Mollusca; class Gastropoda; order Lepetellida; family Haliotidae; genus Haliotis; species Haliotis rubra. The sequence continues at coordinate 271,139 of NW_025767164.1, forward strand.
GACTTGGTTGACTAATGTCATCGGTACCCGATCTGTAGCCTCTTAAGACAAACACAGCAGTATCATACTTAAAGCATGGTTTGCTAAAAGAACAACTCTAACCCGGATCTCCACTAGTTCTCAAACTGAACACAAAGGACAAGGTATGATAAGGGTGTTTTTTGGCCCACAAACATAATTGGCTGAACACATGTTATTTGTTTAGAGACAAGATAGCTTTGCATAAAAATGCCCTGACAATGTTATTTTTGAAAATGATCTGAGGCCGTAATTTCAATGCAAAAAATTAAAGGGGATTTTGGAAAATGGGTTTCATCAGTTCCATGAAAAAAGCAAGAAGTCTGAAATATCAGTGTGCCATAATGACTTATATACAACTAACAGTTTATTTACATACAGATAACATCAGTTTTACAACAGGTATTCATGATCAAGAAACATGTCAATATCAATCACAGGGTTTTAACTTCAAGAGGCCCAATTAAGGTTGCAATACATTGTGGACAGTAATTCAATTACTTGCCAATTGTTTACAAAAAAACCTCATTGTTCACAACTTTCTTTGCAAATATAAACTATAGGTCAATTTTACAACATGCACTTATGATAACCAATCATGTCGCACTAAATATCACAGGGGCCCATTTTGGGTCTAATTACATTTTGGGCACAGCTTGATTTTAACAAGTAAGAGTTAAAAGTCAGTATTCACAACACGTTTTAGCAAATATACAGTAAACATCTCATTCAGAACATGTTATTACAATAACCAATCATGTTGCACTAAAAATCACAAGTCTTGACCGCAAAGGGGGCCATTTTGGGTGAAATTGCATTCTTGGCACAGCTTGATTTTAACACCATGTAAGTGTTAAACGTCAGTATTCACAAACATTCTTGCAAATATACAGTAAACATTTCATTCACAACATATTGTTACAATAATCAATCATGCTGCACTAAACGTCACAGGTCATGACCTCAAAGGGGCCCATTTCGGGTGAAATTAGATTCTTGGCACAGCTTGATTTTAACACCATGTAAGTGTTAAAAGTCAGTATTCAAAAATCTTCATAAAGTAATTATTCACAACTCATTCACTGCAAAGATATAAAACATCCACTTTCACTCTTCATCCACATGGTCATCAATCTCAGTTTCTGAATCACTGTCAAGAACTGCAGCATTCAACAGGGTATCGCTGGATACAGGCATCTTGTCTTGGTGTCTGCCAGATCTTCTCAACTGAAAAACAGATGACTTTATATCAATAGAAAATTCTGTTTTAAAAAGTTTGATAATCTTATTCAAGGGTAACATTACTTATTTTCACACCACTAATTAACAGCTTTTGGCAGTTTGTAAATATTTACTTAAAGAAATTACAATGCTAACATTTTGACACAATGCTTACCTTCTCCATGTTCTTTATTACGAGACAGAGTGGAACAGTCAGTGTCTTTAGGCTTAAAAAAGATTTACATGATGTTAATTCAGGTTTTTTTGAACAGTGTAACATAGATTACAAAACTTAAGAATTCTTTAACAAAATTTGTCTTTCATGTGTACAAGTTAAGTTAAACATTGTAAATTGGCTGACCAATCTTTTGCAAAAAAAAAGAAAAAGAAAAATGAAATGACCAGGATTTGAACCTGCATGTCTGATAATAGAAAAAAATTGACAGGCCATCATTGTAACCACTAGGCTACAAATTCTACTATTATCGCTTGTCACTTTAAGCTTATACATTACACGTTTCAACAATGTGTCACTTGGCATCTGCTTGCGTACACCATCTGCTAGACCTTGATACAATGTTCTTATTCTAACAGTAAACTTTTCATACAGTTAAGTGTAGTCATTTTGGTTAAATGTAATCTAATATATCCTAGAAATCATCAAGATACATTATTTTTGTTAAAATTTGTATGTTTATACACAGTTACATCCTGTTGAATGACAGTGTTATTTGACAGTGACAGGTGACTCAGAGGTGTTTGATATACAGATGATAGAACAAATATGATAAAATTCTAGAATAATTACAAAGATTCTCACCTTTAGAATGCTGCCTGATCATATTTTGAAAAATCTTCTGATGTCTTCTTACTTGTCCTGCAGAGATCAACAGGGTGTCCAAAAAACTACCCTTGTTTACCTCAAAGTAATCAGCCTTGAGAGTCCCTTATGGTATTGAAAATGTTTATGAATAAACATGTTTGATAAGTTGATTTAGTGCTCTAAAAATTCAAAATAAATAATGAATCATGGTATAGTTGTGTAAATGTGACGGGTAGTTTTCAAAGATATTACTTTACGCCAATGTTTATTTTTGAGATGTTGTATGGGGCAATGTTCATATAACAGAAAAAATGTACTTTTTAAACATTTTAATATGTGCAAAAGCGTGACCCACCACAATTTTTTAGGTGTGCATTCTAATTTACTCTCTTCATGTGTGGTGAAAAATTGGGATGGGTCATGCTTTTGCTCACACTTTTTTTTCACTCTGAAACTAAGAAAATGTAGGTTTCTAGAAGATATTGTAACATATGTTAACTTTGAGGTCTTCAAAGAAGAAAAAAAACCAGCACTAAAACATAAAAAAAGCAATTTGAGGTAATTTCAACAATTTATTTAGCCTTCTTGATGCTAAAATTATCCTGTTGTAGAACTTTGAATATCATGAAATTTTGTGGGCCTATAAGGGCCTTTATCATACCTCGTCCTTTATTAAGCTTTATCGTTATTATTATTCTCATATCCGTGAGTGATTTATTGCTGACACAGCAAATGTTGCCATTTGATACAATAATAACACGAATTTTGATACACGCTTGAAAAATATATTCCGAAATACAAAATCAACGGATCACATCGTAAAGAGGTATTAAAAACCCGCTATTGCTTCAGGTCATCAAATGACATTGATGGCGAGACAAATAAATTTCTACACTGCATATCGTAAATCATCCTTCATGATTTGAGAAAAATCGTGCGAAGGAATACAAGTTATTTGGTCGTAAATTACGACTGTATTTACATATAATCTGTATGTGAAACGAAGTCACGACGACTTTCATTTTATTTGGTTCATATATAATATGGGCCATATTCTTCCTAAATATAAAGGTCATGGAAAATATCAAACGACCCTTCTAGCTGCAGAGAATAACATTAACACACGTCTTTGGTAATTATTGGTAAGATGTGTGCTTGAAAGGATAGGCAAGTGGAGAACTTGCAATACCGAATTTCCGCATGATTTTAATTTGGATTTAGAAAAGGCGTAGGCGCTGAAAAAGCAGTACTTACCTGGATGGAAAGTCTTGCTCGTTGTAATGAGAAAGACACACCTGCGTATTTCTGGATCATGACAGCCTTCGATCGGGTATAGCTTGACTCTGTCTTTTACAAGTAACAATAAATATGGCATTTGCTGGCAAACTGGATAATTTCGTCTATCATACAACTCCATGGAATCACGTGTTAGCTAAACTGGCTTTATCACTGACACATTTCATGCAAAACAAGGCGTCAGACAAGGTTGTGTCATATCTGCATGGTTCTTTACGTTTGCTATTAATGACCTCATGTCTCAACGGAATAAATATTGCCGATGTGACGTTAAATATTAACTCACTCACTCACTCAACGGAATAACTCTGTTATGGACATAATCTTCCTTGGGAACAATGTCATGGTAGATCTATACTCCTTGCAGATGATACAACTTTAGTAAGTAGTAGCCTCACTGGCTCAAAGGGGCGCTGGGGTAGCCTAGTGGTTAAAGCGTTGGCTCGTCACGCAGAAGACCCGGGTTCGATTCCCCACATGGGCACAATGTGTGAAGCCCATTTCTGGTGTACCCCGCCGTGATATTGCTGGAATATTGCTAAAAGCGGCGTAAAACCATACTCACTCACTCACTCACTCACTGGCTCAAAACACATACTACATGTTACCGCAATGTTTGCAAACAGTACAAGAAAAAGTGCTACACATTGCTATGTATTATCATTTAGGTTCACCCTCGAACCCCTGTCGTGAAAAAGTCAAACTACGAGTAAAGGAATCTGTTATATGTGTTGGAGTTTTATTAGTACAGACAGTTCGTCCCTTGAAAGTACGACCCTAGCTGTGAGAGTGAGTGAGTGAGTTTAGTTTTACGCCGCACTCAGCAATATTCCGGCTGTATGACGGCAGTCTGTAAATAATCGAGTCTGGACCAGACAATCCAATGATATAGCTGGAATATTGCTGAGTGCGACGTTAAACAACAAACCAACCAATATCATTAAGTACTTCAAGGGACCCTTTATACTGACAACCCGATCCCGTTACTCGCCTCTTACGGCAAGCATGGGTTAATGAAGATCAATTCTAACCCGGATCTTCACGGGTACCTAGCTGAGAGAAACTCAGAAAATTGATTTATTTTAATCAGAACAATGACTTGTACTTTGGTGGTCTTAACCCAATTGCTTCAGTTCGCATATGGGAAAGAGTTGTTTTATTACGTGGTCTTTACGACTGTAATGTATGGGCAAGACTTTCGCTGAAAGAATATGAAATGTCAGAATTAATGCAATGATACTTCTGCAAGGGTTCTCTAAACACACACCCAACGTAATTGCTCGAGATATGATGGACCGTATATTCCTTTAAAAGTATATTGATCAGAGTGCACTTCTTCTATTGAGAAAACTCGTCGATACAAAATCATATTTTATCTTCAAACGATTACCATAACCAGGTATAAATGTAACGGTCATTGAAAAGCGGAAATGAACATGTGCAATTTTAACATGTTACAAATGTGGTGACACCCACGAGCATGGGCATGGTGCTGACGAACACAATTGGACACAATCGAACACAATGGAGCACAATCGGTCACAATCGAACACGATCGAACACAATCGAACAAAATCGAACACAATCGAACACAATCGCGGCGAACTGGTATTCGATCCCAAGGTCACATTCCTCTGGAGTGCCCAAAGGCTGCAACTCATCTCGGGCTGGGACTCGGCTACCCGGGACGGGTGGGTAGAGAATTGAACTTGGGTACCTGCCTCAATACATGGACCCGTTCCGATCATGTGACTAATAGATTAAACAATGTAATATGTTATTTTTTCATGACAAAAAGTTGTATTGTCTTTGAAAAAAGTTTAGACATAATTTACAGTCACTTCTTTTGAATATAATACATGGTTAAGATATTGAAAAACTCGAAATTTTAGCTTCCGAGCTGAAGGATATATTGCCATTTCTTGCAAACTTGATGTCAGGAATTAACATAACGGGTCCCCGGGTAGGGTAGGGTAATAGGGAGTGGGGTACCCGGGTAGAAAATCTGGACCCGTCCCATCACCAACATTTCACAGTGAATTGTGACACATAGACTTGTTCGACAAAAGAAGAATAGTCATCTAGTCGAAACGGGGTTCTTTACGTTTGCTATTAATGACCTCATGTCTCAACGGAATAACTCTGTTATGGACATAATCTTCCTTGGGAGCAATGTCATGCTACATACATACAAACATTTGTATAGCGCCGATATCCAGTGCAACTGCTTAAAGGCGCTTTGTATCCCTTCGATCATTGGATGTCCATTACTACGGCATATCGTATTTTCAGGGATGCCAACTCATACAACTCTTGCTGCCTACTAGGCGCACCGAGTTAATGTGGCTTTCACATCCTTACGAGGTACCCATTCACAGCTGGGTGGACTGGGACACATAGTCACAGTACTTTGTCCAAGTTCACTGCACGTTGATGTACCCGCAACTAGGTGTTTGCACGTATTCATGTGGCCACCATTTGGTCATCTACCAACGGATTCGTGGGTTCTTTTAAGTGCACAGGGTTGTGTACTGTACACTAGGGGTTGTGACAACACTGAAAGAGTCTGCACACAAAGTTGACTCCAAGGTTTTTTTACACCCGGTCACAGCTGGGCTCGATCCCGGCACCTCCAAGCTAGCTGGATTTCTAGCCTGGCGCCTTAGACAGCTCGCCCACCGCGGCCTTAGCTCTCCTACACTCCTTGTAGATGATACAACTTTAGTAAGTAGTAGCCTCACTGGCGCAAAACACATACTGCATGTTACCGCAATGTTTGCAAACAGTCGGCATTTAAAATACAGTAAAAGTAAAAGTGCTACACATTGCTATGCATTATCATTTAGGTTCACCCTCGAACCTATGTCGTGAAAAAGTCAAACTACGAGTAAAGGAATCTGTTATATGTGTTGGAGTTTTTATTAGTACAGACAGTTCGTCCCTTGAAAGTACGACCCTAGCTGTGAGAGTGAGTGAGTGAGTTCAGTTTTACGCCGCACTCAGCAATATTCCGGCTATATGACGGCAGTCTGTAAATAATCGAGTCTAGACCAGACAATCCAATGATATAGCTGGAATATTGCTGAGTGCGGCGTTAAACAACAAACCAACCAATATCATTAAGTACTTCAGGGGACCCTTTATACTGACAACTCGATCCCGTTAGTGGCCTCTTACGACAAGCATGGGTTAACGAAGATCAATTCTTACCCGGATCTTCACGGGTACCTAGCTGAGAGAAACTCAGAAAATTGATTTATTTTAATCAGAACAATGACTTGTACTTTGGTGGTCTTAACCCAATTCCTTCAGTTCGCATATGAGAAAGAGTTGTTTTATTACGTGGTCTTTACGACTGTAATGTATGAGCAAGACTTTCGCTAAAAAAATATGAAATGTTAGAATTAATGCAATGATACTTCTGCAAAGGTTCTCTAAACACACACCAAACGTAATTGCTCGAAATATGATGGACCGTATATCCCTTTAAAGGTATATTGATCAGAGTGCATTTCTTCTATTGGGAAAACTCGTCGATACAAAATCATATTTTCATCTTCAAACGATTACCATAACCAGGTATAAATGTAAAGTAACGGTCATTGAAAAGCGGAAAATGAACATGAAGTGTGCGATTTTAACATGTTACAGATGTGGTGACACCCACGAGCATGGGCATGGTGCTGACGAACACAATTGGACACAATCGAACACAATGGGACACAATCGAACACGATCGAACACAATCGAACATTATCGAGCACAATCGAGCACAATCAGACACAATCGAGCACAATCAGACACAATCGAACACGATCGAACACAATCGAACACAATCGCGGCGAACTGGTATTCGAACCCAAGGTCACATTCCTCTGGAGTGCCCAAAGGCTGCAACCCTTTTCGGGCTGGGACTCAATACACGGACCCGTTACGATCATGTGACTAATAGATTAAACAATGTAATATGTTATTTTTTTCATGATAAAAAGTTGTTTTGTCTTAATTAGACATAATTTACAGTCACTTCTTTTGAATATAATACATGGTTAAGATATTGATAAACTCCAAATTTTAGCTTCCGAGCTGAAGGATATATTGCCATTTCTTGCAAACTTGATGTCAGGAATTAACATAACGGGTATCTGGGTAGAGTAGGGTAATAGGGAGTGGGGTACCCGAGTAGAACATTTGGACCCGTCCCATCACCAACTTTTCACAGTGAATTGTGTCACATAGACTTGTTCGACAAAAGAAGAATGGTCATGAAGTCGAATTCGGGATTCAAACTCGGCTAATGGATCCCGGCACAACTGCATCTTTACAAACGCCGTACTGAATACAAAACATATTTGTATATGTGTTCAACTGTATTTTGTGCGAGTATTCAACGTTGAGTAGCACACAACGCCTTCCTTATTTTTCAGAAGTTGCAGTGAGCTACAAAGGCTTAAAAGTCAGACAATCCAGGGATTGACATAATGAACATCCTTATAAGCAGCTCGGAAACGGTGACATGCATCAACCACTGGCCTGAAACTGTGTGCCGCCCTTAATTCGCTCTTGTTTAATGGCCGCCTTTGTAGGGCTCATTCTCTTCCCACAGAGGTTACTTGTCATTCGTAGGAAGATATGACAAGTAACCTCTGTGGGAAGAGAATGGGTAGGGCTGTGCATTGGCAAATAAATTGTATTGCAATATATTGCGATTCAGGTACCCGTATTGCGATACATATTGCAATCTATTGGGAACTTAAGTGTGTGACAGTGAGTGACACTAATTGTGAATGCCAATCCTATTTCTACATTATAAATCCCTAAACATATATGTTATGGTTCTGATAACAGCAATCTCAAAATTAAGTCGCATAGCCAGAGATTCTATTTTCTTTTTATACAATTTATTGTATCACAGTAAGACGTTTTGTCATTGAATGAGGAAGGAAACATTTGTTTTGAATGAAAAAGCCCGTGTAGATATTAATTTAAACCATAAAGATAATCACAAAACTTCATATATGTTCGATACCCAATATACCGGTCCTCAGAAAAAATATTGCAATGCGTATCATATGGGTGTCCTCCCATTTGTGAGAACTCCCAGTTGTGAGACACATTAATTAATGGTTCAGTGCACACAGGTGGTGCTTCCCCATCCCTACGATGAAAGTGGGAACAGCCCTGTTTCTTAAGAGTACCCGCAGGAGGCATAGTTCATTAATGAGTTAATCAACACAGAAGACATTGTCCGTTGAAGAGTATTTATTGTTTTCAATAGATACTGAAATACTGAAAAAGATTATCGTGAACTGGCGATATATTCTACTTGTTGAAGGCCTGCAATAATGGTGATGCGAAAGAGCAGTCAAAGGTTAATAAGTACATTTGGATTAGTTATAGTTACAACAGTTATTGCTAGATTTTTCAAACACGTAAATCTGAGTAGGTAAATTAATTTCTCTTTCAAATGATCACGAAGTTACCTACACAAAGTGTTTATTTTTTAAAGCCATTTATCAGAGTAGGTTAATTACTTTATCTTTTAGAGTTTTATTAAGTTACCTCCACAAGATTCAGTTAAATAGCTAATCCATAATTAGCTGGGGTTAATCCATTCTATCAGATAGGGGAGTAAGGTGTGTTTTCTTTGCTAATTACCTACTCCACTGTCTCACAACTGGGAGTCTCACAACTGGGAGTTCTCACAAATGGGAGTAGACCATCATATGAAAAGGGTATTGCGATATACCGGTACACTGATAATGCCGTGCAGTCCTACTCTTTGGAAGAGGACCAGGAGCTGGTGACTTTACATTTCCATTTAGTAATGGGGTCTGTGCTACAGATTATGTTATACTTTCCCTTGAAGTGTTTTTCACAAGTTTTGAGGAGGAAGTTACAACAACATCAATCATCCTCCGACAACCTGCACACTGATGTCACGTAGCTTTGAACCTGTAGTCACTGATGCAGGGAAAACCGTTATGTTTGATCCAGATTTCAAAAAGGAATTCTCTTGAAACTTACACGTAAGTCTGTAGTGAGTTTACCACTTTGATACTGGTAAAAAGTTGTATTCCGATGAGATGTACAACAGCTTTATAAGTAATATTGCCCAGAGTAATGTATTTTGGTCTCGATTTAAGCGACTTTCTTGGATATCTTCTTCCTTGATGATGATGATAATTATGATCAAAGTACCATATTAAGCATATTTAGGAACATGTATGTTTCAATTACGAATCATCGTCTAACGTCTTGGCTTGATGCATATGAAAAAGATGTGGAATCGCAAGCAGGTTTTTCGCAGTGGATACTCAACCACTAATAATATTCTGGTGTCCCCGGCCGTGATATTGCTGGAATATTGCTAAAAGAGGAGTAAAACCATACTCACTCACTCAAAGACTTACTAATAAAATTTATGTAGTCACAGTATTTTGACTGCAATCTGTTACTTTGAGGATTTTTAGGCGAGTTAGAAGTTTTGTTCATCGATATGTTCCAAAGCAATCAATATTATTTTTAACACTTTTTCTAAATGTTAAATGTATCCAGTCACGTGTAAAATATAAAAATCGTTATTCAAACTATTTAGAACTTAACACTGGTGTTCGCCAAGGTTGTATACTCTGCCTCTGTATATTTTCGATGTTTGTCAATGATTTGGCAGACAAAATTTGCGGCTAAATGTGAAATTAAGTACTGGTTTAAGTTGTTGGCAATGTGAGATACCCGACACCCTAGACTGACTGACTGACTGAGTTTGGTTTTACGCCGTTTTAAGCAATATTCCAGCAATGTCACGATCGGGGACACCAGAATTGGGCTGCACAATACCCCCTCAGATACCCTAGAAAGTAAAGCCATTATAAAATTCCAAACTTCTCGTCGTCAAATAATGCAAAATCAAATACATTCGTTTTATACCGTTCTTCAAAGTCGAAATGTATGTGAAAGAAAATCCCATTTAATTCTTTCGAATACCTTTCTCTCAGTTTTGTTGCATTTCGCACACATCTCTACAAGGGAACCCGCGATCATGATATTCCTGTAGATGAAAGGGTTTTCCTGAACTGCAATAATAATTCTATTAAGGACGAGTTCCCATTATGTTAGAAGGAAGACATTTCAAACACGTTTGTGATTCACCCAACATTGTTTAAATTTATTTTGTTAACGTCTTAATATAATGCAAAGGCAATTACAACTTTGCTACGTACATATATCATATCTATAACCTCAGGATATAACCAAACCCTGATCTTTATTTCTAACATATTATCTCCACACCACATTTTTACTATGCAAAGCTGTACAAGTTGGACCAATGCTGTTTAATTGGACCGATGTCCTACATTCTTATGCAATAAACTATATCAAATGACATACATTGTATTTGTTATTCTTAAGGCATGCCTTCGACCTTTCTCAGATAAAGAATTCCACCATAAGAAAATATGTATGATTTATGTTTGTCTTCAATCGTCCGATCGCATAATTTCTAATGAGTTATAAAAATATTAGCAGAAAAATACGAACATAGCACTAACTAAATACAATTTAAAAGTTCAAAATCGAACTGTTATAAAATAACAATTTATCAAATGAAAATGCTTATTTGGCATTTTTCGAACCTTTGTTTTACTACAGGTATGTAGGGACTTGGAATGAGAGGCGTGATGAGTTAAACCATGGGCTTTGTATGTAAATTGATTGGACGTTAAATGACGTAAGGAGTGGAGACTCTTTTGGATTGCAGTTTCGTATGAAGCGCATATTTGATCAAATGTTTCGTAGTTGGCATTGTCGCCTTTGAACCCGCACTCTTGAAAAATCTTACTTTACAATGCTCTGAATTTTAAAATGTCAGTTTGCATTTTCTAAATGAAAATAATATTCACCAGATCGAGGTTGAGGCTGGAGATAACAAAACACACAAAAATGCGGATAACCTCATGAAGAGGACAAGGCATGATTCTATTAACCCCCTTGGTTGACTGCGGGTTATATCAGGTCATAGCATCTAATGCAGATTAGGTGCGGTGGGGGTAGCGTATTGGCTAAAGCGTTCGCTCGTCACACTGAAGACCCGTGTTCGATTCCCAACACATTGTCACAGTGTGTAAAGCCCATGCCTGGTGTCGCCGTGAAATTCCTGGAATATTGCTAAAAGCGGTGTGAAATCATACTCACTCACTCACTCACTCACCCATCCACCCAATACTCACTCACTCACTCACTCACTCACTCACTCACTCACTCACACACACACTCACACACACACACACACACACCACACAACCAAACCCACACAACCCACCGACCCACCCACCCACTCACTCACTCACTCACTCATGCAGATCAGAGTAGTGAACGAAATGGATCGGGTAGTCAGGTTAGGTGATTTTTGCAGCATGGTGGCATCAACAAATGTCTGCCGTGAAAAGTGCCTGTCGAATATACAAATTTATACATGGGTGGTTTTCCTCATTTGCAATCTTTAACCTTGAAATATAGCAGTATAGTCCCGTGGTCCATAGAGGAGTCTTCAATCCTGTTTGCGTGAACCCGTGAAGATCCGAGTTAGAATTGGTCTTCAGCAGCCCATGGTTGTCGCAAGAGGTAACTAACTGGATCTGGTGGACAGACTCGGCTGATGCTTGTCATCGAGTCCCAGTTGCGTAGATCGATGCCCATGCTAAACAATGTATTTTCTGGTCCAGGCTCGAATATTTCTGCATACGACCAACCAGCCATCATGAATCACATTCTTCATTAAAATGGGTAAAATACATAATGGAAAGGCCAACGTGCGCCAAATAAAAAATGAACTATAACCTATCCATGTGAACCATGATCTGACATGTAATGATAATAACATAATACTAGCTATTTAAAGAGCACCTGTTTCCATGGTTTGCATGCTCAAAATGTTCACACATTATAATCCAAGCTGCCTTGAGGATCTAAAAGGTCCACAATCATATGACTTATCCCACCGGGTACTCATTTACTGCTGGGTGAACAGATTCATGAACAAACTCACTTGCCTTTGATGAGACCAGATGTGTCACGTGTGCCTTCGTTTCAGGGCATGACTAAAGTGCTGGAAGCTCTCAGGAGTCAAGCTGCCGGACACACTCACCTATGTCTCCGTAACCAACATTGCTTAACATCAACTGATATGTGACCAGGTCTCGATTTCTCGGAACAAACTTTGTACTCAAATTCCAAACCGAATTTGACAACTTTAAATAGTTGAATTTTTGCTCAATTGCATTTTAAAAATAATAAAGCCCAAATAATTGAAGTAATCTACCCACCAAACTCAAATTGTCTACTATGTTTGAGTTTAATATCGATTTCAGTTCATTCTGGGAAATGCATTTTCCTGCATTTTCACAAATTTGAGTAAAAACTGTAACTTAAGTAAAAACTTAGAGTTAGTTCAGAGAAATTGGAAACTGGGCTCTATGCACAGGGCCACACACCATCATATATTACACATCTGCGTAAAATATAACCTACTCAAGTAAAGTATGATAACCCCATACAACATATATCATGTCAAATATGATAACCCCATACAACATATATCATGTAAAAATGATAACCCCATACAACATATATCATGTAAAATATGATAACCCCATATACAACATATATCATGTAAAATATGATAACCCCATACAACATATATCATTTAAAATATGATAACCCCATACAACATATATCATGTAAAATATGATAACCCCATAAAATATGATAACCCCATGTAAAATATGATAACCCCATACAACATATATCATGTCAAATATGATAACCCCAGACAACATATATCATGTAAAATATGATAACCCCATACAACATATATCATGTAAAATATGATAACCCCATACAACATATATCATGTAAAATCCCCATACAACATATATCATGTAAAATATGATAACCCCATACAACCCCATACAACATATATCATGTAAAAATATGATAACCCCATACAAATATATCATGTAAAATATGATAACCCCATACAACATATATCATGTAAAATATGATAACCCCATACAACATATATCATGTAAAATATGATAACCCCATACAACATATATCATGTAAAATATGATAACCCCATACAACATATATCATGTAAAATATGATAACCCCATACAACATATATCATGTAAAATATGATAACCCCATACAACATATATCATGTAAAATATGATAACCCCATACAACATATATCATGTCAAATATGATAACCCCATACAACATATATCATGTAAAATATGATAACCCCATACAACATATATCATGTAAAATATGATAACCCCATACAACATATATCATGTAAAATATGATAACCCCATGTAACATATATCATGTAAAATATGATAACCCCATACAACATATATCATGTAAAATATGATAACCCCATACAACATATATCATGTAAAATATGATAACCCCATACAACATATATCATGTAAAATATGATAAATATCATGTAAAATATGATAACCCCATACAACATATATCATGTATGATATCATGTAACATATATCATGTCCCCCCATATCATGTCATACAACATATATCATGTAAAATATGATAACCCCATATAACATATATCATGTAAAGTATGATAACCATATACAACATATATCATGTAAAATATGTAACCCCATACAACATATATCATGTAAAATATGATAACCCCATACAACATATATCATGTAAAATATGATAACCCCATGTAACATATATCATGTAAAATATGATAACCCCATACAACATATATCATGTAAAATATGATAACCCCATACAACATATATCATGTAAAATATGATAACCCCATACAACATATATCATGTAAAATATGATAAACAGATGTAATCATAGGACATCACCTGGCATGTTTATAATTTACAGTCACTGTCCCTGACAGAGCCAAACACTATGGAACCCTAGACGGGACATTTTGCCCTCACAAAAACAAGCAAAACGTGTAAAAATTAACAACGCGACAACGCGACAATGTCCCTTTTAGGATTGCATACAACTCTGTTCTTACGTTTTTGCAATTTGTATAGCAGTGTGTTTTTAGTGTGTAAAATGCAAAGTTATTTTTACCCATTCTATCATTGAATGCATTATCTTTAAAATACTTCAAACGTTTGCATGTCCGACACATCCGTCATTTTTAGCTTTCAGTGAGACAAAACGTACGCCTTCATAGCTCTGAGGCATCAGCGTTTCAAGTCACTATAATGGATGTTCTCAATCAAGTTATGTCTTCATTGTGACAGAACATAAGACATTGTCCTGCTTTATTACAGAGACACATGACTGATTAATTAGTAGGCCCTACTTACAGTAAAACCACAGTTCCACCAAGCGAACTAAGAGTTACGACAATCGTAAGGCTGCGTTAAGGTATACTGGTTACGATCTTCCCAGCGCTGAGGTGGCCAGATACAAAACGGGGACGAGTTCGTTTTATTTGGTCGGGTCTACGTAGAAAAATTGGTTGTAACTGAAAGAAATTCGCTTTTTTGTTATTGATATCCGAAAGGGGTTGTTCTATTCTCTTAAAAAGATGGGGTGACTTAATTTTAAATTTACGATTGAAACAAGTGGGAGATAAATCGGAGTTAATCAATGTTGATATGATAATAATGAACGTTTTGAGAGTGCATCACCACTTGCACTTCCTTATGACCATAGTTGTTTGTCCAGTAATCGCCCTTGAAAGATGATTGGTGTATGACGTGAAATTTGCATGTGTACGATTTTCATTTTCAAACAAGCAAAACACTAACAATTGTGTGATGCAAGATGATTGTCAAAATTAATGGTCTACAGTGATTTATCGACCTTCTTGACAAGTCAAAATCAAGCATGACACCCCATGCACGTGTATGAGCCTACTGCGTTGTGCACGTGCATCCTAACCGTTGTGTTTAGGGGTGGTGATAAAGAGAAATGGTGGTGCGTTCATAAGATGTCTGTCTTTAAGAAGTTTGTTAACGCGTATACTTCCCATCCAAATTGAAAGTTCAGGTTCCCCTACATTTTTTGAAGATTGTAGATAAGGTTTCCACGACTGTCTTGATATGCTGTCATAGGTGAGGTATTTCAATTTTAAAGTTTTAAGACTGTCATCTTGGGAGTTTGTTTTTGCAGACAAAATAGACATGACTGTGATGAAGTTGTAAATAAGTAGACGTCGTTGCCTTGAATTTAATTATTGCAGATAAAGTAGACCCCCTTTTTGAAGTATAGTTTAGTAGGTAAGGTTGACACTGCTATGGTGACGTTCATATACGCTCTTCAAAAAAGAAACGCATAGCCATTTTTGGAATAATTTATTGCGTTAGTTTAAGAGCAATTATGTCATGTAATTTCAATGGTAAAAAGGTGAACATCCACACGTCTCTCTTGCGGAATTCTTCCCCACTCTTCCGCATTGCGATGGCGTGCTTTGACTTGACGTACACGTCGATCGAGTTCACCCGATAGGTATTCTATCGGGTTTAGAGCTGGTGATCGGGAAGGCCATGGCAAGACATTGACATTGGAATTGGCAAGGTAGCTGACCATGACTTGTGCTGTATGTGAAGCCGCTTTGTCACGCTGGAACAACTCCCTCTATCGGTCCATAATCGGAAGTGTGTGTCGTGCATTGACTTCGTTGATGTACCGATTTGCTGTCAAATTCGCCTGAGCCACCACGAAATAAGATCTTTGTGTGCTGGATATCACACCCCAAACCATGAGAATCATCCATCGAATCATCTGTCGACCTGTCGAATGCAATTAGGGGCAAAACTTTCATTTCTCCGACGGTAAACACACTGTCTTCCATCTCGCCGGTAAAGAAGACTGACTGACTGACTGAGTTTGGTTTTACGCCGCTTTTAGCAATATTCCAGCAATATCACGGCAGGGGACACCAGAAATGGGCTTCACAAATTGTACCCATGTGGGGATTCGAACCCGGGTCTTCGGCGTGACGAGCGAACGTTTTAACCACTAGACTACCCCACCGCCCCCCGGTGAAGAAGAATATTGATTCATCACTGAACAAGACTCGAGGCCAGTTTCTAAGGTTCCAGTTCCCAACTCTACGACACCACAGCATGAGGTTGAGCCGATGGTAGTCACTCAAAACAGGGTCGAATCCCCACTTAACGCAATCAATTCTTGACAGTTTGGTCTGAAATTCTTCTCAAACCAGGGATGTGTTGTGCAGTGCCAGCAAAGTCGGCGAGCCTGACAACCCGATCCCGTTAGTGAGTGAGTGAGTGAGTTTAGTTTTACGCCGCACTCAGCAATATTCCAGCTATATGGCGGCGGACTGTAAATAATCGAGTCTGGACCAGACAATCCGGTGATCAACAGCATGAGCATCGATGTGCGCAATTGGGAACCTATGACATGTGTCAACCAAGTCAGCGAAACTGACCACCCGATCCCGTTAGTCGCCTCTTACGACAAGATAGTCGCTTTTTATGGCAAGCACATGGGTTGCTGAAGACCTATTCTAACCCGGATCTTCACGGGTCCGATCCCGTTAGTAGCCTCTTATGACAAGCATGAGTTACTGAATATCTATTCTAACCCGAATCTTCACGGGTCGTAACGCAAGTGAACAACCCGGATGTAGCGGTCCTGCGCTTGGGCGGTAACTCTTTGACGGCCGCTTCTCGGGCGATCTTGGGCGGAGGGTCTGCAGGAAACGATCCCGAAGGCGAGATATGGTGCTCTGATGAACGTTCACTATTGGGCAACTGCAGACTGCGACTCCCCAGCTTCAAGGAGGCAACAACGTTTGCCTTTTCATAGTATTCGATACCGTATGCTTGTCCGCTTACTTGCACATGCATTTTGCTTTGCATGTTTTCTTGGTGACGTTTTGGCGAATATTTCTTCAAACGCTTCTAAAACAAGGGAAAAAGTTAAGATTGCCGCGTTTTGGCGCTGACGCTTTTACAATCACACAAAGATGACATTTTGGAAAAAAATAGTATATTCGTGTTGTTTTTGCCGCAGCTACATGAGTCCAATATTCTAAAAATTGCCTGTGCGTTTTTTAAAGAGTGTATTGTAGGTGGAATAGACACCACTACATGTTATTGTACATACAACTGACACCTTATCTTGAAGTTTGTTTAACTTGGACAAAGCAGACACCACTACATGTTATTGTAAAGAAAATAGGTGCTCTTATCCTGAAGCTGGTTCAACTTAGATAAAGCAGACAACAGTTAATTATATTATTAATATCATAGGCACCCTAATCTTGAAGTGAGTGAGTGAGTTAAAATCTAAAGTCACATCGGCAGTATTTCAACCATATTGTGACTATGAAAGTTGTAAACTTGTAAATGCATACATGACATAAAATCAGATTTATATACTTACCTGTCTGCAAAGGACAGTAAAATAACTAGTCTATCACAGATGTACACTTAAAACTAGCATATAAACATAAACTTTGACCGTACAATATAGAAATGGGCTATAGATTGCCAACAAGTGAAGTTAGATCACCATACTAGGGACCATGGGGACTTACAGTACATTTGCTTCCTGCATGGACCCTAGCTGGATTTACACCATCCCTTCAGCTGTCAGCAATTTAAACAAATCTAGCCATACATTAAAAGAACACATATTCTTCGATTAAAAAGGTGGTAAGTTTAAATTTACCTTAAATGTTTAGGGACTTACGTACCCTCTCAGGAGGACAATAATGTTACGATAGTTTAACCCCTTTAAGGACACAGCCACTAACAATCTAAGTTACTAATCGAAACTACCAATCATTGAAATACATCTATCTACAAAACTATTGTTCAAAATTTATCAACAAAATCAATTTCTTTTAAAAACCAATAATTAAATGAAAATTAACAGTAGTAAAAAGATCTGTCATCGTTCTTACATTGAAATAGTTATCCCTTGTGATGGAAAAATCCCTTATCTTGAAAATGGTATGACTTAGACAAAGTAAGCCCCACAACATGACGTTTATGATTACCAGTGCAAAGTAACCGCACAATATACATCTGCTTCATTCTGAAAAAAACTAGTCATCTTTCAACATATTATCCTGAAGACACATCCCCGACCATGAAATGCACCTTTTTGAGGTGAAACATTTCAAATCCCCATACATATCCTCGGTACATATGTTCTAGAGTTGTGCTAACTTCCTTGCACTGCGTTCGTTAATCGGAATGTCTGCTCGGAAAAAATAAGAATTTTTACTGATCATTAAAGTTTTTTTCCTGTTAGTTCTTCGATGTCATAATTATCTATTGCAACAGATGACTTTGATGCTGGACACTTCTTCACGGTTGCTATGAAATAGAACAATTCATCACTGTTCATCAAGAACGACGTTAATGGAAGGGTGTATGATTGTCATTTTTCCTCCACGACCTAATGACAATTAATAAGGCGTCAGACGAATCTTTTCATATTTTTAAGGATTTACGTGTCCTGCACACAATTTGAAAATAAACCTGGATTGAACACAGCTGAATACATTGATAAGATTTGTACCTGACTTCAGAGATGATACTTTGACAGTAAGAAGTTGACACATGTTGCAGAAAGCCTTGGCTACTAACGAATAAGTAATGCTCTTGAAAGGACGGAAGGATGGAAGAATGGTGGTGGGGGTGGGGTTGGGTTGGGGATTTTTAAAATTTCAAAGTATCCGAGGACTCTTACTCATAAGCTGCATGATCGGAGTTACAGTCTGTAAATAATCCAGTCTGGACCAGACAATCCAGTGATCAACAGCATGAGCATCGATCTGCGCAATTGGGAACCGATGACATGTGTCAACCAAGTCAGCGAGCCTGACCACCCGATCCCGTTAGTCGCCTTTTACGACCAGCATAGTCGCCTTTTATGACAATAATGGGTTGCTGAAGACCTATTCTACCCCGGATCTGCATGATCGGGGTTATAGTGAGATAGACAGGCACACACAGACACACAGGCAGGTTTTATTCACTAGTTGAGGCCCAGTGGTGCAAAGTACAATAGAAGTTGCTTAATTACAACTATTGGTCACGTGACATGAGATAGTGGTTTTACACGTGATGTAAGAATGGACATCAAATGTTTTATGAAAATGGCGATACATTTGATAATATCAAGATTATTAGAATGAAGTTGATTTTACATCGTTGGAGATGTATCATTCGTACATTTTAAATACTTCATTCAGGCAGAGAAAATCTCACAGACTAATCATAAGTGACGCTCGTCTTCTGTTTTACCAGAAGAACAATAAGAACATGATAAATTTCCAATGTATACTACTCAAAACAAGTTAAGGGTCACAACTTTCAATGGCCATAACTACAAATATAAATAACAATGAAAGGTAGCGATCATATAACAACTCGAGCCAACATTTCATGATAACAACAACGGGAGACAAAAACAGCAGGAATGTCAGTGATTGCTGATCAATAAGGTCAAAGTGACCTACTGTCAGATGTGAAAATTCAAACGCCAACACGTTGTAAACATGGCAAAACAAGGGGTCTGATAATCTCCCGTTGACGTTAACGTCAGCAAACCTCCCCCCTGGACGCCGATACACACGAGTTCTACCATAATTGAACTGTAGAGTAAACCTAGAATCGTCGGAGAAATGCCCACTGAGCACGTTGCCAACAAACATGGCGTCAATACCAGTCATGTCTTGCCGTTGTGTGTCGCTGGAGGAGTGGTGGTCGTACTGCTGGTCGTCGTGCCCGAAGATTGTTCCTCCACAGTCGGTTCCTGGCAGTCTGATCAGATAGCAGGGTACCTGTGGCAGCTCTCAGTTGGTCACGGAGTTGTCTGGCAGTTACTTTGCGTTGTCGAAGAACCAAACATAAGAAAACCCTCTTGAAAAGAACATATTTCTCACATCTGAAGCCTATGAATGTTTTCGTCGATTATCTAATGATAGCAATAACTGATAGCTTTGATGGGGGTAGCGATAATCAGTATCCAGTTTAATCCAGTATCTAATAACTCTCGTTTGACTCTCATTATGCATGTTATCAGCGTCCTGTTTCGACAAGTATGGCTTTATTAATAATAATAATAATGTACAAAATTTATATAGCGCCCTATTTGATGAGCAGCTACATCACTCTAAGGCGCTTAACAGTCAAATTGGTGGCTATTGAGCTTATTCACACTTGAACAGATAGGTTTTAATGTTCTTTTTGAAGTTGGTGATTGATGTTTCTGTTCTGAGACCGACTGGGAGACTATTCCATAGGGTACTTGCTGTCTTGTGGAAGCACCTCTCTCCATACCTAGCTGTGTGTTTTCTAGGTACTGTGAGAAGAGAGGCTGACTCAGACTGTAGAGATCGAGTCGGATTATACGGTGTGATGAGTTCCTGTAGGTATGCTGGAGCAGTTCCATGCAGGGCCTTGACGGTGTAAGTTAATATTTTATACTGACAACGGGGGTGTACTGGTAGCCAGTGCAGGGCTTGGCGAGCTTCCGTCACGTGTTCCCATTTCCCTTTATTGGAAGCAAATTTACCTATTGTAAAATAATCTTTTATAATATGATGAATGGACATTTTTGATGGCTTCGAAATAGTTTGTGCCCCATATTTCTGATCCATATAACAACATTGGTGCTATTTTAGTGTCAAAAAGTAAGCAAGCAGAATATTTAAGAAATACACTTCGCTCTACCACCATGTATAGTGTAATAAAACACACTTTTGCCCTGAACTATTATAGTTAAAGCACGAGGACGCTTGCGTACATTACGTAGGGCGAACTGTATTTCTTTTCTAAGGTGCCAAATTTAATACTTTCTAAAGATAATTACGATTAATTTAAGGCAGAAAACAAACGACGGTGTCGGTGACCTAAATTAAGAATCCTCGCACAGGGCTAACTGGCGCGCTGTTCTATTGATGTGTCTGCCCCCTACGTTAAGACGAACGTTACCAGAAAAAAACAAATGATAACAGTTTGATGACGGTTTACGTTCTGATTAAATGTCTTCTCTGAATTATTTTAATTACATCTGTCATTAGCGTAAACCATATGGGGCAATATGAACGTCGCATTTCTACTACCAACGTAAGTTTAGATCAGTACATCCAGATGAAGCTGAGAAGTCAAGCGACATTCCACGATTGCATTGTGGGAATGTAAACATTGCGAACGTAACCGTGTCGCTGAAAGCTTGTGAGTCGAATTGACACATTTTAACCGTCGTAAAACATAAACGTAATGTTTCCACCAGTGATGTTAGCTGCGTGAAGCAACTGCAAACCAAGAAACCGGATGCAACGGAGTAGTTTACTGTAGGAGGCCGTACGAGGCGATGACAACTGACATGCATCGTGACGTCACTTACATTGTGACGTAATGTAAAAATAATTCGATTACGAGGGGGCATACTAGAATGGCGCAGTGACGGGATAACGTCATTCAATTGTTACGTCATCAAAAAACTATACCTTTATTGTCTCATAATGTATTTATTTTTCGATTGTTCTAACCGCTAGGCATCTTAGAAAATGAAATAAACCTATTTAAAAAGTTTGAAAATGGAAAACAATGCCGTCTTAGCTTGTACTGCTAGGCTTTTACATGCCATGGACCAATTTGTTTGACTAGAAAATAAAATATGAAACAACATTGATATTTTTGCCGTGGAATGGCCATTTTTCAGAATGTGCCACGATACCCCCGTTTCTAAAGACAACTATACTAGATTTTTCCACATTCATCTCTAACCCCATGTGTCACAAAATGTTTGAAGAATATTCAGCTGTCTTTGCAAACCGTTTACCACAAATGAAAACGTAACAACGTCTGCAAACAAAAGTAAAAGTAAATCCATGATTCTGCTAGTAACAAATATTGCATTATTACATGATTCATAATATTATCTACAGGTTCATTAATAAAAAAAGATTAACACTAAGGGGCTTAGGACACAGCCATGCCTCACGTCAGCGGAAGTATTGATCCTTTTAGTATTTCCAGGAATTAGTTCTAACACAGGCTGCAACAGATTCATACATACTTCTTAAAATATCATACATTTTGCCATGGCATCCTTTGGTATGTAACATGAATAACAATTTCTTACGGTCAACAAAATGGGTTTCTTAAAGTCGATGAAAGCGCAATAGAATCGCCCTTTGGGTATTTTGTACATAGAGATTGCAATATAAAGTTATCATATGTACTATAATAGGGTCTAAAAAGCCTCGTCCAGTAACTCGTTTTGATCAACCCAGGCACGTAAACGACTTTTTGAAATATTAGCAAATAATGTTCCAGAACTATTTAAAAGAGATATTCCACGTTCATTTTTGCCGACGGTAGAAGCGCTGTCTTCCATCTCGTCGGTGAAGAAGAAATCGTGATTCATCACTTAACCAGACTCGCGTCCAGTATCTAAGGTTCCAGTTCCGGACTCGACGATACCACCGCAAGCAATTGCGCCGATGGAAGTTTCTCAAAACGGGCGACAACTGGCCTTCTTGGTCGAATCCCCATAATATTTTTACACTACAGACCTTATGATCTAAATATACTCTCCCAAAAAAAAGAAATGCATCATGAAAGTAGCAATTTCATGTAGCAATGAATTAAAACGTGATTAATTTTACAAAAGGTTTTGCTCTGTTTATGAGTCCTAAGGTGTTTATGTTTTGAAACATCACAACAAAACGCACCATCCGTAAAATACCCGTATTTAACAGCATGATTTTCAATTTCGGCGTGTAGTGTCACAGAATACACAACATGCAATGCACGTGAAACCTGTCTCAGAGAGTCTCAATGAAGGGTATAAAAGGTTGATCGCTGTCTGTCGATTATTCACTGTATTTGGAATATTGTTGACGAACGCAAAATGCCACGTCTAAGTGAAGCCAACCGTCATATCGCCATTGGTTTGCTTGAAGCTGGCCAGTCTCAACGTGTAGTTGCCCGACGTATGAATGTTCACCAAAGCACCATTTCACGGCTCTGGGAGAGATATCGCCGGCAGAATGCGGTAGCAGATGCCCCTCGTAGTGGGCGACCTCGAGCGACCACTGCGGCGCAGGATCGCTACATCCGGGTACATCACCTGCTTCATCGAACAGCTACGGCGACCAGTACCGCTCGACAAATACCCGGATTGAGGAGGTTTTCTGCACAGACCGTCAGGAACAGGTTGAGAGAGGCGGGTTTACGTGCCAGAAGACCTTATTTTGGCCCTGTGCTTCGACAACAACATCGTCGACATCGAGTTCAATGGTGCACCAACGTTCAGGCCTGGAACCTACCGAATTGGCGTAGAATCTGGTTCAGTGATGAATCACGATTTCTATTGGAACGACGCGATGGAAGAATGCGGGTGTACAGACGTCGACGTGAACGTTTCGCCGACGCTTGCGTTCCCCAGGTGGACAGATTTAAGCTCCATATCAAATGTTGTGGTAAATTATAGTATGTTCTTAAAATTAGGGGATAACTGTACTGTGTTTGACGAATTGGGGACGTATACCGGTGGTTATATAGCCGCAAATTTATTTATATCGGCAACGCGTAAGCGGAGCTGATATAACGTTAAATTTGCGGCTATATAACCACCGGTATACGTCCCCAATTCGTCAAACACAGTAAAGTTATCCCCATTCTAATTCAACTCGTTTTACGCTGTCTTTTCGTGAAATTCATTTTTTAAACCAGGTCAAAGTTCCTCAAGGTCAAAGGTTAATCATATCACTCCTTGAACTTACACCATCGCCTGAAAAATAGTTCCCTTTTCAAACTACACACGTTTACTATGTGCACACAGGCTAAATCTGACAATGATGAATAGATCATAGTATTATAGATAAAATGGACGGAATTATGATGAAACCGCCCTCTAGTTACAGAAATGAGTGGCCCGCTGATTCCTCAACTACGGGCCATTATCAGTTCTGTTGTCAAATGACGTCACAGCAGGTGACGTCACGCTCCATAATGACGTCATAAATATTGTTTCATGATCTAACAGTGTTGGGTCAACAGCCCGTTGCGAGTAAGTTGTTTGAACTTAAAATTAAATTGATGATATTGTTTTGTCATTTTTGACACAAATTCCACCCATTTTAGCTGGATAGGGGAGTTAATTGACCTATGGCTTCTGCAAATGACAATGTCCTGCAAAGCAGCGTTACCCCAATGGTGTAGGGATACATTCAAAAGTTTTGGTGAATCGGTTTTCAAATTGCGACCGTAGATGCTGATTATGCGGTCGGAAATTTATAGCATTGACTCGTGTTACATACTAAGTTGAATTAGAATATGTACTTACCTGTTTAAGCTTCTGTTAAAACTCCGGAGGGCAAAGACCCCAATATTTTCGACAAATATGCGTTTAAAGACAGGCCTGTATGTTAAGTCGAATATTATATATATTTTTCATCAATGAACGTGTGTTCAATATGTATAACAGTTATAACTATGGTATTTTTGTAACACAAAAAATTGAGAATCTATTGCTTTTACTCTTTGCTGATGATATTGTAACTTTCTCATTTATGTGAGTGGTCTCCAGAGACAACTACATATTCTTGACAAGTTTTGTCTAACTTGGGATTTTAAGGTAAATATGGATAAAAGTAATGTTACTGTTTTTCGGAACAGGGGAATTGTAGCACACCATGAGGAATTGGTAATGCTGTTATATAGTATACATATTGATGCATAACATTTTCATCTGCACTAAATTGGTCAATATCATGTGCTGTTCAAGCAAATAAAGCTAGCAAAGTTCTGTTTCCAATACTTCATTTTTTCGATCGAAATAAACACTTATCACTCAAGTCAGCTTCTACCATATTTGTAAAATTGTTCCCATTTTATTATAATTCTGGTGCTGAAATTTGAGGGACTGAATATTCCAATGTTATTGGATTTTTGCTGTATTCTTCAAACGTTATTTAAATGTTGGCAAATTTGCATCATACATAGCTAATGTGGGTGAGGTTGGTCGCCATAACATGCTTTCTGACTAAATTGTTAGGAATGAATTGTTGTAGTTATCCGCACTAATGCTTTTTAATGTTAAGTCGCAGAATGAAAATGGAAAATATAATTGTAATTGGGTGTCCGATGTATAAATTTATTTTTTACAACTGTTTTCTCGTTTGTATGGATTAGTCAAGATATGGAAGACTATAATATATTTCGTTTTTAATGTACAAAATTCGAAATTACTTTAACATTACAGTAGATATAAATCTCTTCTTCAACCGAAATGTATATAACACAATGACATGTAAAAATCATTAGTACGTGCTTTTTGAAAATTTAGAAGTTCTATCCATAACATTGAAATAAACAATTTCAGTAAATCTGAAGAAAAGATATTTCAAATGTAATATGCCCATCGTGTAACATTGGAGTCATGGAAGACGAATGTCATATGTCTGTAAAAAAAAATAGATATCCATACGCGTAATGTAAATGTGGTAAATCTTCCCGCTAATGTAAATGCGGTTTGTCTTCAAAATAGTCAGAATACTGATGCTATTTACTTGCAACATGCATTTGCTTTGCGGCAAATATATAAGTCGTACTGTCATGTGACCTTTAAAACGCTTCGCTTACAATTGTACTTTAGGCCATATGGCCAAAATACTGAACATATTCTGTTCTGTTCTGTATGATCGGAGTTATAGAATCAGAGTTCAAATGTTAAATGGTAGACATTTGGAGGTATTTCCAAATTTAATGCATCAGTGTCAAAAATGATATCCCTATTTGGACTTTTAGCACACGTTTCCGTGTTTTTTTAAAGAAAATAGCTGACTTGCCTTTGTACGTGTTTGTGACTGGTGACACAAGTAGGACAGGATATGCATCATCCAATAGCCTCAGATGGCACCGAAATCCGTCTGTTACACACAAAACACAAAAATTGTCCTAGTAACGTCCAATACCTAAACTAATAAAACAAATATATATTCAAATTACACATTGGATATTGTCCCAGTAACGTCCAAATACCGAGCATATTGAAACAAATAGATATACGAGCATACTTTAAATTACACATTGGATATTGTCCTAGTAACGTCCAAATACATAAAATAATACAATGAATAAATATACGAGCACACACTAAATTACACGTATGATAATGTCCCAGTAACGTCCAAATACCTAGAATAATATAACAGATAAATATACGAGCACACTTTCAATTACACATTGGATATTGTCCCAGTTACGTCCAAATACATAATATACTACAATGAATAAATATACGAGCACACATTAAATTACACGTATGATAATGTCCCAGTAACGTCCAAATACCTAGAATAATATAACAAATAAATATACGAGCACACTTTAAATTACACATTGGATATTGTCCCAGTAACGTCAAAATACCTAGAATAATAAAACAAAAAATAAACATACGAACAATCTTCAAAGTACACATAGGCTTTTGTCCCTGTGACGACCACAGACCTAAGTGCAAAGAAATGAATCTTGTTTACATTGATTGATGCATACGAACACGTGCGGTTTACTTTTAAGCTTTTGTAAATGACAGCGTGATTTCCCTTGGGTAAACTGATTGTAAACATCAATTCAAAGAAGTAAGTCTGACAAGTCGCTGATCGGTCATTACATCTGACCAAACTGCTTAACGTAAATCAGATATTCTGGATATATATTTCCTTTTTGCTGTCAAATACTAAGGCGTGAACGTCATATAGAGACAAGCCATCATTCAACTTGGTTTTTTTTATTGCTTACACCAAAGGCTAATTGATCCATAAAAAATGTGATCATTCTTATCCTGGCCCATATAAACGGAACGCTTTTTTAGAAGTGCCATAGGTGGTCAATCCTGCTACAGGTTAGGTACAGCGGTAAGTATGGCCTTTTGTGGTCAGGTTGTTGGTAGGGCTTGATGTAGCCAGTGAGGTTAATTTGAAGGGTGAGTGAGTGCGTGTGACTTAACGTGAGTATCGCTTATAGTCCAGCAATATCACGGCGGAAAGGTTCACACATTGTACCCATGTGGGGAATCGAACCTGGGTTTTCGGCGTGACGAGCGAGATTTTAAAGGTGATCTGTATTGCTTGTAACACTTCTTGCCTCTTCATTTAGTGTAGTTTCAGAGCACGTTTTTGAGCTGCCTCCAATTTTTCGTATTGAGTGAGTGAGTGAGTTTAGTTTTACACCGCACTCAGCAATATTCCAGCTAGATGGCGGCGATTTTCGTATTGACGGGCGGTATGGTAGCCTAGAGGTTAAAGCGTTCGCTCGTCACGCCTAAGACACGGGTTCCATTCCCCACATGGGTATAATGTGTAAAGCCCATTTCTGGTGTCACCCGCCGTGATGTTGCTGAAATATTGCTAAGAGCGGCGTAAAACTAAACTCACTAACTCACTCTTCATATTGAGCAGTCAAGGTCAGTAGGTCTATTGGACCATGATTATGGGGTCGAATTTCGGTTCGTCCGAGTTATGTTTCTTGGTTTGCCACCACTATATGCGTGCTCCTTTTCTCCTACTTTATGATGATAACCTGTGATACAACTGGAATAATGTTGAAAACGGCGTTACCATTTACTCACTCAGTCTAACTTTCCCCTTCACGTGAAAGATTTCCAACCGTGCCTAAATCTCAGCTTCTAGATGATAATCTCTGACGAAATAGTGAGTGAGGGAGTATTGTTTTACGTCGGTTTTAGAAATATTCCAGCAATATCAAAGCTTGGGACACTAGAAATTGATTTCACACATTGTAGCCATCTGGGGAACCTGGGTCTTTGACGTGACGAACGAACGCTGTTACCACTAGACTTACGCACCACCCCTTGTGACGGAATTTTCCGCCCATTTTTCGTTGATGATATGTACGTATTGAAAGATAAAATGTACATTTGCAGAAGAAGTCCAAGATGATAGCTGCACTTGTCGTTCTCCTGCCCGCGCTGGTAGCGGCAACCTTCAATGGCGATCGGTATCTCCAGTCACCCGGACGGGTCGGGACACTTTTCCCGAGGGTCGCCGATCCTTCACAATCCCAAGGACAAGTGCAGAGAGTATACCTGAATTTAGCCAACGCTGCACGAGGTCCCGGTCCCTTCGCAGGTAGCCTTCCTCAATACGTCATCATCAACGCTCCGCGAACCTTCGTTGGAGCTTCTGGGGGTGCTGCCTCACAAGGTGCATCCGCAACTGGAGGTTTTGCACCTAGAACCGTTTTCTTACAAGGAGGACCTGGTGCTGGTGCAAATGCAGGCCCTGCCGCTGGTCCAGGTTTTGCTGCCAGTGCCGGTGCTAATCTAGGTGCAGCAGCTTTTGGACCTCAAGTCACCTACCTAATAGCAGGACCTGGTGCCGCAGCCGGTCCATCTGGTTTGGGACCTGTCTTCATGGGAGGAACAGCCGGTGCTGGAAGTGTTGGTCCCAGTGTCGGTGTCGGACCCAGTGTCGGTGCTGGCGTCGCTCCCGGGGCCAGTGTCGGTCCCAGTGTCGGTGTTGGTGGCGCTAGCGGTCCCAGCGTCGGTTCCAGTGTTGGCACCGGAGCTCCTGGTGCTAGTGTTGGTGTGCGCCCTGCTGGTCTGTCTGGGTCTGTATTCTACCGACCAACGTTCAGGTTTGGAGATATCGAGTTAGACCATCCAGGTAGAAGAGCAGCAGCTGCAGCAGCAAGAGCAGGATCACCACTTGGATATGTTGTCCCAAAGGCAGTTCTAGGATGATGTCCTCGTCTCACATGTGGTCAGAAGGTAACAAAATGTTCCAAATGCCTTTTACCTGAACCTCTATTAGCGTTAATCTATAAGTTGCTATACTTACACATACCTGCTTATGATTGTTGAAAATAGCAAAGAGTACAAGAAAGCAAACTGATCCAACAGATGAGTGAGGGAGGGCGGGAGACAGGGTAATGGGGTTTACACATTGTACCTACGTAGGGAATCAAACACGTGTTTTCGGCGTGACAAACGGACGCTTTAACAACTAGGCTGCCACATCGCCCAAGACGGGGCTGGAGATTACTGTAGACGATTTTGTATTATCAGATTCTACCTTTGCATAGGTCCCAATCAACCAATGCGTTTGTAGGAGTAAAAGGGAATCGGCGGTCAGGCTTGGTCAATTTGTTAACTATGTTTCGTTATCAGTGGGCAGTGTATAATATTAAACAAATCAATCTCCGAATCCTCAGGTGAATCAACAACATAATTTGTAAAATGTGCTGCCTTCACTTGCCGAGGCATTAGCAAAAAGCAATACTTTTATCTGAACATTCACATGCCTCAACTGCCATTACCACACATTAATACAAATGTTCAGATTCATATGGTGAGGTGAAATGGAGCTGAATAAGGTCATAAACATCATTGAGTTTTGTTTTACTGCATCTATGTGTGTCATATGTCAGCTTTGTTCTAACCCAGTCCTGTTCTGTTTGTTGTTATTGCCGCACTCAGCAATATTCCAGCTATATGACTGCGGTCTGTAAATAATCGAGTCTGAACCAGACAATCCAGTGATGAACAGTATGACCATCGATCTACGCAATTGGGATACGATGAAATGTGTCAACCAAGTCAGCGAGTCTGGCCACCCGATCCCGTTAGTCGCCTAGCTCTTACGACAAGCATTCGTGGCTGAAGATTAATTCTAGCCCGGATCTTTAGGGGTCTTGTTCTAATAAAAATAATGACGGTTTTATAAAGCTAGACGATGTAGCTACCATTTAACATGAATACCCAGCTTAGACAAAATATACAGAAGTATCAAACCTTAAACGGACAGACCTTGACCTTGACCATGACCTTGACCTCGGAGTCTCTGATATGGAAAAAAAACCCACAAAATGCCAATATGATGTAACTGGTTCTTAAATGGCATAAAAATACACATCCAAGATCGTACCTCATGACAGCTTTTTTAAAAGAAATATCTTGACAACTTCCCATTAAGTACATGACTTGATGTGGAGCTACATTTGATATGAAAGCAATAGTAAACAATCAGGTGAGCAAATATGTCCAGTAAAAGAGTTCTAATACGAACGCGTTGCGATGCTAGCATAAATTGGAATAATAGCCTTCTTGGTGGGGTGTTTGATATAGGAAGCTCAAAGAACTTTTGTATTGCAGATGTTCCTACTGAAGATTCAGTTGGTCATGCCTGGTGGAAGGTTCCAGCTCCAAAGTGTTGTGCCAGCACGCACAGATCGGAAATAAAAATATTTATAAAATGCATATCTTTGATTATCTATTTTGGAACCGACACTTTAGCATTCTGGATTTTTTAACAGAAAAATACTGTCAGCATAACGTTTTTCAAGCTTTCGAACAAACCAATCACCCATCCCTATTCTTTTTCGAAAATTCGCCTACCCCCTTACCCTTACTACATTTGCAGAATTTTAAATACACATGCACGCACGCATACACACACACACACACACACACATACGCGCGCACGCGCACATACATACATACATGCACACATGCATGCATACATACATACACACATACATACATACATACATACATACACATACATACATACATACATACATACATACATACATACATACATACATACATACACACATACATACATACATACATACATACATACATACATACATACATACATACATACATACATACATACATACATACATACATACATACATGGTGCTATCTGATGGCATATACAGACTTTGCATGCATAGTTTTATGTTAAACAAGGGCCTCACACAGCAATATGCATGCTATACGACAGCGGTCTGTACCAAACGAGTCTGGATCAGTTACTGACACCATGAGCATCGATCTACGCAATTGGGATGTGTCAACCACGTCAGCGACCCTGACACCCCCATCCCGTGGGTCGCCTCTCACCATGAGAATGGGTTGATGGGTCCCGGATCTTCACGGGTCAAAATAGGTTTTGCTGATAGTAACAAAACAATATGATTTGGGTGTTTTGTTTAACGCCGCACTCAGCAATATTATAGCTATATTGCAGCGGTCTGCAAATAATGGAGTCCGGATCAGACGATCTAGTGATCAACGGAGTGAGCATCAGTCTTAGCATTTGGGGTACGATGAGATGTGTCAACCAAGTCAGCGAGTCTGACCACCCGATCCCGTTAGTTGCCTCTTAGGACAAGTGTGGATTGCTGAAGACCAATTCTAACCAGGATCTTAATGGGTACAAAATAAGATGAGTTTTCAAACAAAATCTTTTCAACCGTTCTTCGCTTGCCTTTTTGTTCAGGTTTTAAATGCATGAACATAGCCATGTTGTGGAGGACACAACATAACATTTCGTTTCATGAGAGCTTGAAGTTGTATTACAAATGTTCAGAAGAACTCCGCAACATGAGTTTGGGACTTTAAACCTGAATGTGCAGGTCTTTTAAAACGAGTCTGTTTACTGCCGAGTTGAACGCAAATAACTCGCAGATTAAAGTTTGTACTATTTGATACATCATACATGCACGCACGCACACACACTAATGCATACATACACATTGTGCACATTCATTGTGCACATTCGCACAAGCAAGCACGCACACATATATACACACACACACACAGGGACACACATACACACACAGACATGCATGCATGCATGCATTAACATACATTTACACACGCATGCACGCATGCATACATACGCACATACACACTTGCATGCACGCACATACATACATGCTCACATGCATGCATACGTACGTGCGTACGTACATACATACATACATGCATGCTCATGATACATACATACGCAACGTAGAACAACACTCGTATACTATTCAAAAAAAGACAAGCATAAACCAGAAATCTGTTGCGAAAATGTTGTATTTTCAAACATGTAGAACTCGTCCACAAATAGACTTAAGTACATGAATGTTTACATCAGTTTAGAAGAAGGTAATGTCTATACAACCAAGTGGATACTTTTAGATAACGGAGACGTTGAGCGCGATGGTGACGACGTAGCACGGTCCCGACGTCAGATCTCCTGGCTCTCAGTCCAATCTCTCTCAACTTGTTCCGTACAGTTTGACCGGCTATCCTCTGAAGTCCAGGCACCCTGGTTGCTGTGCTCTCACCTGTGGCAGTACGATCACGCAAATGTAGTACCCGGATGTACCGATCTTGGACTGCAGTGGTGACTCGAGGTCTGCCTGTACGGGACGGTCATTTGTTATACCTGTTTGGTTGTAACGAGCTGCAAGCCATGATATCGTACTCAGACTAACATTCAGACGCCTGGCAACAGAAGATTGGTAATCTCCAGCTTGCATTCTTTCAATGGCGATGTTCCGTGTCGCACTGTCAAGACGTGGTGTAGTGATTTGACCTTGAACTTCTTCAAAACGAATGCCGATTTCCGGATTTTATAGCAAGACATTGCATGCTCTTTGCTGCACAATTTCAACTGGAAGGTGATTTCTGTTACGTTGTGGCGATGCCTTTTTAATCCTTGTAAGAAATCTCATCAAAATCAACATTTTCAGGTAAAGTCGATGTTTTACTTGTGCAATTGTGTAGAGTCATGTCATCAACACTTTTGTTACATATTTTGACGATTGTTTGAACACAATAGGTAATTAATAGATTTTTAAAAATACAAAACGCGTATGCGTTTTTTTTAATATACTGTAAGCCATTAAAAACGCAATTGGTATTTGTTGTCCTGAAACTTACAAAAGTTCTATTGAAGATTTGTTCCTGCGATACAGAGGATGTAGGTATAAAAGGCTGTTATTATGGCCCATTTCGAGTTCGAGTCCCGGAGCATTCCTCTCACATGAACTTTGATACTTAAAACTGAACCTGTGACATTTCTCGGAAACACAACCACATTCATGAAACACGTTGTGCACATGCATTACCTGCACCCAGGCCCTGTAAAAGCACAAGGAATTGTGGAACTCAATCACTTTGAGAAAATGCCACACTTGACACAAGACGAAAGGAATCAGGTTATCGGTATGGTCAGCCACGGTGCTTCAGATGTGATGATTGCCAGGCACTTTAATGTGCATCCATCCACTGTAAGTCGACTGGTGCACCACCTGTGATAACAGCTCGACAAAACCGCAATATCCTAGTTTCACACTTGCGAAATCGGTTCCAAACAGCTGATGATTAGGCAAGGAGGACAATTGGGACAAGTCAACGTCATTTCAGCGCCCAAAAAGGTGCAAGGACGCCTTGCTGCCTTCAACATCCGGTGTCGTCACCCGTACCGTGGTCCAACCTTATTGCATCGCCACAGACTTGCTAGACAGCGATGGGCGGCAAATTGGGCCAATCTTGGCAACAGGTCATGGCCAAGTTTCATTTTTTCAGATGAATCCAGGTTTAACTTATCCTTTGCAGATGGACGTCAACAGATTTATCGACGTAAAGGAGAAAGACTTGCGCCAAACTGTGTCCTTGAACATGATTGTTTTGGAGGGGGGGTGGTGTCATGATCAGACCACAGACCATCAGAGGCTGCAGACCATCCAACAGCTGTTCCTGAGAAATGTGTGTCTTTCAATGCACCAAAGACTGCGAGCATGTCTTGCAGCGCACGGTGGACACACACGGTATTGACTGCAAGTGACCCTCCTTTGTGTGATGTCGTTGTTGCGTCACTGATGTTGTTGTTGACTGGACATTTTCAGATGAAATTATTCACAGATGTTCACTTAAAACATATCTGCCAGTTAGGTTTATATATGTTGAAATTAGTGTGAGTAAAGAAAGTATGAATGTCAAATTGCATTTGTTATGGCTTTCAGTATAGTATATTTTGGATAATAAATGCGTTCTAGTTGATAAAGAATCGTTAATTCTTTCAAGTGCTCTTTTCATTGCTCCTTCCAATTCGAATCTAAAGGCGGCATTGTAGCTCACCCAGGTAAAAAATAAGTGAGTGATTGAGTGAGTTGGGTTGCATGTGATCAAAAAACATGAAAATCGATCTACGCAATTGGGATACGATAACATGTGTCAACCGGGCCTGACCACCCGTTCCCGTTAGTCGCCTCTTACAACAAGTATGGGTGGTAAAGATCAATTCTAACCCGGATCTTAACGGGTACAAAATAGCATTAAGCTTCAAGTATTTTTAACCGTTCTTCGCATGACATTTTGTTCAGAAATACATCTGAAGGAAAACTGAAGGGTTACTGAAGATCAATTCTAACCCTGATCTTCACGGATAGAGTTTCCAGTATGACTGCAACTTTCTTACGAAACACATATTGCTACGACCCGTGTCGGCCATCTTATGGGTATTCATTAATCAATGCTTATACCACAAAGAACTTTTTTTTTTCAAATGCCTACGTTCTGACATATTTTCACCTTTTACAATAACTATTGATCAATCAAGCCACAGACAAATATAAATATCTCAACTGTCGAGAAATGATCTATATCAGGCCTATTTAAAATAGGCTAAAGTGTGTTTCTTGTTCTATAAAAGGAGAACTGTTTCCGTAATTTCACATAACACTGTCTTGTAGAGATACTGGTAAGTACTCAGTAGCTATTAGGTTGAGTGTGTGTGGAAGAATTCTACATTGATTCAGTTATTCTCTCAGTAGTTATACGTCGCGGTGGGGTAGCCTAGTGATAAAGCGTTCGCTGGTCACGCCGAAGACCCGGGTTCGATTCCCCACATGGGTGCAATGTGTGAAGCCTATTTCAGATGTCCCGTACCGCAATATTGATGGACTTTGTTTCTAAATGCGGCGTAAAACTAAACGCCTCACTCTTTCTCCAAAGAAAACCTGAACCCACAGAGATGTCAGTGACCATGTGTAAATGCTATGTGCACATACTACTTTGTTAATAATTACTCTTCGTTTCCCTCAGTGATCGTCAAGATGAAGAACCTGTTTGCTGCTTTGTTGATGGCGCTAGTGTTGGCCCTCTCTCAGGCCTCCTTTGGTTATGATCAAAAGTACGGTTATGATAACCGGGGATACGTGGGATATGACTATCCAAAGGGTGACAGCTACAGACCCTCGTATGACCCTTATAAGCCCAAATATGGCTCCTACAGGCCCAGGTATGACTACCAGAAGCCCAAATATGACAACTACCAGTACCCTCGCTACTATTAGCAGGTGTGTAGACGTTCGCTTACTTTTGTTGTTTGCAACAGGAGCCATCATGGAAAGACACATTTTGCAATTCTTACCTTGCTTACTATAATCTGCAAATCAGATTGAGAATGATAAATGAACCTTATACAAAAGGTAGATTCTATGGGTTTGTACTCCTTTTATCACTCCAAAAGCCAAAGATTATACTCAATCATTCATGTAGCTTCGAGATCTTAGGACATTCTGTGGAGTCTTTTCGTCTGTATTAAAAAAAGTGATTCGCACGGCTCTCACGGCCGAATGCTATGTACACAAAGTCGGCAGTCTAGACTACCAGTTGTCCGACTTCCATTTTTGTGGAAGTCGCGGTGGCTGAGCGGGTAAGGCGGCTGACTTTTTGTGCTGGCGATTAGGTGCCTGACTCTGAGGGTGCGGGTTCGAATCCCGGATGGGACTCAACCCAACAAGAGGACTAGAATCTGTACTTTACTAAGAAAGTGTAATCCCAAATATAACATATGTTACATTAGACCACTTTCTAAATGGCATTGTGTAATCATAGCTTTCGGCCTTGGGAGCCGTGCCAATTTACACTTATCAGAGGGGTACACAAATCCGCAGTCTAGACTACCAGTTGTCCGACTTCCATGTTTGTGGAAGTCGCGATGGCTAAGCGGGTTAGGCGGTTGACTTTGTGTGCTGGCGATTAGGTGCCTGACTCTGAGGGTGTGGGTTCGAATCCCGGATGGGGCTCAACCCAACAAAAAGTACTAGAATTTGTACTTTACTAAGAAAGTGTAATCCCAAATATAACATATGTTACCACTGACCACTTTCTATATGGCACTGTGTATTCATGCACCAATTGTGCTATCCTCCTTGCGGATCTGTTTCTTTATGCATATGACTCTGCTTGGGTTGGCAAAATCAAAACAATGTAATTTGGCCAAGAAGGTTAACATAAGCTTCCACCAAATAGCCATTTGCCTTCCACTGACTTACCCACCTGAACTTGAAATTAAGGGGACAAGAGAGACCGCCTCAACCGTTTCATATTAAGACCTATGCATAAAGTTTCAGAGTGACAAAACACAGCCACAAGGCTCTATGAGAAATGGGATGATTTCAACTTTCCTATTGTCAACTTCCCTTTCATGTCGAGCAATATTTCAATAGCTTGGTGTTTACATTTCACAACTTTTGAGGTACAATCGAGCTTGACCTTTTTTATCAGGATTTCAAAGAGCGTCATGCCACTTTTGCTCAGAAGTAGTTCGATCAAGGTTACAACATTCAAGGCCTCAGTAAAGTTTTCCAGAAGTTTTATAGTAGAAATGTGGAGAACAGTTCGAAATTTGATACATCAGTGACAAACATGATGTCTGATGCAATTCCTTATTATGACTTATACCATATTTCCTGAATTATTTCAGGTGAACAATTGACTAGGCTCAACATACGAGGATATGCTCACCTTTTTGCGAACGCCTGGTATCATCACTATTTCATCGTGAGTGAGTGAGTTAATATTTAAAGTCACATCGGCAGTATTTCAGCGATATCGTGACTAAGTTTTGTAAATTCACCATAAATACATGTAAATTATAAAAAAAAGCCTAAGAACGAAGGACAGTAAAACCAACTAGAATATCACAGTATCAAGAATTAAATCTAGCATATATCTCTAAAATTGGATTTCAAATTAGGACAATGCAAGATAGAAAATGGGCTATAGATCGCCAGCAACTGAATGTAGATCACCATGCTAGGGACATGGGGACTTGCAGTGCCTTTGCTACCTGCATGGATCATAGCTGGATTTACACTATCCCTTTAGCCGCTGGCGATTGTAGTCGAATCTAGCCATGATGTAAATTCACAAAAGTAATACGTATAAAAAAATATTAGTATTAAAGTATTACTTTGAATGTTTTGGGACTTACGTACCCTCTCAGGAGGACCTATTTCATAGTGATTCATAAACACATGCTCATCGTATCGCGTGGTGACAATCACTGCATTGTCTAGTCCAGACTCGATTTGTTTACAAATACTGCTGAAACAAATATATGCTTACATACTTATGATATAGTCACAATTGTGCAATCGACTCTGTTGCTGGCAGAGATTACTATGGGTGTGGAAAAGATTTTGTCGCTTCTATCTACTATTACTACGTATGTAGAATGTCATTTCTTTCGTTGTGTGTCACAAGAGCTATTATGCAATGACATATATTCCAGTTCTTACCAGTCTTACTATACTCTGACAATGGAAATTGGAAAGGCTAATTCTACGGGTATTTACTCCGCTTATAACTCTTAATACCAGAGAATATACTCAATGATTCAAAAAAGTTATATTATTAAACCTTCTTTTTAATCGATTTGTGTATACATTAGTGTTGAAGCAAATGATCGGGGAATCTTTTGATCTGTATTTATATAATAGTATTTCCTTTTTGCATCAATCAAAGTGAGTTACTGCAAGGCATGGTTAAACTTACCCTGAAGATCCGGGTTAGAATTGGTCCAGCAACCCATGCTTGTCGTAAGAGGCGTCTAACGGGATCGGGTGGTCAGGCTTTCTGACTTGGTTGTCACATGGTATCCCCATTCAATTACCTAAATCGATGCTCATGATATTCATGGGTAGATTACTTGTCTAGACTCTAATATTGCTGAGTGTGACGTTAAACAACAAACAAGAGTATGAGAGCTGAAATAGGGAAAGTTCCGCTTCCATCACGTAAACCAGTATCTAAAACGTCACATTGTTATGCATTCTTAACTTTCTTTCTTTTTTCAGCGTTCCTGCCCCAAACCTGAAACGAACCACAGAACAAAATGGACACTGATTCGCAATTATCAGTAGAGCAATAAATTGTAAAACTCTCATGCGTATTATTGTTCTGTTGGCAAAAATAACCTAAAGCAAAGTGTGCTCTCGAGTGACACTCTATCAACTCTGAGTGAGTGAGTGAGTGAGTTTAGTTTTACGCCGCACTCACAGCAATATTCCATCTATATGGCGGCGGTCTGTAAATAATCGAGTCTGGATCAGACAATCCAGTGATCAACAACATAAGCATCGATCTGCGCAATTGGGAACCGATGACATGTGTCAATCAAGACAGCGAGCCCGACCACCCGATCTCGTTAGTTGCCTCTTACGACAAGCATGGGTTACTGAAGATCAATATTCTAACCCGGACCTTCACGGGTCCTATCAACTTTGAAGTAGTTCGTTTGCATGGGGGATTGTATTTGCGTGATTTAATTAGTTGAAGAGTTACCACCGCACTACCTTTATTTCATAAATCTACTTGAGGTGATATTACATATGAATGAAAAACATATATTTCAAATAAAAGAAACCTATTCATTATCAATAAGAAATCTTTGTAGAACGTCGAGTTGATCGTACAGTGCCTACTGTATCGCGAACATGTGTTTATAAATCACTATCAACATATTGATGACCTCAGATGTGACCACAGTTATTGACCTTAACAGAGCAGGGAGGTCTGGTTCAAATCAAAATGTGGAATTGCATCGGACATCATTGTTGTCATTGATGCGTCAAACTTTGCAACTGCCACCACACACATTAAGTCTTGTGAGAGAGGTGGGTGCCAACATATTGATGACTCTTTTTGTGAACACCTGGTGTCATGATGTGCGCTGT
This sequence comes from Haliotis rubra, assembly GCF_003918875.1. Lineage (NCBI taxonomy): Eukaryota > Metazoa > Mollusca > Gastropoda > Lepetellida > Haliotidae > Haliotis > Haliotis rubra. The sequence continues at coordinate 310,352 of NW_025767164.1, forward strand.
CCACTCATGCAATTGTAAACATATTACACTGCAGTATCTTCCACGGGCGAGTAATAAATACGAATAAAACACAAATGAGAAAACCACTTTCTAGTGATACAAACTGAAACAAGAAAATACATCATGCCGAAAAATATTTTCAATATTAATGTAAGTTTCAGAATTTGCTCCAAAATTAAATATATCTTTGAAAGGTGTATTACATGGGTGTTTCTTACACATACGTATTTAAGATCTGGTGTAAATTTAATACCTAGTACATCAAACTCACCAATTACTAATTCAGATCATTACATATTTTATCAAATTATCAATATATTTAGATTTTGATCCAATCTATATTTGATTTATCTAAATTAATTTTCAAACCTGACATTTTGTAAAAATGATTAATTGTGTCAATAGCAGTGTACAAACTATACTCTGTTCCACCAAGAAATAGTTCAGTATCATCAGTATTTTGATCCAGTTTATATTCATTATCAATGATGACAATACCTTTGATGTTTTCATTATTTCGTATCAAGAAGCCAAGAATCTCAACAGCAAAAAGAAAAAGGTACGGGGATAGTGGGTCTCCTTGTCTGCATCCTCTTTCATTTGCAAATAGGTCAGACAGATTACCATGTTGGATGACACGAGATGTTGTTTCGTAAGTTAATAAATTTATCCATCTTATCATTTCAGGGCCAAATTTAAATTGATGTAAAACTAGGTTAATAAAATCTTTTGAAACAGTGTCAAACGCTTTTTCAAAATCAAGCAGTATCACCAAGCCAGGAATTTGTTCCAAACATTATATCATAACAATATTGTAGTTTTGCTAATAGTCCTACCTGGTATAAAACAAGCTTGATTAGAGTGAATAAGTTCATCTAAAGCAGTTTTTAATCTTTGAGCAATGCAGGAGCTGATAGGTTTATAAATATACTCATGCCAATAATGGTTGGTTCATTTTTTTAATAGGAGAGGGGGTGTGGGGTGTGTGTGTGAGGTGTGTGGGGTTGGGTTTGGGAGGGGAGTGACAACCATTAAATATTATTGGCACGAGTAAATCATTAAGTAAAGAGCTTGGCCTCCAGTTTTTAAATCTATAGATCCATATTTTAAATTCTTTCCCCCAAAATGTAAAGAAATCAATAGGAAATCCATCAATCACACGACTTTTATTATTCTTCATCCTGTAAACAGCATTGCTAATTTCATCTATACTGATTTCTCTTTCAAGATAGTCTCTTAGTGTTTCGTTGGGGTTTTAATATCCTTCAAGCAGTTTTCTTCCTTATACTTTTCACGAGAAGTATAGAGATTTTTTATAAACTAGTTTTACTTCATTAAGTATTGATTTGTTGTCTGTGATTTCATTGTTATCATTAGTTATCAACTTATTGATTGATTTTGGGGGACATTTCTATTTTCCAGATGGCAGAAATATTTTTAATATTTTTCTAACTCTTCATACCAAAGAATTCGGGTTCGGTGTCGGATTTGTATTCCTTATACTTCCTCATTATTAACTTCTTCCGTGTTTTCTTATATAGTTCACACAAAAGTTCTTCATAAATGTTTTGAAAGTTTCTGCTAATAATAACCTGGGTTTGTTTTAAGTCTTGTTCTTCTGTATTTTTGTTTTTGTGTTCTTTATGTAGGATGAAAAAGATATAGCCTTTCCCCGAATTTTCATTCATAAAGTTTCAAGAAATAAGGAATTAAAAATTTGAAAGTTTAATATGTTCAGTGTTTTTAAAGTCATCAGTTTTTTCTGTTGAATATTCCTGAATAGTATCATTTAATATTGTTTTTACTAAGTTTCCATATTCAGGTTTTAACAACAAGGAATTATTAAACTACCAATACCCATGTCCTCTTTCCTGAGAGTTCTAGGACATCTGTCCTGCCCCACAACGAGGCAAGTGAGTTTGTTCAAAATTGCTTCTGTTCACCTGTCCATTGTTGTCAAAAACTGTAAACATATGCTCACATCTACATGTACATGTATATTGAAAAAAACACAGTGTCCGGTACGTGTACGTGTCCGGTATTCCGACTGTCTGTGTTGAGACGACCACGAGCAGCATAATGCTGCTTGTAGGAAACGCCCTGGGGTTGAGCAGGTACTCCCGCTCACCTCATTTATGTCTTGTGAATTTGTTTGTCATGTAACTAAAGAAGTTTGAGCTCAACGTATTCCTTCTTCTTGTCAACGTATTGTACGTACACTTCATCTTAAACATGAGCTAATTCCCCAGTCGACGCACATCCACGCGTTGACAGTATTGCAAGTAGATTCATCAATATGAACATCTTGTGAGTATATATCTTGTGAGTATATATGTTTTTCCTATATATCTTCATAACTTCGTTCCTTCGTTCGCTCCATGGTCACCCAAACACGGGTAGTTAAAGAAGTAGTTCAATAATTTGATGGATCTGTACGATCTCGGCCAGGCTCTGGAATAGGAACAACTATGAGGGAGGAACATGACCTTTTGTCCCAATTTCATCAAAAATGTTCAGCAGAGGCAAGATTCAGGCAAGTGTTTAAGAGCGGTTAATATCACCCATACGGGTTAGAATGCACAGGTGATTATTTTTGTGACAATCGCACATGTGCTTTTCAGTGATTCTCAACGTTGATTGGTCAGCTAAGCAGAGAAGAAATATGATTGGTTGACGGAACTACTTTTCATGATCCAAGTTCATTGACAACTTTTACCGTTTCATTGATAATAAAAACATGCTGAACTCACACATTCCGAGATTTAAAAAAGAAAACATAAAGGTTAAAGAATATGAATACTCCTTTTATTAGACATTATTATTTTGCAATACTATTGCGTTATAAACAGTAGTCTTTTAAAAATAGATAACCTTAAAAAAACCAACAACAATCGTTTGCATTGTTTGTAAGCAAACATGGCCGCCATTAGGCTAACCCCGATCAAGGTCAATCAAAGTTGATGGTGGCCTAGTAGGAAGAGTGAGAAGAATGTTACAGCCCTTGAATACCTACAACCTGTTTGTTGTTATAACTGAATTCGGGGAAATAGAAGCAGCAGGATACCGACTAAAGGTGTTACTTGAAAGTGTGACAAGTGAGTCTGCCACAAAAATGTTTAATCAATAAATAGTTACTCTTCAATTAATGAGAAACAACATCAGTCCATCAATAAATTGTTGTCAAACCCCTTGTAACTCCACCACTCTGCCCACTCAGCCTCAGACTGCCACCATGACGTCACAGTCTTTGTCGCATGCCGTAAATCTTCATTCTGTACATTTTATGTTGGTGTATTCCACTTTAACATCTCGAATGACTCCTCTGTGAGTCGACCATATGCTCCAAAAGAGGCGTATTCTTCCCATTGACTCGGATTCCGACTAGAGTTATCCTTCTTGGAACTGCTGTACTCTACTGCGACCAATGGCGTGATTGTAACACGCCTTCCACAGAACAAAATGTTGTTTAATCTTCAAACTTGTTGAGTTTCTTGACAGAAAACTTTTTCTAGATGTATTCGTGGGATGGTTGTCTTTTATAATTCCCAACCGTTTACTTTCCAAAAAATTGACAGGTTTTGGCCAAAGTGTGTTTCAACACTACACCGCCGCCCGTCACTGACTTGATCAAAAAACGTTTTAGCTGTTACTAAGTTCAATGATATTGCATTTGAAAGATCGTTTTTATCATATTAACAAATGTTAATAAATTATTCCATAAAAAATGTATTTGTTGCATTCTAAAGTGATTTTACGACGTATTACTTTCCATAGCGTAGTTATGTTATTACCTCTGGAGAAGTATAATACGCGCATGAATACGATTCAGCTTTTTGAGGTCACAAGTCCTGTCTCCAGGTTGTTTTATTTCGTTGTTTTTCTTTTTGAATAACATTATGTGTAATAAGTAGAATGACCAACTCGGTACGACTGATTACGGGAAATATGCCCTCGTTAAAATAATGTTCAGTGCCTCGCCAAAGCTCGGCACTGTGAACATTATTTCAACTCTGGCAAATTTCACGTAATCACTCGTACCTCGTTGCATCATCAACACCTGTTACAGTATCATGAACTATCACTAAGGCCGTATGCAGCTCAGGAAGTAAAAAATATTTAATTATAATCTTCACCATTATCAATACTAAAATACAATTTTATTCTCTCTTGTTGTTTCACACCAGACTTGTGCTGATCGAGGCGTAAAACAACACTCGCATTATGGATCATAAGTGCGCTCCAGTAAATATAAGATCTTTCATTTTTTCAAGCGCTCTTTTGATTGCTTCTTCCCCATTAGGATCTATAGAAGGCGTTGTAGCTCACCTTCATAAACAGTCAACAGTGTAAAATGTCATCTAAGACAAACACTTACGATGCCGTCATGATATTTAAATATTCTGCGGATATATCTAATCCAAAAAATTCGCATAATTATGATTTTACCGTGACGAGAAAATACATTCCAAAGTTCAGCTCCTTAAGTTTGGCAATTTGAGAGAAGTTTACATTTTGTGAGAGTTAATGAGCACCATCAAAAGGAGATTCATATTTTAAATTTATTTTCGTTCTTTATGCTAAACACATGGTGTTACGACCAGTGTGAACAGAGTGCGAATGCATATAATCAGTCTTATGTGAACCTTTCATCAATGTTATGCCACAAAGAATATTTTCTCAAAGGCTTCCGCTTTGACAAGTTTTCACCTTTACCTTTAAGTTTACAAACAAATATAAATATCTCAACTGTCGAGAAATGATCTATATCAGGCCTATTTAAAATAGGCTAAAGTGTGTTTCTTGTTCTATAAAAGGAGAACTGTTTCCGTAATTTCACATAACACTGTCTTGTAGAGATACTGGTAAGTACTCAGTAGCTATTAGGTTGAGTGTGTGTGGAAGATTTCTACATTGATTCAGTTATTCTCTCAGTAGATATACGGGGGCGGTGGGGTAGCCTACTGCTAAAAGTGTTCGCTGGTCACACCGAAGACCCGGGTTCGATTCCCCACATGAGTGCAATGTGTGAAGCCCATTTCAGGTGTCCCGTACCGCAATTTTGATGGACTATGTTTCTAAATGCGGCGTAAATCTAAACTCCTCACTCTTTCTCCAAAGAAAACCTGAACTCACAGAGATGTCAGTGACCATGTGTAAATGCTATATGCACATACTACTTTGTTAATAATTACTCTTCGTTTCCCTCAGTGATCGTCAAGATGAAGAACCTGTTTGCTGCTTTGTTGATGGCCCTTGTGTTGGCCCTCTCCCAGGCCACCTTTGGTTATGATCAAAAGTACGGTTATGATAACCGGGGATACGTGGGATATGACTATCCAAAGGGTGACAGCTACAGACCCTCGTATGACCCTTATAAGCCCAAATATGGCTCCTACAGGCCCAGGTATGACTACCAGAAGCCCAAATATGACAACTACCAGTACCCTCGCTACTATTAGCAGGTGTGTAGACGTTCGCTTACTTTTGTTGTTTGCAACAGGAGCCATCATGGAAAGACACATTTTGCAATTCTTACCTTGCTTACTATAATCTGCAAATCAGATTGAGAATGATAAATGAACCTTATACAAAAGGTAGATTCTATGGGTTTGTACTCCTTTTATCACTCCAAAAGCCAAAGAATATACTCAATCATTCCTGTAGCTTCGAGATCTTAGGAAATTCTGTGGAGTCTTTTCGTCTGTATTAAAAAAGTGATTGGCACGGCTCCCACGGCCGAATGCTATGTACACAAAGTTGGCAGTCTAGACTACCAGTTGTCCGACTTCCATTTTTGTGGAAGTCGCGGTGGCTGAGCGGGTAAGGCGGCTGACTTTTTGTGCTGGCGATTAGGTGCCTGACTCTGAGGGTGTGGGTTCGAATCCCGGATGGGGCTCAACCCAACAAGAGGACTAGAATCTGTACTTTACTAAGAAAGTGTAATCCCAAATATAACATGTCACATTAGACCACTTTCTAAATGGAATTGTGTAATCATAGCTTTCGGCCTTGGGAGCCGTGCCAATTTACACTTATCAGAGGGGTACACAAATCCGCAGTCTAGACTACCAGTTGTCCAACTTCCATGTTTGTGGAAGTCGCGGTGGCTAAGCGGGTTAGGCGGTTGACTTTGTGCTTGCGATTAGGTGCCTGACTCTGAAGGTGTGGGTTCGAATCCCGGATGGGGCTCAACCCAACAAAAGTACTAGAATTTGTACTTTACTAAGAAAGTGTAATCCCAAATATAACATTTCTACTTTCTATATGGCACTGTGTATTCATGCACCAATTGTGCTATCCTCCTTGCGGATCTGTTTCTTTATGCATATGACTCTGCTTGGGTTGGCAAAATCAAAACAATGTAATTTGGCCAAGAAGGTTAACATAAGCTTGCACCAAATAGCCAATTGCCTTCCACTGACGTACCCACCTGAACTTGAAATTAAGGGGACAAGAGAGACCTCCTCAACCGTTTCATATTAAGATCTATGCATAAAGTTTCAGAGTGACAAAACACAGCCACAAGGCTCTATGAGAAATGGGATGATTTCAGCTTTCCTATTGTCAACTTCCCTTTCATGTCGAGCAATATTTCAATAGCTTGGTGTTTACATTTCACAACTTTTGAGGTACAATCGAGCTTGACCTTTTTTTATCAGGATTTCAAAGAGCGTCATGCCACTTTTGCTCAGAAGTAGTTCGATCAAGGTTACAACATTCAAGGCCTCAGTAAAGTTTTCCAGAAGTTTTATAGTAGAAATGTGGAGAACAGTTCGAAATTTGATCCCTCAGTGACAAAAATGATGTCTGATACAATTCCTTATTATGACTTATACCATATTTCCTGAATTATTTCAGGTGAACAATTGACTAGGCTTAACATACGAGGATATGCTCACCTTTTTGCGAACGCCTGGTATCATCACTATTTCATCGTGAGTGTGTGAGTTAATATTGAAAGTCACATCGGCAGTATTTCAGCCATATCGTGAGTAAGTTTTGTAAATTCACAATAAATACATGTAAATTAAAAAAAAGCCTTAGAACGAAGGACATTAAAACCAACTAGTATATCACAGTATCAAGAATTGAATCTAGCATATATCTCTAAAATTGGATTTCAAATTAGGACAATACAAGATAGAAAATGGGTTATAGATCGCCAGCAACTGAAGGTAGATCACCATGCTAGGGACATGGGGACTTGCGGTGCCTTTGCTACCTGCATGGACCATAGCTGGATTTACACTATCCCTTAGCCGCTGGCGATTGTAGTCGAATCTAGCCATGATGTATAATCAGAAATGTAATACGTTTAAAAAATCTGGTAAGTTTACTTTGAATGTTTTGGGACTTACGTACCCTCTCAGGAGGACCTATTTCATAGTGATTCATAAACACATGCTCATCGTATAAATCACTGCATTGTCTAGTCCAGACTCGATTTGTTTACAAATACTTCTGAAACAAATATATGCTTACATACTTATGATATAGTCACAATTGTGCAATCGACTCTGTTGCTGGCAGAGATTACTATGGGTGTGGAAAGGGTTTTGTCGCTTCTATCTACTATTACTAGGTATGTAGACTGTCATTTCTTTCGTTGTGTGTCACAAGAGCTATCATCCAATGACATATATTCCAGTTCTCACCAGTTTTACTATACTCTGACAATGGAAATTGGGAAGGCGAATTCTACGGGTTTTTACTCCGCTTTTAACTCCTAATACCAGAGAATATACTCAATGATTCAAATAAAGTTTTATTATTAAACCTTCTTTTTAATCGATTTGTGTATACATTAGTGTTGAAGCAAATGATCGGGGAATCTTTTGATCTGTATTTATATAATAGTATTTCCTTTTTGCATCAATCAAAGTGAGTTACTGCAAGGCGTGGTTAAACTTACCCTGAAGATCCGGGTTAGAATTGGTCCAGCAACCCATGCTTGTCGTAAGAGGCGTCTAACGGGATCGGGTGGTCAGGCTTTCTGACTTGGTTGTCACATGGTATCCCCATTCAATTACCTAAATCGATGCTCATGATATTCATGGGTAGATTACTTGTCTAGACTCTAATATTGCTGAGTGTGGCGTTAAACAACAAACAGGAGTATGAGAGCTGAAATCGGGAAAGTTCCGCTTCCATCACGTAAACCAGTATCTAAAACGTCACATTGTTATGCATTCTTAACTTTCTTTCTTTTTTCAGCGTTCCTGCCCCAAATCTGAAAGGAACCACAGAACAAAATGGACACTGATTCGCAATTATCAGTTGAGCAATAAATTGTAAAACTCTCAGGTGTTTATTGTTCTGTTGACAAAAGTAACCTATCTGACACTAATTCCACCAGACAAGGAATTTTCAGAATGTTCAGTAGAAGGAAATGTTGGCCTTTGTAGAACAGGGTACCCAAAACTCAGCCATCAGGTCATGCCGCCATCTTGTATAAATCGGTACCAGGTTTGTTTATTGCTTAACGTCGCACTCAGCAATATTCCAGCTATATGGCAGCGTTCCGTAAGTAATCGAATCTGGACCAGGCAATCCACTGATCAACAGCATGAGCATCGATCTACGCAATTGAGAAACAATGTCAAGTGTCAATCGGATCAGCGAGCCTGACTACCAGATACCATTAATCGCCACTTAAGACCAGCATGGGTTGCTTAAGACCAATTCGAACCCGGATCTTCCCTGTAATCAGCGTGAGGCTTACCTTAGGTAGTGATGGGTATTTATTTTCCTTACGGTGCTCAAAGCAAAGTGTGCTCTGAGTGAGTGAGTGAGTGAGTTTAGTTTTACGCCACACCCAGCAATATTCCATCTATATGGCGGCGGTCTGTAAATATTAGAGTCTGGATCAGACAATCCAGTGATCAACAACATGAGCATTGATCTGCGCAGTTGGTAACCGATGACATGTGTCAACCAAGTCAGCGAGCCTGACCACCCGATCTCGTTAGTCGCCTCTTACGACAAGCATGGGTTACTGAAGATCAATATTCTTACACGGACCTTCACGGGTCCTATCAACTTTGAAGCAGTTCGTAAGCATGGAGGATTTTATTTGCGTAATTTAACTATTTGAAGAGTTACCACCGCACTACCTTTATTTCATAAATCTACTTGAGGTGATATTACATATGAATGAAAAACATATATTTCAAATAAAAGAAACCTATACATTATCAATAAGAAATCTTTGTAGAACATCGAGTTGATCGTATAGTGCCTACTGTATCGCGAACATGTGTTTATGAATCACTATCAACATATTGATGACCACGTGCACAGATGTTTGTGAAAAACCTAGTCAGTTATTGACCTTTACAAAGCAGGGAGGTCTGGTTCAAATCAAAATGTGGAATTGCATCGGACATCATTGTTATAATTGATGCGTCAAACTTTGCAACTGCCTCAACACACATTAAGTGTTATGAGAGAGGTGGGTGCCAATATATTGTAAGACATGGTGACTCTTTTTGTGAACACCTGGTGTCATGATGTGCGCTGTCCACTCATGCAATTGTAAACATATTACACTGCAGTATCTTCCACGGGCGAGTAATAAATACGAATAAAACACAAATGAGAAAACCCCTTTCTAGTGAAACCAACTGAAACAAGAAAATACATCATGCCGAAAAATATTTTCAATATTAATGTAAGTTTCAGAATTTGCTCCAAAATTAAATATATCTTTGAAAGGTTTATTAGATGGGTGTTTCTTACACATACGTATTTAAGATCTGGTGTAAATTTAATACCTAGTACATCAAACTCACCAATTACTAATTCAGATCATTACATATTTTATCAAATTATCAATAGATTTAGATTTTGATCCAATCTATATTTTATTTATCTAAATTAATTTTCAAATCTGACATTTTGTAAAAATGATTAATTGTGTCAATAGCAGTGTACAAACTATACTCAGTTCCACCAAGAAATAGTTCAGTATCATAAGTATTTTGATCCAGTTTATATTCATTATCAATGATGACAATACCTTTGATGTTTTCATTATTTCGTATCAAGAAGCCAAGAATCTCAACAGCAAAAAGAAAAAGGTACGGGGATAGTGGGTCTCCTTGTCTACATCCTCTTTCATTTGCAAATAGGTCAGACAGATTACCATGTTGGATGACACGAGATGTTGTTTCGTAAGTTAATAAATTCATCCATCTTATCATTTCAGGGCCAAATTCAAATTGATGTAAAACTAGGTTAATACAATCTTTTGAAACAGTGTCAAACGCTTTTTCAAAATAAAGCAGTATCACCAAGCCAGGAATTTGTTCCAAACATTATATCATAACAATATTGTAGTTTTGCTAATAGTCCTACCTGGTATAAAACAAGCTTGATTAGAGTGAATAAGTTCATCTAAAGCAGTTTTTAATCTATGAGCAATGCAGGAGCTGATAGGTTTATAAATATACTCATTCCAATAATGGTTGTCACCCCTTCAATTTTTAATTGGAGAGGGGTGGGGGTGGATGAGATGTGGGGTTGGGGTGGGGAGGGGGTGACAACCATTATTGGCATGAGTATATCATTTAGTAAAGAGCTTGGTCTCCAGTTTTTAAATCTATAGATCCATACTTTAAATTCTTTCCCCGAAAATGTAAAGAAATCAATAGGAAATCCATGAATCCCACGACTTTTATTATTCTTCATCCTGTAAACAGCATTGCTAATTTCATCTATACTGATTTCTCTTTCAAGATAGTCTCTTAGTGTTTCGTTGGGGTTTTAATATCCTTCAAGCAGTTTTCTTCCTTATACTTTTCACGAGAAGTATAGAGATTTTTTATAAACTAGTTTTACTTCATTAAGTATTGATTTGTTGTCTGTGATTTCATTGTTATCATTAGTTATCAACTTATTGATTGATTTTGGGGGACATTTCTATTTTCCAGATGGCAGAAATATTTTGAATGTTTTTCTAATTCTTCATACCAAAGAATTCGGTTTCGGTTTCGGTGTCGGATTTGTATTCCTTATACTTCCTCGATAACTTCTTCCGTGTTTTCTTATATAGTTCACACAAAAGTTCTTCATAAATGTTTTGAAAGTTTCTGCTAATAATAACCTGGGTTTTTTTAAGTCTAGTTCTTCTGTATTTTTGTTTTTGTGTTCTTTATGTAGGATGAAAAAGATATAGCCTTTCCTCGAATTTTCATTAATAAAGTTTCAAGAAATAAGGAATTAGAAATTGAAAGTTTAATATGTTCAGTGTTTTTAAAGTCATCAGTTTTTTCTGTTGAATATTCCTGAATAGTATCATTTAATATTGTTCTTACTAAGTTTCCATATTCAGGTTTTAACAACAAGGAATTATTAAACTACCAATACCCATGTCCTCTTTCCTGAGAGTTTCTAGGACATCTGTCCTGCACCACAACGAAGCACATATCATACAAGGTGAGGCAAGTGAGTTTGTTAAAAATTGCTTCTGTTCACCTGTCCATTGTTGTCAAAAAACTGTAAACATATGCTCACATCTACATGTACATGTATATTGAAAAAAAACACAGTGTACGGTACGTGTACGTGTCCAGTATTCCGACTGTCTGTGTTGAGACGACCACGAGCAGCATAATGCCGCTTGTAGGAAACGCCCTGGGGTTGAGCAGGTACTCCGCTCACCTCATTTATGTCTTGTGTATTTGTTTGTCTTGTAACTAAAGAAGTTTGAGCTCAACGTATTCCTTCGTTTTGTCAACGTATTGTACGTACACTTCATCTTAAACATGAGCTAATTCCCCAGTCGACACACATCCACGCGTTGACAGTATTGCAAGTAGATTCATCAATATGAATATCTTGTGAGTATATATGTTTTTCCTATATATCTTTATAACTTCGTTTCTTTTAGATTTATTTGCAAGTCCTCTCTACAATTAGCTGAGACAAGTTTGACCTTCTTAACATTATGTAATGTAATCGTTAATCTTAGAAGCTGTTATCTGAAATAGATACATACAATCTGTCCAGATATCGTGGGACCGCCTCCGTGGTGTAGTGGTTAGAGCGTCCGCCTGGAGAGCGGAAGGTCGCGGGTTCGATCCCCTCCGCGTCATACCAAAAGACGTTAAAATATGGTACTTTTGGACCCAGCCTGGCGCTCGGCATTAATGGGTACAACAAGGACTGGTCGGCTCGGAGTCAGTATAATGTGTCTGAGCGGGGTATTCATGCTTCACTGCGGGATGATATCTCAGTGGGCTAGCACTATAAAACCAGCTAAAATGTGGGCTAGTACAAGCAGCCGCACATACACATACACCACGCATGCACGACGTTAAACCCAATTTCACCTCACCTCACCTCTAAATATCGTGGTATCATTGGAAGCTAAATGGCGGTAGAAACTCTCATAAAATCACTGTGAAAGAGCATGTAATCCAAATGTCAGTGTGGTGATATCATGGGAACATTTTTTTTCTTGATAAATGAAAAGATTCAATGAAAAGAAACAGGCGGTAACTGCTCTTGGCTTTCGAGATCTAGCCCAAATGTGCCACCATGAACAGCTTGTCCTAGCTGATATGATAAAAATACATCGAAAGCGGGTTCTACATCAAATATTATTGAATGGAAATACTTATCGAAAAGGTTCCGAGAAGGCTGATCACCATTAGGGCTGCGCAATATAACCGGTTTACCGGTATTTACCGGTTCAGACATGAAAACGATACGTATTGCGATACGCTGATCGAAAACCGGTATTTTGACATGCATTCGGAAAACTTCGTAACACTCGGAAATCTTCGGATATTTCCGTTTTTTAAATTGTTCCTTTCCTTGTTTCATTTGTGCCAAACATTATTTACATTTTTATTTTGTCATTATTAAAAGTTTTTATTAACACCTAATCAAGCATTGTGATTTTGTTGTGGTTTTACTTTAAAAAAACAAGCATTAACTCGATTATTCGTATTTTTTGTTAAAGAAAACGTCTTGCAATATATTGCAATACATATCGCAATACATGCTTTCGCATCGCAATTTATCGCAATATGAAAATTCCTTGCAATACCCACCCCTAATCACCATACCAGTGACCATGGGGACCATTACTTTCCCTACCTGTACCCTAGCAGGATTTACATCATACCCTCAGGTGTTGGCGATTTTAAAGCATATTAATAACATAATTTCTACCATAAAACTCTGGCCATGATAAATCTATATTGAATGTTGTGGTCTTACATTAAACATCCATGAACACATCCCACGATGATTCGAAAGCTTTATCATGTCCAATTCTTCCGTGGGTTCTTCAAGACCTGCAGCCTCGTTTTTTTCGAGGATCTATGTCTGAACTTTATGGGCTTTTGTCAGTTCAAAGGCTTTATGTTCGAGACTGCAACTGTGTTTTTAGGATGACAGGGAGATATATAATTTCTTTTCTTTGAGGTACGAATTCAAAAGATTTGGTTCTCCAAGCGTCGGAAGATGCAACAAAGGGAAGTAATACTATGAGTATAGAGGGCATTCGTGACTAACTCGTGTTATTCCGGGACAAGCCGAATAGCGACTCGTGCCCCTCTGGAAGGATTTCATATTGGTGCATGAACATCAGAACTACTTTAAAACAGAATGATAACCCTATCCCTGTTTGATTCCAAAGTTTCTTAATATCACCGAAGCACATGTACATTGTATTGCTAGGTTGTTGGTTTGGTTTTTTTTTTTAGTTATTTATTTTAAATAATTAAACCTCTTTGATACAACTAAAAGAAGGACAAAATATATTTGTTATACATATGCTAATGTAATTATTACCTTTATTGCTGTTCACCTTATATTTCCAATTTTGTTAATTTTCTTAATAGGGTTTAATTATCACAAATGGGAATTGTTTTATTGAATATACAAAAAGAAAAAAATCAGCTACATTAAATCCCAAAGCACATACTAAAAAAAATGACTTTAAAATATTTTCAAACTGAGTATTCGTGTAACCTTGCTGTCACACCCCTGGTGGAATTTCAAATGAATTCGCTAAAAAAAATATGAATGACCGAAAAACACTCAGACTAAACTATCCCCAGAGCTATGAAATATAAGCCCAATGTTAAAGATTAAGGTTGATTAGTTACATACAAATACGATATTGTTGTTTTGAAACTCACAGCGATTATAATTACATTTCCTAAAATTGCTCGAAGCGCACGTACAATCTCCATAACAAGCCCGCAAGATCGTCAGAAATACACTCAGTTGGACCCATGAGAGCAGTGATGTCAACAAACGCACGTGCGTGTATTTGAATCTCTCACCGTCAATCGCATGATTCTTATTAAAAACTTCATAATGGGCAGCAAAATCCTTTTAGCTACGTTCTTTGTACTTACAATATGACGATATATATTTTTCATGATTTTTTAAACAATGACATAATGCCAGAAACGATTTAAGTATTTGGGATTATTTTTATCAAAGCACCGCAGTAATTTACGCGCGTTCTGATTGGTTTGTCGTATTTTCGCACATAACAAGTATCGAGTGGGGGACGAGTCTTCTTGGAGGTTACGGAAAGGGGCGAGTGGTGACGAATGTATAGAGGGCGCTGTGTTGGGTATAAAAGGGAGGGAAATTTGAATTAAGTCATTCTCAGCTGCTGTGTACCAGCGGTCATTATTGATTACGGACAGCCCGGGGAAAGTCAATACTGAGAGTGACAAGATAGACGCCAGTTTGAAAAAAATGGATGAACCACAAGCTGAAATTAGGAAGTCAGTTAATGAGAAGATTGAAGGTCTACCAGATGAGTTCTATAGAACATCTAAAGAAGTACATAAATTGAAAGCTGAGAGGGACTATCAATGTAAAATAGAAGGGAACAAAATTCAGTTTGTTTCTATTCCGAAGCTGTTGAAAACTTAGAACAATTACGTTTTGCTGTTCAGTATGGGAAGACTGATCACGCCGTGAAATTGATTGGTCAAGAAGTGTCAAGGTTACAGACAAGAAATAAGCATACAAAAAAAGCTGATTCCTCAGAGTGATTCTGGGAAACAGTTCTCAATTATGTGCCTCATGGATTTGGCTTCTGCTTCTAATGACGACAAAAGAATCAATCGAACGGAAAGCGAAGCGATCAAGAAAATCAAGACAAGGGCATCGCGATTGCACCCGTACAAGTTGACCCAGCATCCTTCCTCGTCACTCAAGCTTCAGCGGATTCTCATGCTGGTAATCAGACGTGGCCGAGGTCAAATGTCAAGAGCGTGCTTCATGTGTGGCGACTTCAACCACTGGAGACGTCAGTGTCCCTTGCTTAACAACACAGCGCAACAACGGGGGAAGCTTGACAGAGAGTAGGATGCGTTCCAAGGAAGCAGAACCTTGAGTATACTTTACCTGATGATACTGTAACGTTCTTGAACCTAGCCTTATAAATGACTTGAATATGAAAAAGATTGAATAGATATAAACATATTGTAAAAACATGTTTCTTTTGAGAGAGAGAGAGAGAGAGAGAGAGAGAGAGAGTTTATTCGCATAATGGCCCAGAGTACAAAAAATACATAATTGTTTGTTTGTGCGCATTCAATACATATACATAAATATAGTACATCAATAAGTAGCAGTCAAACAGGTAGATTTCTCTTCAGATAGATTGCTAGACTTTTTCGTTAATGGTGAAAAAAACATATTTCGTTTTGGAAAGAAATAGGAACTGTTGATTTTGTTCTAGACAATATTGAAAATGGATACAAAATACCATTTTACACTATCCGATAAAGAATTAATATAAGGAACAATAGATCTGCTAAGGTGAATTCTGACTTCGTGTCTCATCAGCTGTTCAAGATTTGTTGCGCAGAGGGTTGACTGTTTAGTGGTCAGACACGCCCTATGTGGTTAACTCTTTATCTGTAGCTGTACAACACTCTATAGTCCGTCAACTTAACTTTTGGCACCCTGTTTTTCACAATATATATAAAACTCCTGAATATTTTAAAACACAACTCTGTTAATATGGTAATTGTATACCGTGACCTACCAACATATCGATTTTAGTAAATTTAAAACGATTATTAAAGATTTTGCCTTTAAACCTGTCATATAATAATTGTAAAACCTTGGAGAGTTTTACGAGGGGTTAACGCACCTGATGGAAAAGCCAACAACACTGTAAAATGTGTGTCAGCGTGATATGTACATGCACGGGTATTTACATTAGCACGCTTAAGTGATGTCAAAGATCGTCAACACGCACAGGTTGTAGGGAAAACGAGGTTGCACAAAGATGACCAGCAAATCATCAAAAGAGTTTACAACTTTTTCAAGCGCGAGGCAAAGCGAAAGGAAATTCAATTTTTTTTTCAGTTGAATGTTTCTCCAAAAGACATTTAATGCCACCAAGATATGCAAAAGAATATTGCAAAGAGTTATCTCACATGACACTATTTCAGAGCCTGGCAGTTAAATCGGGGACCGTCTCAAAAAATGTAAAGAAAACAAAGCTTGATGAATTCGATAGAAGGGTTGTGAGGAACGTCATGCGTCGGTTACATCGATCCATATTGTCAAGCAAACTGAAGAAAATATTGTTCAAAAGAAGACAATGACATCAATGTATCAAAGCATACCATATGCAAGCTGTTGCTCAAATGTGGATCTTGATACAAGAGATCAAGCAACCAGCCTTTTAAGACTTCAATGAATCTACTTGCTTAAAATGGATTTATGATGATTATAGAGTCCCTGTAGATTTGTTTGCAGGCGTAACAATGTAAACAAGATGCACGCGTGTCACACCATGTTGTTGGCTGTTCCATCGTATCATTTTACTCCCTTGTATAACTACTTCTATTTTTCATATTTTTTATAAGATGGCTTCTTAAGAAGAAGCTTTAATACTTGACATAAAATTATGAAATTTAAACCTTGGATAGGTCGCAAGATATAAAGATCCTATGCATAAAAACATTTTGAAGGCCTTTTTGGTTAAAAGGTAAATTATGAAAAACAGGGTGCCAAAAGTTCAGTTGACGGACTATACATATCAATTACTACCACGAACATACGTAGTTTCTAGGATTTGCATGAGGTTCAGGAAAAAACCCAAGAAGTATTATAAATTTCTAGGCCTTCCTTTTTGCTTTGAGAACTGCTCTTTTCAAATGTAACCAGACAGTTAGTAAGATCTGGTGTTTCCAAGGTTACAAGATTGTTACTGCTCTAGATGATGGAATATTATCAAGTTTTTCCGAATGTGAAACAGCAGCTATTGGCCAAATTGCCAAACAATAATGCTTGTTAAAAGCAGGCTTTGAACTAAAAGTAGAAAAATCCCTATCGAAGCCAATTCAAGTGATCAAATGATTGGGTTTTATCATAGACACTAGACAAATGTCCATTCCTCAACGGGAAATGTATAAGCTCAAGCAAAGCAAAGCAGAACTTTTGTCTTTTACTGTACCAGTCCCGGTGAAGAGCCGGTTTTTGGACAGCTGGTTGCTATAAAGATGGTTGTTGGTCCTTTGTCTCAACTTATGACACAGTTTCTTAGTTTTCAGACACTCGAGGCTACATCGTGGAAAAAAACTGTAATGATGTCGCATTTGAGTAGAGATAAATTACAATTTGGGCTTCGCATATTGACAGACGCAGTGTATCCTATTCTATGTAAGCATTCCTACACGGGTAGTTTACAGTGATGCCAGTAATTCCGTTCTTGGAGGGTATTGTGTAGAAGTTGGCCATGCCTTATCACAAGGCCAGTGGTCAGCACTAGAAGCGACACGGAGTTCCACATGGAGAGAGTTGAAAGCTGTGATTCTGGTTATGAAAAGTTTCCTTTCCATTTTGGAATCGCACAATGTAAAATGTTTTCCTGACAATTAAACATATTGTCAATCTTACATGTAGTTTTAATTGTGCCGAAAGGTAGCATGAAAGCCGATCTTCATGTTTTGGCTCTTGATAGATTCAAGGATATATTCCTGGATAGTGTTTCCTGTATTTATGATTGCACGTGTTCTCAAGCACATGGGGGAAACTATCAAGCACATGGGGGAGTGTCACGCTATATTGTGCCATAATAAGTTATTTATACCCCAAATGAAAGAATTTATGTATCTTCCAACTTGTAAGGAAGCATGTCTGTTCTTGTTACGTTCTTCCATACATGCATACTACACGTTATGTGCTAGCACATTCTTCACATCTCTAGCAGCATTGAATGGATCTGACTATTGTCAATTGTCAATCAATCTTTATTTGCTCTTAAGAGGCCACCGGCCTATAGTACACGTATACAGACACTATTATTATTAGGTAGTAGAGAGTACATTTCTTCTGTGTAGAAAGGCATGACACAGAAACATTGACAATTCTTCTAGATGTTCCTTGCTAGAATAGATTAATAGAGATATACATTTAAAGATATTATAATGTACAAAGTAATATTTCTTAATATACTTACTTCTCAAAAAGTGGTAGGCTGGACACAAACAAAGAAAATGATATTCATCTTCAATTAGATTCAAATCACACATTTTACATATTCTATCTTGTATTTTTTTCCAATATATCTACCTGTTTCTGTTAACAAATCATGGAATGAGCGTGATTCTATATATCCGAATATTCAAAGATGATAAATTGGTTTCATTGTATTTAGATTGCTTAAACATTCTGTAATAAAAACATTTATTTGATACAGATGATTGGTTAAGCCAATTCTGGATATATATCTTGAAACCTTTGTTTAATGGATATGAGAAAAATTTGATGTGAGCCTATGCACTGTTGTAGCCATATATTACTGAAACCAGTAGAAAATAGTACATTTTTATCATTTGGGACCCAATTACATTTTCCATTTCTATCGTACAAAATCATCATATTGTAACATTTTTGGGTAATCTGTAAGATGGCATATTTAAGATTTTTAACTAAAATTTTACTACTTTCATTTTTGATTCAACAAGTAATGGAAATTTACCACATTCACCATAAACCATTATTTAACTTTCACACCGAGAAATCTTTTAATTGCATACAAATGTACTTTTTTCTAGTGTATCAAATGTTTGGAGTCCCCAAATCTCAGAACCATATAGAAGTATGGGACTAATTTTAGCATACAAAATTCTAAAAAATGATTTGTGTGTCAAGTCACCTAAAATATAAATATATATAATAATTCCAATTAGTATTTTCTTTGCTTGCATCGATGCATTTCTGACATGTAATGACCACGATAAGTGGTTTGTAAAATAAACTCCTTTGTATTTCTCGTTTGCATCAAGTTTACCTCCATTCTTAAACACAATTATTTTAGTTTCATCTCTATTTACGATTAGTTTCCATTCATTAGATTTCTGATACGTATATTTCTGCTTGTATTCCGTGAATAGTGCTAGAGAAAAGAATGATATCATCAGCAAATAATAGAAGAAATAGTACTATATCTGGATGTAACTGAATACCATTTGAGCAGTTTTTATGAATCTCAATTGCTTATTAATTTATAAAGAAGAAAATAAAAATGGGCTCAAGATACAACCTTGTCTTACACCTATTTGGCTCTGAAATGTTTCAGATATATTTTATTATTGTTTCTCACACACATCTTTACGTTATCATAAATACTTCTTAAAAGTTTACTCATCTTACTGCTTAAGGAATGATTATCTAGAAGATTCCATAACTTTTCTGTGTGAATAGTGTCGAAAGTCGACAAAGAGAACATAAAATTTAGTACCTGTCTTATTTAGGTATTTCTGTATAAGTGAATGTAAAACAAAAATATGTTGCCAGTAGTAGTATATCCTTTCCTAAAACCAGCTTGGGATTCTGTTATCTTATCAAAGGATACTGTGTCTATATATAATGGCAGTGGATATTTTACTTAAGTAATGCCTCTATAATTTTCAGATTAATTTTTATCACCATGCTTATGAATAGGTACAATGATACAAACCGACTATGAATGTGGAAAAACCCATTCTCACGAATGACATTAAACAATAATTCGAGATGGTTGAGGAAAATATCTGATAAGTGTAAGAAGAATTCGGATACAGTATCATCTATTGCACCAGACAATGGGTCATTCTCATAGCACGATTTGAAAGTAATGCTTCCTTTGTTAGTGAAGTGTTTCATACAAGGAAGTTCTCTTTTAAATATGTTGAAAAACCTAATCATGCAATCATGCATTTATGCTCACAGCAATGCACAGGTGACGCCTTAGATCTCGAAATATGGGCCAGTTAACCAGTGCCAATAAAGAATAGGGTCCAGGTTCATGAGGTTAGGAAAAAGAAGGTTAAAGTTTGTTGTTCCCAGTTATAAAGGGGGAACTTCCAACACCATTCAACACAACCCCATCTTGACTGGAAACTGGTATGTACAGAGCAGCAGCTATGTTATACTCATCATCCTCATTCATAATCGATTCGTCAAGGTCCGGGTTAGAATATCGATCTTCAGGTGACGTGGTCATGCTCATGCTGGTGTTCTCTGGATTGTCTGGTCCAGACTCGATTATTTACACACCACCATATAGCTGGAATATTGCTGAGTGCGGCGTAAAACTAAACTCACTCATTCGTGATCATCATAACCATACAACCTGATGCCAGATAGCTAGATGGTGCGTAATGGGGGTAGCCTAGTGGTTAAGGCGCTGAAGATCCGGGTTCGATTCCCCACATGGGCACATTGTGTTAAGCCATTTCTGGTGTCCCCCTGCGTAATATTGCCTGAATATTGCTAAAAGCGGCTTAAAGCCCAACTCACTCACTCGTGCGTAACGCTTCACCGTCATTTGAATAGTCAATGGATGACCAACGTTCCCTACACCCTGCGCATATCTGCGTCAGTGTTGTTGTTCTAGTGCCCATGACAATACCGTGAATTCATCAAAATGGAAGCTTCTAAGGTCTGCGATAATGTTTTCTTGCAATAATTACGCATTGTCACATGCTGCAATTTCGTGATATCTTAAATTTGTACCCGTGAAGATCAGATAAGAACTGATCTTAAGCAACCCATGCTTGTCCTAAGAGGCGACTAACGGGATCGGGTGGTCAGACTCGCTGACTTGGTTGACACATATCACCTTATCCTAGTTTCGCAGATCAATGCTCATGCTATTGATCACTGGATTGTCTGGACCAGACTCGATTATTTACAGACCACCACCATATAGCTGGAATATTGCTGTGTGCGGCGTTTAACTCACCCTAAACTTTGCTGAGGGCATGTCTATGCTTGTCACTGTGGAATGTCTCGAAGATTATCATTGAGAGAAACATGCCGAAACGTATTTTGTAAGAATAATTGGAAACTGATGGTGTTCCTTAAATCAAACTGTGACAAAGATATTGAGATGCCTTGTTAGAGGTGTGAAGGACAAGAAACTACTTTCCTTGTTTTTTTACATATAAACAAACATTTGAAATCGGAAAGAAAAACGCATTTCTGAATAAATGCACGGGTAAGTTTTTTTTATCCCTTTCCTGCCAAACTAAAATATTCAATTTTGTCTTTAAATGCTTTACTTTGCCAATGACTATTTTTTCGTTTCTTTCAGTGAATATCGAGATGAAAAACCTGTTTGCTGTAGTTCTGGTCGCATTGGTCTTGGCTGTTGCGCAGGCCTCCTACCACCATGGCTATAGTGGTTATCAGCCATATGACGCACCCGTCAAACCACAACCTAAGTACCCCTTCCGTGGATATGAGACATATGATCAACCCTCCAAGAAATACTTACCGTATCACGACTACCCAACTTACCCGAAGTACCCGACTTACCCGAAGTACCAGACGTACCCACCACAAAAACCCTATTGGTAATAGGTATGTATCATATACAGTATCACCAAAGACTTTAGATGTTTATTCCGGGAAATGAATTAATGAAAAATCCTCTATCTTCCAGGGACGGTCAGCGTGGTTTTTGAGAACAGAACGTAGCATCTGATAGCCCATTTTCATAGCTTGTATTGATGGGTATGCAATTAGCGTTTGGTGATAACATGCTAGTTTTCAGTTTACATTTGTGATAGTCAAGTTATACTACTGTCACTTGGCGACAGGTATTTAGTTTGTTTTTATTGATCTACATCTCTCAAATCACGATATAGCTGACATATGGCTGATGTGACTTTAACTTTTAACCAACTCACTCACGTTATCTTGTTGTTACCTCGCCTTGGTTTTGGCGTAAGGGCTGATAACTCTATCCGGGGCATGTGGTGGTGTGTGGTTGTGTGCACAGAGCTCGGGTCACAAATCAGGTGAAGTTAAGCAACGTTGGGCGCGGAGAGTTCTTGGGTGAGATGTTTGGCACCTTGACTCCTGAGAGTTTCTAGGACTTCAGTCCTTCCCCACAACGAAGCACATGTGATACATGTGGTCTCGCCTTAGGCAAGTGAGTTTGTTCAAAATTGTCTCTGTTCGCCAAGCAGAAAATGGGTACCCGGTGGTATAGGTCATATAACTATAACCTTCTAGCGCCTAACAGTTAGCTTAGGTTATCTGAGTAATAATGTGCTGTGCTATTCATTGTTTGCGCTATGAACATACCTTGTGTGGAGTTTGGTGGTATATAAATGGACACATTATTATTAAATGTTTGATTCAAAGTATGTCATTTCTTATTTTGCAGGGCCCTTTAACCTTTGCTTGAAGGCACTATGCACTCTGAGGATTATCAGATGAACAATAAATTAATATAGCACTTATCTTGTCGTTAATTGTCTCTGTACGTTGGCATACCCATGCCAGTTACATGAATAGCTTTCGTTTGGAGATGTGTCATTGGAATGGTCTCTCATAGATAAGTCCGCAAGATTCTGTGATTAAGGGCATCACGTAGCCACTAAATTCTGAACACGGGTCGGTCGGTCGAAAAAAAAAATAAAGACAAAAATATAGCTGCGAGCAGCGATGTAGGGCTCATTGGGGTTACTTCTATGAAGCCTTTGGAATCTCTCACATATCGGAGGAAAGTAGTAATAGTATTAGTTAATATGAATCTTATCACTGCTAGTCGAATGCTCTTCGACTGGAAGTACTGGGAGGTCATTAAGTTTCGATAAACTCATCACAAAACCTATTTTCGTAGATTAAATAATATCACTTAGGTATCATGAATATCAAAACAGAAGAACCCACAACATAAGAAAATGGAAATAGGATTAGCAAATAGACCATATGACCTATGTCAATGCTTCTCCGCATATAATTCGTTATTATCTTGACTTAATTCTATGGAGCAGACATTAGGACATTAATGAATGAATCAAAATAAAATAAAAATAAAGAAAAGAAAATAAAGAACAAGATACCAAGTGCGTTTTATGTTTATATGTTGTTACTTGAATTCCGTAAAGCGGTTAGTTTCAGTTATATAATTCTGTACGGATTTTATAAGGTTTTCAATGTCTAAAGGAGATAAATCGTCATTGCCGTGAAGCGGTATTTGCATTCTTACATAGCTTTCGCAACCATACACACTTCTCTCGTCACTGTCAATTGAAATTGACATCGGCTCCCATATCTGCACGTGGACCACGCTTTGCGGTGGTAGTCGCTTTATAGGAGATATCGTCCTTGCGCTTTCCTTCAGACTGTCGCATGCTTTGCACGGGTAATCTGCCGTGCTGTAAATGTCGATGGAACTCATGACACATTCGGCAATGTATCCCTGGGCCGTCGGTGATATAAAGAAGTCCCTATTTTGTAAAATCTGTCCAAACTTTGGGGTTTTCACTGTAAGTATTATTTATGATCACTGGTACGTTGTTGGAAGCCTTTTTGCGTAATGTTTGGCGTGGTGTGCCTGGAGTTGTGGGTGAGTTTGTTTGGCACTCTTTTTCTTTCATTTGGGGCTCGTCTCAAATAGTATTTTTTTCCTTTTAGCTCCCATACGTTGTATTCACACGGATAATGTTGAACGCCGTAGCGCTTGCAGTGACTTTTGACATAGGACCAAGAACAGAAAATGTTCCACAACCAAAGGCCACTTCAGAACAAGCGTTTAAAGTGTTGTATGTGCTAAGTTTGGTTTGGCACAAAATGGCAAAGAAGCCCGTGAAAGTTTTTGAAGACAACTTTTGCCCAGAAGTAGCGTCCAACATGGCGGCCATCAAATACACATAGCCACATTTGACGATGCTACTGTGTAGTAAGGTGCATAGACACAAAGTATGCAAAGTTTGAAAGCTGTAGCTCTTGAAGTTTCAGTGCAGCACATTTTGGGAGGAAAGTAGTCAGCATTTTGCTGAAAAACATCACCCAAAACTACAATCCAAAATAGCGGCCAAACGGTGCATTTTAGCGACTTGAGCCGTCCAGGCGAAATTGTAGGCATTTTGATTGCGCATCTGCTCAAGAACTTTGGCACACATTGGAGCATTAGTTTTGGAGATATTTGCATTTGAAATTGAAATTTTTGAATTAATTTTGAATTATCTGCCCTTTGCTATTGGGCCTACAGCCTAGAGATTTTAAAGCGCGATATCTATCCCTCGGTGGGCATCTGGGTGATTTTTGTCAAGGCATTCTGTCCAGCGGTGCTCTCTGTAGCTCTGGTACAAAAATACGGCGGAAGAATAAATAATAATAATAATAATAATAATAATAATAATAAAACACGTAATGTTCTCGATTACAATTTCTCGCGTTCTTTAGACTTGTGGCAGCGACTGATAGGCGGTTTAGGTTCGGTGTTGGAATGAAAAAAAAGGTTTTTTGGTGGGGCCTGCAATACAATTAGAAGGGTCGGTCGGGCGATGAGAAACACAAACAATAAAAATGCTGCCCTAACTAAAATGCAGCTTAACCTTGGAGGAGACGCTGCCATTGCACAAAGTCATCTTTATCGTTGTTAAAAATATTAGTCACTTGACCGTGTGGTTATGAACTAACGTCAAACAGCTGGAAACTTTGGGGCAAGAGATTTGGAGAGCTTGGAGGTCTTGATTATCTGACGAAACAAATTCCGAAAGCTTAAAGGCGTAAAATACGACCTTCAGTGAAACGATTTCCCTGAAACTCAAACGACCTGCACCACATGAACAAACACGTTTTATCCCAAAACCGATATTTATAAACTGAAATACAAAACAAGAAAGTAACTAAACAAAACTTACATTTTCCCTTTTTTATCTTGTATTTAGTATCTCAAGACGAGGTGAGGTGAAATGGGGTTTAACGTCGTACTTGAGAATATTTCGCTCATATGACGATGTGCATGCGTGTGCTGCTTGTACTAGCCCAGACTTAAGCTGGTTTTATAGTGCTAGCTCACTGAGATACCATGCCGCAGTTAAGTATGAGTACCTCTCTCAGACACATTATACTGACTCCGAGCCGACCAGTCCTTGATGTACCCATTAATGCCGAGCGCCAGGCAGGGACCAACAAGTATCATATGTTAACGACTTTTGGTATGACGCGGCTGGGAATCGAACCCGCTACCTTCCGCTCTCGGAACGGACGCTCTAATCACTACACCACGGAGTCGATCTAGTATCTCAAGAGTGAGTGAGTGAGTATGGTTTTACGCCGCTTTTAGCAATATTCCAGCAATATCACGGTGGGCGACACCGGAAATGGGCTTCACACATTGTTCCCATGTGGGGATTCGAACCCGGGTCATCGGCGTGACGAGCCAACGCTTTAACCACTAGGGCTACCCACCGCCCCGTATTTCAAGAGCCCTTTTGTGTGTGAGTGTTTGTGATTGCGCATCTGCTCAAGAACTTTGGCACATTGGAGCATTAGTTTGGAGATATTTGCATTTGAAGTGAAAATTTTGAATTAATTTTTGAATTATCTGCCCTTGCTAATGGGCCTACAGCCTAGAGATTTTAAAGCGCGATATCTATCCCTCGGTGGGCATCTGGGTGATTTTTGTCAAGGCATTCTGTCCAGCGGTGCTCTCTGTAGCTCTGGTACAAAATACGGCGGAAGAATAAATAATAATAATAATAATAATAATAATAATATACCGTCTCCGACATGCCTGTGGCTTTGACTCCGAGGTCCATCCATGGTACGACCCTGAACATGTCCAGGGCGTCATGGAAAATGATGCTTTCAAACTTCTGTGGAATAGGCCAATATACGGCCTCAGAAGATTCCAGCTAACAAACCCTGATCTTGTCCTTTTGATAAAGCCAATGAATTTATTTATATCATTGAATTTTCTTCCTTCCTTTGACACCAATGTGATTGGCAGATTAAGGAAAAGACATGATAAATATGCGGACCTCGCCTTTGAAATGTCTCGCTTGCATCCCAAGTACACACTGTCGTCGGAAACCCCCATTGTTCTCGGTGCCCTTGGTTTGGTACCTCCTGATCTCTTAGCGCAGATCAGGAGAGTGCCTGGAGTTCTCCACCGGGAGTACAGCCCTTCTGACACTCTGGGTAATGCAGAAGGCTGCAGTGTTGGGGAGCCTTCATATTCTCCGGAAAGTTCTTGGTGGGTTCGACTAGGCAGCGTTTCCTGGGAGAAGTCCCATTCGCTGTCTGGGCTGTGTGTAGAGGGAGCAAGGGCCCTGAGCTGATGATGAGCCTTACCAGCCTGACTGTGCCAGGATCACCCGAACCCTCTCTGCTGCATACAATTTTTAATCTGTAAAACATAAAAACACGAACGATTACAATAGGTCTCCTGCCTAATGGCAAGGAGCCCTAATTATCTGAATAATGTTCTCGATTACAATTTCTCGCGTTCTTTAGACTTGTGGCAGCGACTGATAGGCGGTTTTAGGTTCGGTGTTGGAATGAAAAAAAAAGTTTTTTGGTGGGGCCTGCAATACAATTAGAAGGGTCGGTCGGGCGATGAGAAACACAAACAATAAAAATGCTGCCCTAACTAAAATGCAGCTTAATGATACTCGTGTTCGGCACCTTGGAGGAGACGCTGCCATTGCACAAAGTCATCTTTATCGTTGTTAAAAATATTAGTCACTTGACCGTGTGGTTATGAACTAACGTCAAACAGCTGGAAACTTTGGGGCAAGAGATTTGGAGAGCTTGGAGGTCTTGATTATCTGACGAAACAAATTCCGAAAGCTTAAAGGCGTAAAATACGACCTTCAGTGAAACGATTTCCCTGAAACTCAAACGACATGCACCACATGAACAAACACGTTTTATCCCAAAACCGATATTTATAAACTGAAATACAAAACAAGAAAGTAACTAAACAAAACTTACATTTTCCCTTTTTTATCTTGTATTTAGTATCTCAAGACGAGGTGAGGTGAAATGGGGTTTAACGTCGTACTTGAGAATATTTCGCTCATATGACGATGTGCATGCGTGTGCTGCTTGTACTAGCCCAGACTTAAGCTGGTTTTATAGTGCTAGCTCACTGAGATACCATGCCGCAGTTAAGTATGAGTACCTCTCTCAGACACATTATACTGACTCCGAGCCGACCAGTCCTTGATGCACCCATTAATGCCGAGCGCAACAAGTACCATATGTTAACGACTTTTGGTATGACGCGGCCGGGAATCGAACCCGCTACCTTCCGCTCTCCGAACAGACGCTCTAACCACTACACCACGGAGGCGATCTAGTATCTTAAGAGTGAGTGATTGAGTATGGTTTTACGCCGCTTTTAGCAATATTCCAGCAATATCACGGCGGGCGGCACCGGAAATGGGCTTCACACATTGTACCCATGTGGGGATTCGAACCCGGGTCATCGGCGTGACGAGCGAACGCTTTAACCACTAGGCTACCCCACCGCCCCGTATTTCAAGAGCCCTTTTGTGTGTGAGTGCTTGTGATTGGAAACTGGTCTTGGCAATATACTTGTCATGACACTTTAAGTGACGTCCAAACCTGTGCCACAAATATCGTCGAACGTGAGGGGTCAAACTGTAGTTAGAACCAATGTATACCTGGTACAAAGATTAGTGATGACAACAAACATTCTATGTAAAAAATATTATACCCGTAAAGTTGAACACCACTGATTGCTTGATTTTTGTTTAACGCCGCACTCGTGTGTGAGTGTTTGTGATTGGAAACTAGTCTTGGCAATATACTTGTCATAACACTTTAAGTGACGCCCAAACCTGTGCCACAAATATCGTCGAACGGGCAATATTCCAGTATATGGCGGCAGTCTGTAAGTAATCGAACCTGGACCAGACAATCCAGTGATCAACAGAATGAACATCGACCTACGCAACTGGGATACGATGACATGTGGCAACCAAGTCAGCGAGCCTGACCACCCGATCCCGTTAGTCGCCTCTTACGACAAGCATGGGTTGATGAAGACCAATTCTAACCCGGACCTTCACAGGTCAGCTGAACACCAAAACACAATCCTATGGATTGCGCGCCTATTACACAGTAGACCCCTGATCGTGCGTGGGGTGTCACTCCTGAATTTCCTCTTTGGAGGTCGATTAATCTCTGATAACCATTATTTATGTCAGTCCTTATGATTCGTCTTACCATGCAGTTGTGATTCACTTGAAGTACATTCACGATTTGTGCATGAGGCGGCATCTAAGTCATGCCGGAAACTGGCACAAGTCATCGTGCAGCGGCCAATACCTTCAATGTTTCGCAGTCTGCGATGGGTTCCGAGTCAATTTTCACTTCTTTGACTGACCTGAAATGGAAATCAAACGACTGTCAACCACAGACTTCAAGACAAAATTTATTGGGTGGCTGGGTAACGGTTTGGGCTGGTTTCACTCTGATTGAGCAAATCTCACTTATTATTGTGCAGTGAAGGTTCCCTCTACAACACCTTTCCTTTTCCCGTTTGCAAGGCTTGTAGGTCGACGATGTGTCCTTGAGGATGACAACGTAAGTGCTCCCCATGGATCGCCAACACTCACCTCCAGCAGCATAACATTTACATAATGGTAACTGCAACATAAGTTACATTGTAGGAAATCCAAGTTCTATGGATAGTCAACTTTTTTTATTGCAAGAAGTGCAATAAAGAAGTTGACTATCCATAGCACTTAGTTTCTCTTCATCACAACTTCTATAATGCCTCTCAAGGAAAATAATTTACTCTGATGAAACAAAGAAAACTGAAATTGAGATTTGTGGTCATCCACAGGGTCTGGGACAGTAAAGAGATATGTGTGCGGAAACGTCATAGGCCGCCATAAGTAGGTGCTGAAACCTTATCAGGACAGACTCGGTCAAATCGCCATTGAGAGACTTATACGGGGTATACTATCAGCTGTGATGTCTCACTTCCGGTTTCAGTTCCTTCAGTCTTGCCCCACAGCTAAGCAGCTGTCATACATGTGGTCTAATCTCAGGCAAGTGAGCTTGTTCAAAATATTTTCTGTTCACCCAGCAGAAATGGGTACCCGGAGGGATAAGTCATGTGACTATTAAGCTTCTAGCGCTTCACTGGCAGTTTGGGTTACCCGGGGTAATAATAATCACATTCTGATTGTGCGCTTTAAGCAATCATAGGCATGGATATATGCGCGGTACACATATGCTCTTATTATACCATCCTTCATTGAGGCTACACACATGAGCATTAATCAAGCACCGATCATCTTTTACAATAAACGCACGAAAACAGTTCATATTCTTACTCATATCAGAATGGTAACTGTAACATAATTTACCCAGAGTAAACAAAGGAAACTGAAATTGAAATTTGGTTACAATTTACATCCTTTCTGAGTGGAATATACAGAAACATCATCAATGCTAGGAAGTATGGTCACCATGACAACTAAGCCATCTATCTGGCTGACACACAGCTCTGAAATAATGATTGTTGATATTAGTATTATTACTGACTGACTGAGTTTGGTTTTACGCCGCTTTTAGCAATATTCCAGCAACATCACGGCGGGGGACACCAGAAATGGGCTTCACATATTGTGCCCATGTGGGGATTCGAACTCGGGTCTTCGGCGTGACGAGCCAACGCTTTAACCATTAGGCTACCCCACCGCCCCATTAGTATTATTAGCATATACTTATTAGTATGTGGTCTGGACTACCAGACTCTGACGGGGTACACAATCCCAGCTACCAATTTCACGTTGTCACAGCGTTATTCTGTGGACTCCCATTTACGTTGTCACAACGTTATTCTGTGGACTCCCATTTACGTTGTCACACCGTTATTCTGTGGACTGCCATTTACGTTGTCACAACGTTATTCTGTGGACTGCCATTTACGTTGTCAGAACGTTATTCTGTGGACTCCCATTTACGTTGTCACAACGTTGTGACGTTGCACACTGACAGGATATTAATGTTGTCAGTAAGGATGGAAATTACGTTACTGTGACTTCAGTATGTTTCTGGGATGAAAATCGTGTAATAAAATAGGTTAATAATACACTACTGTTTTGTGATAGTCGGTACACAACGATTTGACAGCGTATATATGTATATGCTGTAACGTTGTGAAATAACGCAATAAAATGACGTAATATTAACGTTCTGACAACGTTGTGTAACGACGTTGTCAATCTACACCCTTCCAAGAACGTTGTGAAAACGTTGTGTGTTAGCTGTACGTGGTCCAGATTACCAGCGTGAGTGAGTGAGTGAGTGAGTGAGTTTGGTTTTACGCCGCTTTCAGCAATATTCCAGCAATATCACGGCGGGGGACACCAGAAATGGGCTTCACACATTGTACCCATGTGGAGAATCGAACCCGGGTCTTCGGCGTGACGAGCGAACGTTTTAACCACTAGGCTACCCCACCGCCCCTAGATTACCAGCTGTTAGACTTCTATTTTTAGTCGGAGCCCCGATGTCTGATAGGATTAGATGGCTAACATAACGAATATATGACTGATATTTGAGTGGGCATTCGAATCCCAGATGAGATTCAATCCCCCAAATGCACTAGAATCTGTACTTTATTGAAAAAGTGTTATCACAAATTTAACATATGTTACATGTGGTCGCTTCTAAATGAGACTATATATACCAATTATTTCCGTGTACCCCATACCTCTTTGATGCGTTACCCGCGGAGATCCGCGTTGGAATATAGCATGATACTTGATAGTATTTGGTGACAGGACATGAAAGGTGTTCGGCTGACCTGTGAAGATCCGGGTTAGAATTGATCTTCAGCAACACATGCTTGTCGTAAGAGGCGACACACGGGATCGGGTGGTCAGACTCACTGATTTGGTTGACACGCGTCATCGTATCCCAATTGCGTAGATAGATGCTCATGCTTTTGATCACTGGATTGTTTGTTCCAGACTCAATTATTTACAGACCGCCGCCATATAGCTGTAATATTGCGGCGTAAAACTAAACTCACTCACTCACATGTATGCACCACGACCTAGTTTGGAATCAACACGATATGCTGTAAACACAATACATATCCACGTTGACATGGACATTGTCGTTCCTAGTCCTGTTTATGAAGATGATGTCTCAATCTGTATTCCGAACTGTCGAAAAATATGAAAATACAGAAGCAATCCTGCCGCGAGGCAATAGTTAAAATGTTTTGATGTGTTGCAAATATTTTTCCACAGAATTTGAATTTTTATTTTAAAATAGAAAAACACAGGATTATGCTCAATCACCATTAATATCATCGAACGTGCATTTGTAAACGTTTTTCGAACCTTTTTTTTCACACTTATGTGCTTTTTAAATATCCAATACATCATTACAAAATTACATTCTATTTTTTTTATCAGGCCTCACTTGCGAATGACTATATGCTTTTAAGCTGTGTAAAAACAGAATGTTAATAATCCATGTTTTTAAGAAATCAGAGATATCTTGATCTATAAAAGGAAAGTAGTGTTTGCAAGTCTCCATAACATAGTCTTGGCCCGAAACTTGTAAGTAACTTTTCATGTTCTTTCATGTAAATGTATTTATCGACTTTCAAAAAATTCCACTTGCATGTTGGTGAAGGTTACAGTATCATGCAACAGCTAATGAACTACATACATTTGTAGTATTTTGTTATGACATCTGTCACATTTAAATTAGGGCATCGTGCCTAAGAGCGAAAGGTCGAAGGTGTGAGCTCACCAAGCAACGGTGTTAGAACCTCCACAGAAAGGCCGATCCTACTGCATTAAAGAAATTTGTTCTTTCATACATCGTTACCTTCCTTAGTATTCCAGGAGTGAGTGAGTGAGTTTAGTTTTACGCCGCTTTTAGCAATATTCCAGCAATATCACGGCGGGGGACACCAGAAATGAGCTTAACACATTGTACCCATCTGGGGAATCGAACCCTGGTCTTCGGCGTGACGAGCCAACGCTTTAACCACTAGGTTACCCCGTCGCCATTAGTATTCTAGGACGTCATCTAGCCAATTATTATCTGAAAGTTAAAACCTAATATGAGCATCCATTCTTTTGAGGCATTCCTGTGCTGGGAATATGTAATGTGCACGTGTATTGAACACGAATGTGTGACGAACATGGGTCGTTTTCTCGGTACCCACTCTCAACAGCCTGCCAACAACATTCTTGTTTACTGGATACAAGGTTTGATCCAGAAAGGTTTGCATATGTCACCAGAAAAGTGTGCTTGGTTTCTGAACCGAAAGGGCGGAGGGGTAGCCTAGTGTTTAAAGCGTTTGCTTGTCCCGCTGGGTACGATTACCCACATGGGTGCAATGTGTTAAGTCCACGTCTGGTGTCCCCTGCCTTGACATGCTGGAATATTGCTAAAAGCGGCGTAAAAGAAAACGCACTCACTCTGACCCTAGAAGGAGGTGATCTCTCTCTCACGTGGACACACAAACGTACGCTCACACGCACACACACACACACACACACACACACACACACACTTTCGTGTAGAACGAATCTGCTTTACTCTGCAAAAGCTATTGGAGGGTTCACGACAATTGTGATGTAAGTAACTTTCAACCTCAAACGAAATGAAACAATAATGACGAGTGCATTAAGTCAAATCGGTTTTGTTGTCATTGTTAGAGTTTGTGTTAGTTAGCAATTCATCGGTCTCAAATGAAATCAAACGGACTGTAAGTAACTTTTAACATCAAACGAAATGAAACAGTAATGGCGGGTGCATTAAGTTAAATATGCCAATGACAATTCAGAAGAATCTGTAAAATCTGCTGACATGTTTTGTGTTCATCACAGGACATTTATTTACGGAACAGTTGCTAGGAAACACAGATTTCGTTGAAACCTTTTCCCAGATAAACTGAAAATCAAGTATTTGAACATTATCTAGTGCTGATTAAGAAATAATTATCTGACATCAAAATTGTTTTAATTTGTTGCACAGTTACAAAAGATCAAAGACATAGAGATAAAGAGATTGGCGAGTTGGAAAATGATCGTCACTGCCTAATCCGGCACCCTGTCTAAACCCGCATTTTATCTCGGTCCCATGGGGTGCCGTTTTAGACAGGTTTCACTGTATGTCACTGTGCTTAAAATACAATTTACCAGTTTGGTAATGATAACGAGTAACGCCTTTCATACAGACTGGTCTTCGATAGTCTCCGAGCACCAGCATGAGGAACCTATCGGCTGTTGTGATGATAGTACTGATGCTGGCTGTTGCCCAAGCGATGTACCCCATGTATCAACAGGACCAATCCTACGGTGACGGATACAGTGAAGACGATGAGCATCGATATGGGTATGACTACCCTATCCCGAGAAGGCAGTACCGACCCCGCCCACGCAATCCTTACTGGCAGCGTTACTTCCGTTACTAGGTATGTATTCCGTATTACTTCACTGAAGAAAGCTCGATATTGTCGAGTGACTGGGATACAACATTGTGTCTGTCCAAATGTACGTTAACCTGATCTCAAATGACAAATGTAATTTGCATCCAATGTAAATATTCTGTTGCAGTTCTGTTGGTACTGAAGCGGTGGGGTAGCCTAATGGTTAAAGCGTCGATGTGCGCTGATGACCCGGGTTCGATTCCCCACATGGGTACAATGTGTGAAGCCCATTTCTGGTGTCCCGCGCCGTAATACTGCTGGAATATTGCTAAAAGCGTGTAAAATCATATTCACTCAGTCTCCTTTGGTGGAGCGATGGGGTAGTCTAGTGGTTAAAGCGTTCGCTGGTCACGCTGGAGAGCCAGGTTCGATTCCCCAATGGTAAAATCCATTGTTTGACATTTTGTTACACTGACTGATAAACCTTTTTTTCATAGTATCACTTTTATACAAAATTGGAAGATTTGCTTTTATAATGGGCATAATTGTACAGTTATTAGGATTGTAGGTACAAACAAATGGAAGAATGTCCATCTCTGTATTTGTTTCTTTTGTTTTCATAAGTGTCTCTCTTGGGACTTTTACTGCTTTATGAACAGCATTTTCAACTACCTAAGAAGATGTATCTATTACATATTACCTATTGTCACTAACTGTAACGTCATATGCATGATGACGACATAGCTACTACCGTTATGCGTCGCCTATGACGACACTTTTCATTGTACACATGAAGAACCGTTGACTGGCGAGAGATCTTGTGCAGATGGAGTCTGGAGTTTTATATATAGATGTATAGATAGTTCATATATAGATAGGCTTATACTAGTATATGTTACAGTAAATGTGTCAAATCAGGAAATGTGTAAATTTCCTGGAATATTCAGGAAATGTGTACATTTCCTGATTCACCCAGTAAATGTACACATTTCCTAAATATTCCAGGCAATTTACACATTTCCTGATTTGAGGGCCTGATTTTTTTACACATTTCCTGATATGATTTTTTTGCTGTCTCAAATAATACAGCTTCGATTTAAAGGACAAACAAAATCATCAATTTACACGAACTCTGAACAAGGCTCTGAAGGGTGGCTGCTTGGTTCCAGAGTGATGGCTGCTGTTTTTCTGGAACTGCACAAATCATAGTCTACTCGGCCAGTCAGTTGTGTCATTGTCCGCTAACCAAGCAACTAACATATCCTTGATGTCACAGTTAAGACGTTCTACAGAACGCAAAATCTTTATATCAGGAAATGTGTAAATAAATCAGGCCCTCAAATCAGGAAATGTGTACGTTTCCTGGAATATTTAAGAAATGTGTACATTACTGAGTGAAACAGGAAATGTACACATTTCCTAAATATTCCAGGAAATTTACACATTTCCTGATTTGACACATTTACTGTAACATATATTAAGTGTGATAATTTAGTGTCACTTTCATCCTCAGTGTTCAATCTGATCCATGCAGAACTAGTTTAGACCAGCTTCAATATACTAAGCTTGGCTTGTTTTTGTTCTTCTATCATATGAATACAAGAACATTCACTAACTACAACATACCCTGCTCTCTTGTCCTTTACTTGCTGGTTATTAGATTACCTTTACAACAACATAATTACTGGTCAATAGGATTTTAAGCATGTAGTTCTTCTGGGAGAGCTGATGGGCTGTGCTCATTACATGCCATGGGGGTGCCTCTACTCAGATAATTAAATTTCTGATTAATCCCTGTTGTTATTTTGGGATGTAGTTCAAATGGGATGTAGTTCTTATGGGAGTAAACCCTTAAAGGTCACATAAACCCTAGGGGGTAAAAATACATAAATCACTAACTGGCATCGTTATAAATGAAACCCCGTCATTAAAACTACTCATTTCGACCTTTAATTGACTTAAATCGACCTTTTTGACAACAGTGCACAATTCTCACCCGCGAACGAAATTTCAACCAATCAGAGCGGCGCGACTCTGTGACGTCATATGAGGAATAACTTTGAGGGCCGATGCAGAATTCATCTACATTTTAGGGGGTAAATTATCTTGTTTACAGGCTTGTATAAACCTGAAATCGTGACAATTGTTGTGGAAAATGAAAGCTATATGTTCTCACAATCTACTGGAATTTAATTTTGTCTCCTGCTTTGCCTAGTTTCGGAGTTACAACTTGTTTTCATAGACGCTTCTGTCACAATTGATTGGTGTCGTTAGACCCTATTTGTATAATGACTGATCCAAATTGATCCCATTTCTGTGTTTTTTTACCTCGATAT
Organism: Haliotis rubra; assembly: GCF_003918875.1. Taxonomy (NCBI): domain Eukaryota; kingdom Metazoa; phylum Mollusca; class Gastropoda; order Lepetellida; family Haliotidae; genus Haliotis; species Haliotis rubra. The sequence goes on from NW_025767164.1 coordinate 346,358, forward strand.
TTAATCATGTCATGTAAAAATCTGTTTGTATTCTCAAAACAGTGTCGGCCCATAAGTTTTCACATGCAATACAGCAATTAATACTCCCTTTTTGTAACCTCGTGTTAGGTGGTATAAACCTACACATGTTATTTGTCATCATTCACTTGATGGTCAGTTAATGAATTTATAACAGGTATAATTAGTGGTAACACACTTAGATTACCCGACAAAGGTTCCCATTTGGCATTTCTTGTGTCTGGAGTAAATATTCAACATTATAAACATCGATCAAAGGATTAACCGATAACACGCTGATTGATTAATTACTTTTATCTTACACAGCGGAATTGTCAAAAGGTAGTGTTTATGTATGTAGATTTACTAATCTATATATACTGAATACACTCTGCCGTGTCGGTGTCTGCGTAAAAACAACGTCCTTCTTTCAAAGGATTAACCGGCAATACATTGATTGATTAGTTGCCAGGTGTGCTATCTTGGGTGACCAATGAGACTATACACCAATACCTGAAAAGATTTATCACTTTTTCGTATATTAAACTGTTAAAAGACACATCATTTGGAACAGTTTTGTGGATATTGATGGATACATACCTCCAACAAGGTAATGGCCTGATATTGTTCCTATAACTTTAATCTGTTTTAATTTTAATATTTGCATTTTGTTTTTTATTCATTTGTCGTAGCATTCAACAGAATCATTGTTTTCGCCGTGAAGTGTAATGAGACAGACAACGTACACTAGGGTGTGTGTGCGAATTATGATTCACATTGGCAAACTATAAAATGTCTAGATATTACAGTTCTGTTATAAATTCACTATAAGTATCAGCAGATCGTCAGCTTTTTATTTAGTTTCAAAATGCATAAAAGTATGATTATAAACTAATTAGGATTATAAGACCAAATATAAAGACGCACATTGACTAGTATCTACATACTGGTGAGTGGACATTAACCATGTGAATGTAGCAAGAAATTTATCGCGCAGTATTGTGACTTCGACCCCCCACCTCGCTTCCGTGGAAGAAATCGTTATGTTATAAATTGTGTCATCCAAAATCCTTTTGGTTATGATTCCAATACATATTTAACTACGAGTAGAAAGTAGTTTTGATTTTCTAACTTGATGAAAACAAACTATAATCTCATTAATTCTAACCGACTTTACGATTTTCAAAAAATGGCGGCGCCCTGTCGGGAACATCCGCCAGTCTGTGGATAAATGCTATTTAGGTTTGTTTTCACCGAGTTACAAAATCAAAACTACTTTCTACTGGTAGTAAAATATGTATTTTATTGATGGCCAATAGGATTTTGCATGACATAGCGTATAACATAACAATTTCTCTCCTGGCAGCGAGGTGGGTGTCAATATAATACTACTTACAATATTATTGTTACTTCGACCACAACCTCACTTCCGAGGAAGAAATCGTTATGTTACAAGTTGTGTTATGGAAAATCTTTATGGTCATCAATCATATTTATATTTTACTATAACTAGTAAGTAGTTTTGATTCTTTAACTTCCGTGAAGCGATCTGAACACAAGTAAGATATCATTTCAGGCTTCCACAACGCTCGCTTCGCACTCACAAACATAACCCATTTAGCACGAACTGCGGGGTCCTGTGGAAATCTGTGCATGGTGACACCATCACCCGACCCCTAGGAGCAATTGACGACAAAGCAACGATTCGGCATGTCGTCGTTGATGTCGAGAAATCATCAAAATGATGAGCGTGCTACACACTTTCTATACAACTAACTGAAAATCGTTCCTCATATGACGTCACTGCAGTGCTCTGGCGACAGAGTTACGTAACCTGTCTGTGGTTTCGTTGGCGGGCGAGAGGGAAGCAGGCGACTTTTTGGCCACTTTTAATCGCTCGGTATTAATTAACCACAAGTTTTTAAAGAATAAATTTGGTGTTCCGCATAAGACTAACCACAAATCTTTCATATGTAATGGTTAAAAGAGTAACAAAAAACAAAGTTTAGTGGTTCTTTAAGACACATGACAACATCAGGACTTCCACAAAGGGATCATCCTAATCCGGTGGTTGTACCATCCACTTACATATCTTTCAGATTCCATTGGGTATACACATTGTTGGTGGAAATCATATGAATAGGCCTGTGAAAAATCAGTGTTGACGTCAAACACTCTCGTGAAACGAGTAAGCATGCCATGTTGTCCTGGTATGAAATGTAACTTTTTTTGTTGCGAAACGAAGCACTTAGGCACACCTCCGACATTGGCCTAATTATCATTATAGAAGAAAAACAACTGTTGCTTTTCTTTAGACTGACTGACTGAGTTTGGTTTTACGCCGCTTTTAGCAATATTCCAGCAACATCACGGCGGGGGGGACACCAGAAATGGGCCTCACACATTGTACCCATGTGGGGATTCGAACCCGGGTCTTCGGCGTGACAAGCCAACGCTTTAATTATTAGGCTACCCCACCGCCCCCTTTTCTTTAGAAGACATCATTACAACATATATGATATTAAAGCACTAATAGTAAGTAATATACTTGTGAGTAAGCTGCGGAATTCATGAAGTGGTTAAAATGTAACATGTTATATTTAGGATTACACTTCCACAGTAAAGTCTAGATTCTTGTACTTCTTGTGGGAAGGCTTGGTGGCTGAGTGGGTTAGACGGCTGACTTTGTGTCCTGGCATTCGGTGCCGGATTCAGCCCAACAAAGGTAAATAATTTGTACTCTACTGAAAAAGTGTGATCCCAAATATAGCATATGTTACTTAGAAATTTAGCCCGGCAGGAAACTATCGATCAAAGCAATAAACGTCACTTGAACATCGTACAGGCGAAGACCTGTTTAAATGTGATGTAAAAACACAAATCAGGTAGACTAGATACGAATTAGTCATGAAAGACTGATCTGAAGCTGCGGGATGAAAATGTGGTATCCAAGTGAATGGTAGCGAAAGGTGTAGCATTATCTCATCAAAAATGAAATTGCGTTGTTTACGCCATGTTATTTTATGAGACGAGCCGTGATTTCTTCTCCTCTTTAAATACGTTCGGACCCATATTTGGAGTTGCAGACAGATATATCTGTGGAAGTCTCTCAAACAGGACCAACTCTAAGCAGGTTTTGACCATGGTCTCACGAATTGCGATTTACCTTCAGTTATTGACAAGCTATGGCCAGTTTTTATAATGTGTCGCATACACTTACTTGCTATTGTTAACTGTACTTCTATGATATTCTAGTTATTGTACTGTCTTTTGTTGACAGGTTTTTATGTCATTTAAGATTGTTTCTATAAATATTTAACATCGATAGTCATGACATGGCTTAAATACTGCCGACTTGCCTTCTAATTTACTCATTGTCTTTAATCAGCTTTGGGGCGGTGGGGTAGCCTAATGGTTAAAGCGTTGGCTCGTCACGCCGAAGACCCGGGTTCGATTTCCCACATGGGCACAATGTGTGAAGCCCTTTTCTGGTGTCCCCCGTCGTGATGTTGCTGGAATATTGCTAAAAGCGACGTAAAACCAAACTCACTCACTCACTCACTCTAATCAACTTTGCAAGATTCGTTTGTTTGTGTAGTGTTAAACGTCACACTCAACAATAGTCAAACCATATGTCGACAGTCTTTAGATAATCGCGCGTGGACCATACAATTCAGTGACATGTGTCAACCAAGTCACCGAGTCTGGCCACCCGATCCCGTTAGTCAATTCACGACAAGCATGGGTTGCTGAGGACAGGTTTGCAAGGATAATGTCTTTGGTCCTAGTCCCCCGCAGTGATATTGCTGGACTATTGCTAAACGCGGCGAAAACTAAACTCACTTTGATCCTAGTGAAGCCTGACCATTAAGAACAAAGCCGTTAACGCTCACTATATAATTGTATCTGAACTGGTTAGTTATAAGCATCTGTTAATTTCCAAATCAGGTTTTCATTAGAAAAAGCGTTTGTGTCTTAACAAATTTAACTAAGTCCCTCAGTAGAATAATTAGTTTTCCTTTACCAAATCATAATATCAATATTCATATGATTTGAGTTACTTGGTATTTGAGCAAATAAATTTATTCCGTAGGGATTGAATTTGAAGGTATCTGTTTTCATTTTCAGGGCAGGTCCTGAATCAGATCCTGGAGACGAAATCGTTGGGAGATAATGTACTCGGAAGGTTATCTGTGAAGCAATAAAGGCCGGAGCAATAATAAGCAGAACATTAGCTGTGTTTTAATCTCAGACATGTGAAGTAGAGCAGTCAGTTTTACAATGAACACTCAGTCATCGTGTACAAGACGTTTGAAAATTAACTTCATGAATTCACGTGAACCTCATGTACAACTGAAACTTAAACTATCGCCACCATATTTAATGTAATTTAACGAAGAAGCAAGCTCCTCTACTATTTGTGTTCACTTTGTTCTATATATTACTTAAATTTTGATCACTCACTCACTCACTCACTCACTCGAACACATCTTCTTGCCATAATGTAGGTGTCTGGAATGGAAAGGTCGGACTTTCACAGGGTCTCCTATATTGAACTGTGACATACAACGTGAGTCAGTTGGGTTTTACGCCGCTTTCAGCAATATTCCAGCAACATCACGGCGGGGACACCAGAAATGAACTTGACACATTGTGCCCATATGGGGATCAAACCCGGGTTTTCGGCGTGACGAGCGGACGCTTTAACCACTAGGCGACCCTACCGCCCCGACATATGACATGAGAGTTGATAGTATTTGGCAAAAAGTCAACATGGTATGTTGATCAACTGCTTCATTGTATGTCCATGAAAAACGACCCGTGAATATCCGGGTTTGAATTGTTCTTCAGCAACCCAAGCTTGTCGTAAGAGGCGACTAACGGGATCGGGTGGTCAAGCTCTCTGACTTGGTTGACACACGTCATAGTATCCCAATTGAATAAGTCGATGCTTATGCTGTCGATCACTGGATTGTTTGGTCCAGACTCGATTATTTACAGACTGTCGCCATATAGATGGACCATTGCAAACCAACCAATCAACCATGAAAGGAAGTGATGATACTGGCCCACGCGTCTATCGTATTGTCAAGAAAGCATAAGCTATTGGCAGTGTGTGATGCAGTTTTACGTAGAGGAATCATTCAAATATTTTATTGCCTTTGTTCAATGATATGATTACACACACAACACACACACACACACACACACACACACACACACACACACACACACACACACACACACACACACACACACACACACGCACACACACGCACGCAACACAACACAACACACGCGCGCACGCACACCTACACGCGTTTTCCGTGTAGAAGGAAGCTGCTTTATTCGGCCATAGCTATAGAAAGTCGAGTTATCGCTGAGAAGGGTCACATTAAACATTATAACATATACCATGAAACGAAATGACACAATAATGATAATAATAATTCATATAAAGCTCAAAAAGGAATCCCTTGATGTTCGCCTCGAAGAGTATATTTCCGATACAGACCTGTCTTCTGGCATTAACCATTGTTTTGTTCAAGTTATGTTATCATACCCGTGATTTCCAGATTGAGAAAACGTTGCCCACCCATTAAAAGTGAGATAGGATCAAAAACATAGTTAAATGGCATCACTGCCGCAACTCCTACAGCGGACTGTTCTTTGCATGGCATTAACCGTTGTGTCTATACTGATGTTATATATGCAGTTTCCATAAAAAAGAAAATATTTCAAATAAATCCAAACTAAATTAACTATAAACAAACATATCTTGAGTAGAACATCACTTAAAATTACGTAAGAAAACCACATCAGAAAACAATGTGGTAAACACCAAAAGGCAAATACACCACCGCGAAAAAAACAACCCAACAAATTCTTCATCGGATTCTCGATTCCTTGAAACCAAAGTTAAAGATCTGGGCAGACGGGAAATGAAAGCAGAACAAGAAAAATATTTCCATAAAACAAAATGAAACTGATGAAAAACAATTTTACAGCCCACTAAATTCAACCAATTGCATCGAAAGTCTTTCCATGGATTCTTGTGAAAGGTGATGGAAACGGTTGTGGTCTGTAACTGGCAGCTGCTGCAACTTCGAGGAACCATGGATTGTGAGAACAATACAGTTTAAAAGAAATAATTATGTTGCAATTTGTGTGTTGGTCTACCCGTGATTGCCTGAAATAAGGTACTTGAAAAATAATACAATGCAACACCAGGGTCTGGTGGCATTCGAAACCGGTATTGGGAGCATATTGCATCCAAACACACTTACTTCACTGTTTCAATTCTCTCGTGGATACAGGGGATGTTTTGCGTTTGGTCTGCAAAGGGGAATTTTTCAGGGCGATTCCTTCAGTCCTTTGCTTTTAAGGTTTTTGCTTAACAAATGGGAACACTATCATCCGGGACACCCTTAACACAGATCAAAGGGACATTCGGGTAGCGTAGTGACAAACCCGGGTTTGAATCATCGTATGGGAAATGGAGTCAAGGCCACACATATTTATGCTGTGCCCGTACTTTTGTATTCGTTTGGTGCTCTTGATTGGACGAAACATGAACTTTAAGAGAATTGACACGCTCACCATAAGACTCATGTTAGACAACCAGAGCCCACAACCCTCGCTCTTCCTCCAACTGTTTATATTCAACAGTTATAATTGAAAGGAGTGTTTTTATTTCTGAATGCTCAAAAAAGACAAAATTGTAATGTGCAGTATTGCACCTATGTATTTGTCCGATGTTCCTCTTGGGAAACATTTCAAAGTTATTGATGAAAACATGGCATTTCACAGTTATCTGGAAAATCAAAATATCAATTATCACAATGAGTGTTGTTTTCGTTGGTGGTTCTGTACTGTAAAGAACAGAAGAGCCAAGTTATCTATAAAGAAGACACGGGCAATGAATGAATCAATCAATAAATAAATGAATGAATGCTGCTTTATGGCTGCATCAGCACCTTCCCAGCTATTGGCGGCGAGATCCTACTATGAAATCCAACAAGTGCACATAAAGGACAATACAGAAAAGGATGCTGTCAAGGAAAAATTTGAAATATCAGTCATAAATAAAAGACAAAGCCAAAACAAAACCTGACAAGTTTGTTTGCTTTTTACGGCTATGAACCTTTGTAAAGAGATGTTTTGAAGTAGAATCTTTCAAATGCTTGGTCTTTTTTATCAGGATTTCAAAGAGCGTCAAACCATTCATGATCAGAAGTTGCTTGATCAAGGTAACAATATTCAAGGCCTAAGTAAAGCTTCTAAGAAGTTTAAGTGTAGACTCAATGATGTCTGATGCAATGTGGATGTGGAAAGGGTATTGTCGCTTCTGTTAAGTATATGTAGCAAGCCATTGCACATTTGTTTTTTCTTTAAAAAAGTTAAAATGACACGTGAAAGCAACAATGGATTTTGGTGTGTATGTTAGATCGTCTGCGTATGTATGATCCGAAGCAACAATCAGTCAGTTGATTACTGAATTCATCTACGCTATGTAATATAAAAAATCTGGAGTACAGCTAGCAGCTTGTCTCTTTGTATTATTTTTGTTATTTTTTATATTTTTCCTTCAGACACAGTCTCGGCCTAAGTATAAGATTGAGTGAGTGGGTTTACAAATCGATATTCCAGCTATATGGCAACGGTCTGTAAACAATTGAGTCTGGACCAGACAATCCAGTGATCAACAGCATGAGCACCAATCTATGCAATTGGAATACGGTGACAAGTCAGCGAGTCTGACCACCCGATCCCGTAAGTCACCTCTTACGACAAGCATGAGTTGCTTAAGACCAGTTCTAACCCGGGTCTTCACGGGTATGATGATGAGGGACTGCCTGTATTTTAATGCTTATGTATAGAAGAGTATACTTTTACAATTCCTTGGTGTTTTCTGTTAGGCGGTAACTAAATAACTCTTTGGGTAATCTATTTTATGTGAAACGTCATCTTATAGTTCAAACGCTGCACCAGGATGTCCTCAATAATAATGGTATCTAAATTGCCGTTCAGTGATATTGGATTTACGTTTGTTAAAAGATAGAAGCGACAAAGCCCTTTCCACATTCATAAGAAATCTCTGCCAAAAAAAGAGTCGATTGTACAATTCAGACCATATCACGAGCAGATATTTGTTTCAGCAGTATTACAGCTGTATGATGTTGTTTGTAAACAAATCGAGTCTGAACCAGACGATCCAGTGATTGTCACCATGAGATACGATGACAGAGCATGTTTTTATGAATCACTGAATATCAATATTCTAACCCGGATCTTCACGGGTAGCTTCTCGGTGGAGGGTTTGGCGGTTACCGGAGAGGGAGAGGGAGTGTTGATTCTATTCACAGAGTAAAATTAAATTATATATACCAGTGCTTTGTTGCTTTACAAAACAAGACTGCATGAAATGTCATGGAAAAGAAGGTAAAAGCAGAATGTACATGTAGTCAACTAGAACATACGACACTGACTTTGGCACATCTGATCGGGAGGATCGGGTAGGATTGCCAAAGGACAGAATTCGTTGTTCACAGCATACAGTGGTCACCTGTACTGACAGAATCACCACCCCACTCCCCTCCTTGGATGGAGGTACGTATCTTGTGACAGGACAATCTGTATTGCCATTATATCTAAACGTGTTCCTACTACCATGGAAAGTTTAATCCCTGCATCAATCAAATTCATAAAAAAATATAGACATTTAATTGATGAAAGTTCAATTAAACAAAGTTAAATCGTTCAAAGTTCGCCCATGCATTTCTGTTTTTAAAGTGTCTTTCATTGTGTTATGCGAAGAACTTAGTTAAGCACGATTGAATGAGCCCCGATCTTAACCCTTTGGAGCATATCTGGGACATGACTAAAGGTCTTGTTTTTAGGAGAGGTGGGACATTAGTGGTTAAGGGAAAATGGCTTTATAATGGAAAAACATTGAAACGGTAAACAGCTACAAATATCTAGGTTTTGTGTTCACGTGTAATTGTAGTCTCAGGCAAGCTGTCTCAGAACTTGCAGCTCGTAGTAAGAAAGCTTTAATGGAATTAACTATAAATTTAAGGAAATTCGGACCAATACCAGTTTCCAGTTTATATTAATTCCTACGTTCGAACGATGAAATATTGGCTTAAGTTAATGACAATGCATGATGGACGAATTCCGAAAAGGCATATAATATGTTATACTACCTAGATACTGCTGGTAGCACACATGGCGTCTGAGATCCGCCATATACTTTGCTCACACGGCTTTGGATTTGTCTGGTTTTCACAAGCTGTCGGTGATCCGTGCGCCTTTATTTACATTTTTAAAGAACGCTTGATCAATATGTTTTAAATTGGACATCTACTTTTGCAAACAGTTCACGTTATACGTTATATGCAAAATATAAGAGTCTTCTTGAGCCTGAGGGGTATCTGTCTTCAAATTTGGAATATAAATTCCGTAAAGTATTGGTAAAGTTCAGAGCTGGTGTCTTACGTTTAAAGAATAACGTAAGTAGGTGGCAGAATATTGATGTATCTCAAAGAAATTGTGCTGTATGTAAAGTAGATTTAGAAGATGAATATCACTTTTTGTTGAAATGTCCAGCTTATAAAGATCTTCGGGATTGATTTTTGCCTAAGAATTTGCAAGTAAATATGATATCGTTTAGAAATATCCTTAAATAAAACAAAACAAAACTGAAGACTAACTGAAAAATAATCTAGCTCGTTTTACCTATTATGCATACAAAATAAGAGAAAAGTAGAAAAATAGAAATAGGTATTAAAATTATTGTACATGTACACATATATGTTACTGATATTTTTCACTGGGGGTGTAAGAAAATCTACTCAGGTAGACAGGTAAATGCTAAAGAAATTGTTTCCCGTTTTCATACCTGTTTCGAATATGTATATTAATATGTATATGGGCCTGTGGCCTTCATACGTAATAAAGATTTGATGATGATGATGACTGGTCGTCATGTGCAACAAAGGGATCCTAACTGCCTCCGTGGTGTAGTGGTTAGAGCGTCCGCCCGGAGAGCGGAAGGTCGCGGGTTCGATCCCCGACCGCGTCATACCAAAAGACGTTAAAATATTGTTCTTGTTGGTCCCTGTCTGGCGCTCGGCATTAATGGGTACAACAAGGACTGGTCGGCTTGGAGTCAGTATAATGTGTCTGAGTGGGGTATTCATGCTTCACTGCGGCATGGTATCTCAGTGGGCTAGCACTATAAAACCAGCTTAAGTCTGGGCTAGTACAAGCAGCCACACCATACACATGCACGTCGTCATATGAGCGAAATATTCTCAAGCACGACGTTAAACCCAATTTCACCTCACCTCACAAAGGGATCCTCCTGTACAGAACCCGGCCCAGTTGGAAGCTGCTTTACACGAGGAATGAGGAATGATCAGAGGATCAGGAGGTTGACAGGGGTATGAGGAGGAGAGTGCTGGCTGTCATACAGTCACATGGAGGTTACACTCGGTATTGACCTTGAATCGTGTACGACACGCAAAATGACATTTTGAATGTTCACATTCACCAATATATTCAACATTCACCATTCCAGGGCCATACTTGTACAGACATGGCTTTGTATGAAAATCAGTGGGTTTTTTAAATGAGCAATTATCATCATAAAATCAACATGGATCCCAATCATTTTGTCGTTTTTATGAGTCAAATGATCACACGGGTCAGAAAAAATGATTTTCCATCGTGGTCACCACGAGAGGTTTTATGTACGTGTTGTAAACCCATCATTGCAAAAATACAGGGGGTGCTTAATTAAGTTCTTTGTGTATATATGCGTTTCAGATCAATATGATCATCCACCTGCAGCAGTCCAGATTACTGGCTACTGTATTAGTGCCTTGTGTGCAACCTGCAACATACACTGTATCTAATATTATTAACGATAGACAAGCCACTGAAACAAATTTGTCAGTAGAAAAACAGTCATCGCCTGTATCAAATCAGTGCCTGTAACAAATCAATGCATGTAACAAATCAGTGCCTGTAACTGACTGGAACAGTTACAATGGTTTCAATAGTGAATACATAATTGAACAACAATCAAGCGGATCCATCGCATAACATTTTGTGGAATTTGGCATCAGTTTCTTTATTTCTAATCGGTACAAGTTGTTAATACCGCTGCTTTCCAATTTACTAGGAGCATGTGCACGTTGATGTTTGAGGTAGCATTTACCGGTCGATTCCAGTAAGTTGAGATGAGAAACAAAATGATCCGGGGCGGTGGGGTAGCATAATGGTTAAAGCGTTCGCTCGTCACGCCGAAGGCCCAGGTTCGATTCCCCACATGGGTACAATGTGTGAAGCCCATTTCTGGTGTCCCCCGCCGTGATATTGCTGGAATATTGCTAAAAGCGGCGTAAAACTAAACTCACTCACTCAAAATGATTCGAGTGCCTATTAAAAATATTATCATTGTTTAAAGCGGTCGTAAAATACAATAGATTGCCCGTGTCGAGCTAACAAGCAGATAAAGCGGTCGTAAAATCAGCAGATGTAAAGTAAACGATAACAGAAAACTTACGCGGGGCTATCAAAAAGTTTTGAGCCTAAATACCTCTGATACATGCATGATAGAAATAACTGTATGATATTCAGGAATGGTTTATATCTTTCACATGAACGTAATATTGACATGCACATGTCTCGTTTCCGGTCACGTGACATCTGATCACATGTACCCCTATTGAAACGGCAGAAATGGATAAACTCGAGTACAGAGCAGTCATAAAGTTTTTGGTCCTCGGGCGCCACCCGGCGAAGTACATTGAAGAGCGATTGCCCCATGGGACTCAGTTTACAGTCAGTTTCGAAATCAAAGGTCTGGTAAAGTATTTCCCAATAGACTATATTAAACCCTTACATATATAATCGTTATACATATGTATGCAACTCCCTGATATCATCCTGACATGTTGGTTTCAGATCTCCCTTTCAAATTAACAATTAACGAAAAACGGTGACGTAACACATGCTCATCCTTTCCTGCATGTTGAATTCATAGTGTTTACATGTTGTTTAAAAATATATAAGGCTTGCATCCTAGTTGCTTGGTTCTCAGATTAACTGATGAATTACGATAACTCTCCACTATACCCTGGATGCATCCATGGCTTGGGGCGATGATTTTATTACCTCCCTTGGCTGGCTCCGCATTCTCACAGTAGCCAATCAGCTAAGCCGCCGTTACAACCGAGCTTGCCAGTGTCAACAAAGATAGCGGTCGCAGTCGCGAAGGTTTGTTTGCAGTGCCACTCAGATTTTGAGGGAAATAATAAAGACAAATTCACAAATCTGAAACTTTAAAAAAATATATAAAAGAACTCCTTCTACTTCTTACAGAGTACCTCTGCATCAATTGTGTTGCCAAGTTTAAACGGTTAGATAATTTAAGAAGCGAAAGTGAGTTGTGAGTGGTACGCTCAACTTCCCAGCGTAGGCACCTGATTGGATAAAAAGCCAGCCAAGGGAGGTAATAAAATCATCACCCCAAGCCATTGATGCATCCAGGGTATAGTGGAGAGTTATCGTAACGTATACCCCGGAGATTATCGAGGATGACATCGCCATGACTTCAGGTAAAACTGACAGTCTACCCAACCATCAAACGACGTCGTATTACGTTTGCTGCTAGAGCAGCCTTGCATACATTTATGATTCAACAAAGCTGGATTGCATGAGTCATGCTACACACATTATACCCACATGGGGAATCGAACCCGGGTCTTCGGCGTGACGAGCGAACGCTTTAACCACTAGGCTACCCAATCGCCCCACTTACCCTAGTTGAACTCCACGCCGAACGGGCATGCTCCATACTACATATGGATAGTGTTAATAGTCACATCATTACCCCGGTTAACACAAGCTGGGTTGGCTTTGATTCGCTGGACGGTTAACAGTCATATGCCTTATCCCACCACGTACCCACTCACAGCTGGGCTGTGTTCAGAATAGTTTCCAAATTTTGCTAGCCTGTCAGGATAGCTATGCCTGAAAGTTACTAGCCCACAACATAAGTCACAAGCCCGAAATTTGAATGTGGAAACTAAGCAAAAGATTACACACATAGATAAGAATATGATATTGTCGGCATGGCACGGGTTTCATCATTAAGCTGCTAATATGATAAACATTTTTATCAGTCATAATCATACATGATTTGAAAGTGTATTATAACTTAACAAGTCGGAGAGATGTGATGATCCCATGAAAATTAACTAGCCAGTCGGGCCTGTAACTGTGGAGATTTACTGACCCGACTGGATGTTTACTAGCCACAGTCCAGCGGGCCAGAGGCTATTTCACACACTGCAGCTGGGTGAACAGTGGCAAGTTTGAACAAACTCAATTACCTTATAACATAACAGTTGAAAACAAGAGTACATCAGCGGCACACGTAGCTAAGTCAGTAACGCTAAGGATAAAACATAATTAAGCCTTATCAGTTGAACCCATTCTAAACAACTGGCGTGTTTATGACAGATGTATTGAACGTATATTACACACTTGATAGAGCTACCTACACCACCCACTTAACACGATCAGATCCTTGATCATTGGTTTCATATATTTATTGATCATACCGAAAATAATGTATGCGCTTTAGCCATGAAGAAAATCCCCAGTATTCTCAATCAATAGTTCACAAGGACTTCCAGCAATATGTTTATTATATTTTAGTGGCTATATATAATTGAAATTTTATTATGGTGATTTAAATATACATTTATCAATGTTAACCAATATTCATTTCGTAACATTTGCACCTTCTCAAATGCTTAGTGGGTGTTGCGAACATCGGAGATGATTGATTAACTCGACTGTTTTTCTTAACATGCATTGAATTAGTTTTTTCCTGCCTCCAGGACTGAATATCTCAGTTTTGCCGAGGCTTTTACTATATTCTTAAATGAAGTAATGGCTACTCGCAAATGTATAAAACTGTCCGACATTGTATGAGATATTATTTTCTACCAATAGTGTTACGGTCGTAATGAACGGATTACAATCGTTACAATTGGCTACATGACAAAAGGGTTGATTTCAACTTCTCAATTGTCAAGTTTCCTTTCAGGTCGAGCAATATTCCAACAGTTCCAGTCTTTTCCAGGTGTTTACATTTCACAACTTTTGAGATACAACCGCGCACATGATCATGACATGCTCTTTCTGCTCAGAAGTCGTTTGGTCAAGGTTACAACATTCAAGGCCTCAGTAAAACTTTCAAAAAGCTTTTTTGGTAGAAATGTGAAGGACATTCGAAATTTGATGCATCAGTGACAAAAAATGAATTTGGAAAGGGTTTTGCCGCTTCTATTTACAATCGAAATGAACACATTGCAGCCAGTTGTGAAGTATGAGAGTCTACGTAATAACCGCCAACATCCTTGAAGAAAAAGCGGGTTAAGAAATGTGTTTAATACATCCACAATTTCTAAAACATTCAGTCACTCGAAGAGGCATTCCAGACTCCCCATTGTCTGTCCCACTCCTGTTGCGGCACCTGGCCAAGTTCAATCAACGTGGTAGGTGGCAATGACATTGTCTCTCTTTTCATCTTCAAAACTTGCGGGAAAGGTCTGGTTCCATTGATATACATCGCATTCTGTGGTTGTTGTGCCGCTGGAGTTGAGACCTGAGGATTCGAGAGTGGTCAGGCGTAACTGACCTGGAAGAGAAAACGTCCACTCTCCACGCAAACGGGACAACAAAGAGTGTAAGTATGTTGTCTCGGTAGTCCAAACTATAGTTGGTTGGTTTGTTGTTTAACGCTGCACTCAGCAATATTCCAGCTATATGGTGACGGTCTGTAAATAATCGAGTCTGGACCACACAATCCAGTGATTGACATCACGAGCATCGATCTACTCTGTGGAGATACGATGACATTATGTCAACCAAGTCAGCCAGCAAGACTACTCGATCCCGTTAGTGGCCTTTTACAAAAAGCATGGGTTAATAAAGATCAATTCTTACCCTGATCTTCACGGGTTTCCAAAATATAGGATGGGTTTAGGGGTTACGTTTTACAGGCAGAAACTTTCTCGTCGCAAATGTTACATTTGACAACTTTATAAATGTCATTGTGTATTCTGCGCTTTCCTGCGTAAGAGGCTTGTCAACATTTATCATCTTTATTGTATTTGGTTTTAACATACAATGTATATATTTCATGAACCCCTACTTTTTGACAATATGACACTCGATTCATCTCAATCAGTAAATTGCTTTTGAAGTAGGTAGTTTTTCTAACGTGGATGTACCTAGGCCTCGTAAAGATTAAACAGATACCTTACACTCATTAGTTCCACCACAAAGTCCTCTTTTTATGATATATTGTTTCGTACTCTGTTTTCTTTAACATATTAATGCATTTTAATTTATCAGTGGGTCAGTTACTATAAAAGACAGCTGGAAAGTGATATTGATAGCCCAAACTCTACTGTTTTGCTATGGCTATTCTGACAATGTGTATTCATGAAAATTGTCATCCACATCAGAATTCTAGAGTCCACTGAAGGAGTAAGTGAGTGAGTTTAGTTTTACGCCGCACTCAGCACTATTCCAGCCATATGGCGGTCTGTAAATAATCGAGTCTGGACCAGACCCATTGAAGGATCGCGACTGTATCGTAATCATGAAATATGAATCACTGTGAAATATTAATGATCACAGCTGTCAAAAAGGTTGCGTATCCTGATCCAACGATGGGTCATGTTGCAAACACTACCTGACTGAGTTTTGGTTTTACGCCGCTTTTAGCAATATTCCAGCAACATCACGGCGGGGGACACCAGAAATGGGCTTCACACATTGTACCCATGTGGGGATTCGAACCCGGGTCTTCGGCGTGACGAACCAACGCTTTAACCACTAGGCTACCCCAGCGCCCCTTGCAAACACTAGCAAAGACAATAATCATTTAACCTTAAAAAACACCGAACAATAACAAGGAACGTGAGTCAAAATTAGAAATTGCATCGACACAATTTGTGTCTCTGATGCTTTATATTTGGGAATGCACTCAAAAAGGTTCTTGAAAGTTTTAGCTTTTGAGTCGTATAACAAACTATTAGCAACAATAATGCAAACATTTCGCGTATAAAACGTCATCGTCAGAAGATATAGTATGACCAGAAATTATTGAGAATTGTAGGAATATGTTTAATTGGATTTCTAGTATAAACAACCTTGACCAGCTATCAAGTGCTTGATTTCATTCAAGAGAGACAACTCCGTTAATCCTTCTTCATTAGTTTGTGAAGAGTTATCCCCCTTTGTTTACTTGCTAGCAGACGACATTTTCAGTGATCCTCAGTATGGATGATATAGAGAAGAGGAAGTTGATTTTAGAGTATTATAACAAGGACATCAGATCAGCTAAAGTAATTTCAAGTAGAACAGGCATCCCTTTGTCCACTGTTTATCGTGTTTTGAAAAATATTGCAAATGGATATGGCATTGAGCACCAGGGAGGCGCAGGTAGGCCCAGAAACTTGACTGTCGGTGAAAGGAGGCGGCTTGGTATTGTTGTTTCTAAAAACAAACGAAGGGGTTTAGAAAACTTAAGGCTGGATATGATTGATAGAGGAAGTGTGGCTGTCTGTAAGGAGACAATTAGAACTGAGCTGCATGCAATGGGTTGGCAGAAAAATCGAGGAATTCCATCACCGATCTTGAAACCTGAACAAAAGGAGCAAAGGTTGAACTAGTGCTTACAGCATAGAAATTTTAACTGGGACAATGTAATTTTCTCAGATGAAAGTTCTGTGTGGCTGTTTCCTAATACACTGAAATTTTGGACCAAACAAACTGAAAAACCTTTGTATTAGCGCCAAAGTACAGTCCGAAATTTAACGTGTGGGGTGGCATATCGGTGTTAGGGGCAACGCCCCTCTGTGTATTTGAAGGGAATATGAACAGTGAGAAAATGTTTGGGGATTTATGAAGGAAAGTGTCAATAAGAAAAATCTGACAAATATTGCTGAAATGAAAGAAGAGGTGGTCCGATATTGGGAGAGCATGGACCACGACTTTCTAACTTCTTTGATCAGTAGTATGCCCCGCCGCATTGAAGCCTGCATTGCCGCCCATTGTGACTGGACAAAATACTAACTGTTCACCTGTCTTTGAATCTGGAGTTATGTTCTGCTAATATTCACATTTAATACGTGAGTAATGAGTGAAATCTTTTTTTAAAATTACAATCTTAAATTCTCAATAATTTCTGGTTGTACTGTAACCGATTATCCACGAAGCAGAATCCTTTGGGTGTGAGAGACAAAATGAGCAAGACGACAAACCCTGGTAATATTTTGGATTATTTTGTGTTTAGAAATTATGGTTGTTCAGAGTGAGTGAGTTTGGTTTTACGCCCTTTTTAGATACCATACTACGGACCACGGGGACTCACAGTACTTTTGCTACCTCCATGGACCCCAGTTGGATCTACACCATCCCTTCAGCCACTGCATGGCCCTTGTACTGATATTTAGTCATTATAAAACAACACATATTCTACGATTAAGAAAGTTGGTTAAGCTGAAGGTGGACACCAGAATGGGCCTCACACATCGTACCCATGTGAGGAATCGAAGCCGGGTATTTAACATTTATTAATGCCGCTCCACAATACACGTGAAGGTTCCCATTTATGCGCAATGTTGTACATTATAGTTATAACGAGTTATTTCTGAATGATAACAACCTTTCATATGAACCGAAGACCCGGGTTCGAATCCCCACATGGGTACAATGTGTGAAGCCCATTTCTGGTGTCCCCCGCCTTGATATTGCTGGAATATTTCTAAAGGCGGCGTAAAACCAAACTCAGTCAGTCAGTCAGTTACATATCAACAATTTATCTTAGTTTTGTTTCGTGGTCAGTTGATACAAATAGGAAAATATTAGAAACTATAAATCTTTTATGAATCAAATGGTTTTGATGTAATAATGGATTGATGGAGTGACTGTAGATTAGCCATATTTGTTTGATGTGAGCGTGTCAATCCCAGGTAGCACATCCCGGAGGGAGAAACCTTTTGCATAAAAATATGATTCGTATCGAATGCTATTATAATTAGGACACGTGAACAAACAGATGAATACATCCTCATAATCTTGTGCGCAGGAACAAGAAGGATTATCAGAAATGAATCAAGTATATTTATCACTATTTAAGTCACTGTCTTTATCGATTAGCTAAGTAATCCCACGTTACACTCCAAGTGCTGTATTACATGAACTGCAGCACTTTAAAAAATGACGCAGCCTATAAATATATTTATTAGCCTGCTGAAACTTAACGTCAAGCAACAGCCTCATTTATCATTAACTGGCAAAGACATGAAAGTTATATCCGATCGCTTGAAGTGTTAAACTTTACCAGTGAAAAGAAGGGTTAAGCCTGATGTAGGCTATAAAAGAAGAGACAGATTTATCATCAGCCACCGGGGAACATTAGCTGAAAGCTGGTAAGTAATCTCAATTATATGCTGTATAGTAATATCCATAACACTGGTAGTCTTCAGTGACGCACGAGGTAATTGAGAACTGGTGGATCTCACTAGTTGACAGTCTCAGCCAATTTGATGAAAGCCTATTAACCACCATTTTTTGCAAGGTCACATAGGATGACGCATTTAATCGACGATATCTGGTGACGATATAGGAATCATGTAGAATGGGATTTGTGTTTAATTGAGTTTCTAAAAGGATTCACACAGTTTCAAGTTACAGTTGAACCATATTCAAAATATGGTGTTGTCAAATGATTTGACTATTATTTTTATCATGTTTTATCAAATCATAAGAAATACAAAACAGATTGTTGGTATTTTATCCCAACATAGATATGGGCGATAATATCCTTCCCACAACGTTTCTGGGCTATTCCTTGCCCCTTTGTCAGGTGAATCGTCACAAATTACATGACGAAGGGGCAAGGAATAGCCTAGAACGGTGTGACATGCAATAAAGAAGAAGTTGTCATTCATTATATTTGCGTTTTACTTGAACACCAACTTCTAAATGTCTCTCATGAACATTTCCATACCCATACGAAAAATCTGACAGGGTTGATTGTACAATTCCAATTATATCATGAGAATGTGTTTTAAAATCACACTCAAACATTGACGAAATATTGCCTGCCCTAACCGTGTCACCGTCATCAACATTTGGAAAGGCTGGTCCTTTGTTCACCTGAAACAATTCGCTAATGTTTGGATCAAGTAAACGAATAACATCGGACATCAGTTTTATGACCGATGCATTAAATTTTCTAAATATCCTCCACATGTCTGCCATAAAACATTCTGAAAGATTCACTGAGGCCTTGAATGTTGTTGCCCCGATCAAACAACTTCTGAGCAGAGTCATATTACGCTCATAAAAATGATGAGACAAAGAGCATGCACGATCGTCCCTCAAAAGTCATGTAAACAACATATGCTGGAGCTGATGGAACAGTGTTCCATATGAAGGGAAATTTAACTGTTTAGAAGTTGAAATCCTCTCCTTTGTCATACAGCCTTGTGGAGACCTTTTGTCACTCTGAATGGTTATGCATCGATCTAAATATAAAATACATGATTTGGTCTCACTTGCTTCCCTTATTTCAAGGTAAGATTGGTACATAATGGCATCAAGCTGCCCATAATCTTGTGATGCATTTTGAAGCCATATAATGTGCATAATTGTGTTATGAAAAATCAATTAACAATGCATTTATATTATTAGAATTACTTTTGTGAGTATTTAACCAGTCTACTGACTGTTTTAAAGGTACATTCAATATACTGTAAGTGTACTGTATGCAATAATATTCAATAGAAACTGGCCATGTGATTTACAAAATGATAAGACTGTTGGATGTTTACAAATATATCTTGGGGTTTCTTAAAAATTATGACAGTGACAATAAGGACTGTAAGTTCTTTATGTGAAAACAATGAGTGAGTGAGTTCAGTTTTACGCCGCTTTTAGCAACATTCCAGCAATATCACGGCGGGGGACACCAGAAATGGGCTTCACACAATGCACCCATGTGGGGAATCGAACCCGGGTCTTCGATGTGACGAGCGGGCGCTCTAACAACTAGGCTAGAAGAAAAACATCGTAGCAATTATTTTCAAGAATCAGTATTATTTCATTTGTGATGTAGTGTATGGTGCCATCTTATGTGATAAAAATGACTTTAACTCCGGTGTGTATGAAACACAAGACTGTTGACAAATGTTGAACTGGAGATTAGAATACCTGATGTAACAGGGCTCCATCCAGTGGTATTACTTGTTTATTCGATTATATTGATAGAGGCGGAATATTTCAACACACAGACAGTAGTTACCATAGATGTATAGAGAAATACGGAAAACATTTAATTCCAGATGAAACGCTTCTTTTGGAACATTCTCTTCTGGGAAAACGTTTTCTCTCTTCAAAAGAGGGGCGTTGGGGTAGCCTAGTGGTTAAAGCGTTCGCTCGTCACGCCGAAGGCCCGGGTTCGATTCCCCACATGAGTACAATGTGTGAAGCCCATTTCTGGTGTTCACCGCCGTGATATTGCTGGAATATGGAATGCTGCTAGAAACGGCGTAAAACCCAACTCACTCACGATTCTGGCTGGACATTGAGCATGTGCTTTTTTAATCAACATCAACATCAGTGAAGACACGTGTTTGCGGAAAAAGTGAGCGTATTCGGCCCCACCGAGGCACCGGTCATAAACAAATGCAAAGGCTAGTCAATTGTTCGAAAAGGGAACGTATGGTTAAATCAATTATACATGATACAAATTTCAAAATCTTGATGAAAAGAGCAAACTCGAAATGTAAACACTGGAGCTCTGTTAGACCATTGCTCGACGTAAAGGGAAGGTTGACTGTTGAACATTTGAAGTCATCCTCCTTCGCATGCATCCTAATAATGCTTCAAATTTGGAACCAGCATATAGCTGGAATATTGCTTAGTGCGGCGTAAAACAAAACTCACTAAAACTCAAATTTGGAAATGTCCTCAGAAAATGTCGGAACATGGGTAACGAGAACAAATTAACAAATTAACTTAATTTCACTGGACATTCAGATGAATGAAGCTCACTTGCATCTGTGTTTCAGATACCTTCAGGATGAGGAACGTGTTAGTTTTTGTGTTGGTCATTGTGGTGCTGTGTGTTGCTCAGGCCACCTACCCACCACGAGGCCGGTATTACCCCAGACCTTACGGGTATGGGCACCCAGGATATTACCCCAAGCAATACCCCAACTATTACCCCAACTATTACCCTCGCCCTTTCCCCCACCGTTATCCTCCGTATCCCCGTGACGTTAAGGTCATAGTGAACACGGATCAACACATGGTCAACAACAACAGACCAGGAAGGTTTGGTCAAGGCGAACAAGATTCTAGTGGCATCAATGCTGCTGACATATATATTTTGAGTCACCCCAAAAGAAAGTCCAAAACTATCGTCTCCAAGGTATGTGACGTACTGCATATTGCAACGATAAATAGCTAACTGTTATATCAGCGAAAGCACAGCGTTAGCGCACAGTACCTTTTCCACTTATGATCACGTTAAAGACGCCTTAACCAAGGCCATTAAAACAGTAGAGTCAGTATGTGCACACATGTTTTCATACGTTTTAGGGAGACTCTGAGTCTCGAAAAGTACAGCTTGGCTCAAATTAATTTACAGTAAATCCTTATAAAATTGCTACCTTTTTCATAATGAACAACTATTTTTCCAAAAGGTAAACAGTTATCTCTGTTGAATAATAATTGTTCTGAATATGCAAAAAAAACCTAAAAAAACAACAGCAATAAAGTCATACACTTGTCGATCGTTTATCAATTCACCCTACTTAAATCAATATATAAATGGCATGGTTAGAGATAATCCCTTTTGTTTATAAGGATTAGCAATCAATCTAGATGCATAGTTATGAAAGCCTTGATTCAAACCCTCGATCACAGGTTTCTGTCTACCCAAGGGACATGTTGTATCACAGAGAATTGGGCCAACCGTAACCCCTCTCGTTTAAGAAGTATGACATAAAACATAGCTGGAAAACTACTGTCAGCAACTTGTATGATATTTAATGCGCTTATTGTTTTAATTCTGCATTTATCTATCAATATAGTTTTGACATCGCGTCAAATAACATTTAAACCAATGGCTGCTTTTAGTCTCCATCAATGATTCTTTGATATTCCAGAATAACAAAATGACGACCAATCAGAAAATAAACAGTTAAGTGATTATTACCTCTATATGACCTTTTTCAAAAAAAATATATTGACATTTGTTATTACAATTTCAACTGTAAACGTCTTTTTTTACGTTTCAGAACTAGTGAAGAGGAATGATGTAACAAAACTTCGGGTGTGTGAGCACACCGTGACACAATAAATCATTGTGACATTAAATCAGCTTAATGTGTTTCATTTCAACATTGCAATATTCAGTAAGAAAACATAAGAGACGTTTGCTGTTGGTAATGTCCAATACAACATCTGACGAAAGTGATGAACTCACACAAAGACAATAGAAACGACTCGTTTAAAAGTAGCAACTGGAATGGAGAATCTCTTTGTAAGAACAGGTGTTTCCTGTACGGTCTCAAATAGCAATACTATACCTCTGATTAAAATTGAAGACAGGATGGTTAGATCACTGCTACTGCTTTGTTTTCCTTGAAAGGCCCGGACACAAACCCCTGTAAACTTCAAAGCTAACCAACATGCCAGCTGATTCTGAACTGATTCTTTTATGGAAAGACAACTGCTTTATTGTAATGGGTGCGACGTTTCAGTGTAGATGCCAACACCGTTACCAAGCACTTGCAAAAAAGAAGTTGTCTATCCATGATAAAATCGTTCCTGTTCATCATGCCAGCTTCTAAATGCCACTCAAAGAAACTGATTGGACTAATCGCCCACGGAGACAGTTTCACGAATTCGTTTCTTTTACTGAAAAATGAAATAACAAATGTAACACATTTTGTTGAACGCCGCAATAGTCGAGCTGTAGTAATCATTCTGTAGATAATCGAGTTTGAACCAGATAGTGCAGGTATCGATATCACGACCTTTAAAGTTAATATACACAGTTAGGATAAGACATTCTCCTACGGGAATCGAGTCACTGATTGCAATGTAAATTAATATGGTGATATATCAGATTCACTTGGATATTGGGGGTTAAACTACATAACTCATATCGGTCGATGACTGCAGCTACAACCTTTTGGTATTCACGTTTCCCAACGTTATGGGTACAGTCGAGCATGCTCTCCTTCTTTACCAAGATTTCAAAGAGTGCCAATGGACTCTTTCGCAGAAGCTGTTCGATCAGCATTTAAGGTCTCATGAATACTTTTTATGGTTGCATGTTGAGGACGTTTCCAGATTTGACTGACTGACTGAGTTTGGTTTTACGCCGCTTTTAGCAATATTCCAGCAACATCACGCGGGGGACACCAGAAATGGGCTTCACACATTGTACCCATGTGGGGATTCGAACCCGGGTCTTCGGCGTGACGAGCCAACGCTGTTTCCAGATTTGACGTGCTGGTGACTGAAATGAAGTCCCATGGTGTACCCTGTTTCGGTTTGTGTCATGTTTTCCCTCGCTTTTGGGGTAACAATTTGGCTTGTCATTGTTTGTGACGATTGCCATTGGTGGGGGAAAATACACGCAACTATACGCGCACCTGGTGTCATCACTGTTTGATAGTGGTTGATAAACACATGCTCATCACATATTTTGTTGCAAGCAGATGACTCAGCTTGTGGCTGAGGTTTCTTATGATCCTGGAAAAGACTTTGTCGCTTTTATTCACAACCAGAGATATATGAGACATTGTTACCAGATCCATGGGGATGCTTCAGTAAAATTGGTCCAATGACTAAACCGAATAGGATGTTTAGGTTTAGTGAATGTGTGGGTCAATAATCACACACGTGTTTATCACACATATTACCATAAAGACAAACCGCCTCACAAAACTGAAACGAGATACATTGATCTCTGCTGACGAACAATTGTACCATACACAACTGAAACACTGTGATTGTGACCAATGGCATGTCACTTTATTCACTCAACAAACATGTTCAAACATGATAAATGTTATTTTGGGGTGAAATAGTGAACGCAGAACGCCAACTACATTCAAAATACATCGCTAACATCAAAATGAAACGCACGGAACTCGTGAATCCTTTAACGACAACAATGCAAATATTGATATACATTGTTTAGTCACAATCTATATCCGTGTTGGCGATCTATAGCCTGTTTTTATATTGTATTGTCCAAATAGTGCTATTAGTTTTAACTCACCACACTAGTTCTAGTTATAATTGAGATATTCTAGTTGTTTTACTGTCCTTCGTCGACAGGTTTTTATAACGTACATATATTATATATGTCAAATGTTCTCATTTCACTTTTTATTGTATAAATTGTTTTCGTCACGATATGGCTGTGATATTGCCGATGTGACGTTAAATACTAACTCACTCACTCACTCACAATCTATATCCAGCCAGTTCCAGAGTCAAACTTCTATGACTAAGTCAACCTTACATAGATGTGTTTTAACATGGTAAAAGAAAATCAAATTTGTATGCATAAAATAAGAATCAATACAGTCGCTGAAACCGTTAATTATGAAGTTAGTAAGGGGGCAAGAAAGGCTTATATTGACATGAGATTGACATGGTATTGACGCTGCTTGTGAAATATTTCATAAACGCAATTAACCTATCACTAGTCTATGTTGATATAAGTGCGTAATGCGCAAGGATGCCTTAAGGGCACCACTGTAGATTGATCCTGACGGTATTTTCTACACAAGTGTGAATCATAACGTATAAAGTTCTCTTAATGGGCGGAAAGCGTAATTGCTCAAACTTCTCATGTTTCAAGTCGTCGCGAACTAACGTCCCATTAAACTTGAACCCTTTAAAAAAACAACGGAGACGTGAAAGGGTGTTTCCTTTAAATATGTCACTTTTGATTGGTTAGGATTTAAAAAGATACACTGTTGCTATATAACAGAATGTCAGGATTCAACATACGTCGCTAACAGTCTGGAAGCAGGTAAGTGGTTTGTGTCACAGTTGCATGTCGAAGCGGAGGGGTATAATTCCCACTACCAGAATTACAAATAGGAATTATGTTATTCACTGGACCTGAAGGTAGTCTGTCAGCTGTTATATTGATTTTATCCAGTATAAACTGCGAAAGCCAAATGTATGACCAGTCTCAAACAAGTTTATTGTTCTGCACAAGTATATCATTTACACAAGTATATCCTATACACAAGTATATCCTATACATAAGAGTAGTACTTCCTTTACATTACAATCCGTGAAGATCCGGGTTAGAATTGGTCTTCAGTAACCCATGCTTGTCGTAAGAAGCGACTAACTGGATCGGATGGTCAGGCTCGCTGACTTGGTTGACACATGTCATTGTATCCCAGTTGCGTAGATCGATGCTCATGCTGTTGATCACTGGTTTGTCTGGTCAAGACTCGATTATTTACAGACCACCGCCATATAGCTGGAATATTCCTGTGTGCGGCGTTAAACAACTTTGATCGTAGAATATATGTTCTTTTAATGTGTGGTTAAGTTGCACAAAATTCGCCAACACCCGAAGGATTGATGTAAATGTATACCGACCTGGTTAACTGCGGGTGCGATTTGGTACCTTGACGACGTGAATCCTTGCTCATACTAATTACTGGACCGTCGGAGTCAATTGGACTGGTAGATAGCAATGTTTTGAATGACAAACAATCCATCTTGCTGGGACGCCTACGTTCCTTTGATATATTTCAGAGACCGCCAAGATGAGGCTCGTTGTCGCTGGTGTTCTGATTACTGCCGTACTTGGTATGGCCCAAGCCCACTATCCTACAGATTCCTATCTTAAAGATTCTTATTCTAAAGATCAATATCCTCCAGTCCCCCAAGAACCTGTAGGTCACCAAATCCCAGGAGGTATTGGAGGTCCCCAAATCCCTGAAGGTCCTGGAGGTCCCGGAGGCCCTGGAGGTCCAGGAGGTCCTGGAGGCCCAGGAGGTCCCGGAGGCCCTGGACGTCCCGGAGGTCCCGGAGGTCCAGGTGCAGTGAGAAGGACCTTTAGACCAGGCCGTCATCCGTTCCTACCCAACATCCATGTTATAGTCAATACAAACCAACGTATGCACAACAACAACAATGCTGGAAGAAGGGGTTTTCCCGGACTTCCGTTTCCGTTTGATGGCCCAGGCAATGTGGCCTTTGTCGGCACTGGTCCGGGGAACGTCCTTCGGCCAAGACCGCACTTCTCACAACCAAAACATTTTGGTTAACACGAGGTATGTACTGATGTTAGAGATGGTGAAAACATTTTAGATTCTCGAATAAATGGCCACCTTTGCATTCCATCATAATTTCCCGTGTTAGAACAGGTAAAGGCTTGGTTTGGCTTTTGGACGTATTTGTGGTATGTTGTCCCTTTCGCGAACACCAACACTATGAATACTTATTCATTAACCGGAGAGCGGAAGGTCGCGGGTTCGATCCCCGACCGCGTCATACCAAAAGACGTTAAAGTATGGTACTTGTTGGTCCCTGCCTGGCTCTCGGCATTAATGGGTACAACAAGGACTGCGTCGGCTCGGAGTCAGTGTTATGTGTCTGAGTGGGGTATTCATGCTTCACTGCGGCATGGTATCTCAGTGGGCTAGCACTATAAAACAAGCTTAAGTCTGGGCTAGTGCAAGCAGCCGCACATACACATACACACGCATGCACGTCGTCATATGATCGAAATATTCTCAAGCACGACGTTAAACCGAATTTCACCTCACCTCACCTCACCTCACCTCACCTATCCAGTAACACATGCTCTTGGTATATTCGGAATCGTGAATGCTATTAGTGGATGCTTCTTATGATTATCTGCACTTATACAATGCACTCCTATCTTATTGATTTTGAACGAGTTATAGTTCAAACTAATAGTTATGAAAATGGTACATACGGGTACAAGCGAGTGAGTCTTAAATGCATAACCCCGCATCAGTGTTTGGCTGTTAAGATAGGAATGGTTTAATTCGGGACATAATGAAAATGAACAGAAGGTCGTTTTCTCTCAACAAACCATCTCACATTGGCTTGTACTTAAGAGGAATTGACACCTTATTGTAAGACCCGGGCAACCCGTCTAGCAGATGTTGGTACCCTTTTTCTGTTCCAGACAAATACTGATTGATATTTTATAAGTGCTTTTGTATCCAATGTGGGGGAAAATATACCAAACTCTTGTGAGATAATTTACCAAACATTTTGCACTGGTCACTGTTAGTTTATTTTTCTATTCGAAGTTAGAAGGTTAAGCAAATCTTAGATCGATTAGGGGAAAGAGATTATCCTGCTTCACACATTATTATATATATTTGCGTGCAACTCAAAGTGACAAGTTTTATTTATATCGTAATCCATATCGAAGTGTAAGGCTGAACATTCACCTTCATGTTTTCAGTATCACGGGTTCTTAATCCAGTTTGCCAATGCTTCTTTCAAACACTGTTCGTACTCTCACCACAGATTGATCGTAGCACTACGATCGTTATGCGGGGCACTGAAGACTTCACTTCAGCTCTTCTGTTTCAACTAACAATATTGAAACATTATTTTTCAGAGTTTGCAAGCCTTGACCTTTGACCTACGACAGCACCAAGCTCTGCTGACACAAGACCGCGATGAATCATGTTGGCAGTGGCAGAATCATGAATTCAATTGCGTGCTCAAGATAAAATTATTTATCCAAATACATTGTTGTCGTCATTTCATCCCACACTGGAGTGAGTGAGTGAGGTTTTACGCTTTCACCAATATTCAAGCAAGATCACGGTGGGGGACACCAGAAATGGGCTTCACACATTGAAATCATGTGGGGAATCGAACCCGGGCAGTCGGCGTGACGAGCGAACGCTTTAACCAATAAGCTATCCCGCCTCCCACACTGGAAGGGGAAAAGCTGTATGTCGGTTAGCCTTTTCAACAATTATCAATATCCGGTTGTCGCAGTTACCCGAACAGGGTTGCTTCCATTAGATGTGCCCGTATCCATTATCATGGAATTGAAGCCCACTTTCTCCAAATTCAGGATTCTTGGTCTGGCAGCACAATACCATTCCTGATTGTTCTGTACAGTGACATGACGTCGTGATATGACTACTTACGCCTGGAGGCTCAACTCGGCCATACGTTGGTAATACTGCCTTTGGCAGCGTAAATGAGTGAGTGAGTGAGTGAGTTTGGTTTTACGCCGCTTTTAGCAATATTCAAGCAATATCACGGCGGGGGACACCAGAAATGAGCTTCACACAATGTACCGATGTGGGGATTCGAACCCGGGTCTTTGGTGTGACGAGCGAACGCTTTAACCACTAGGCTACCCCACCGCCCCACAGCGTAAATGAATTAAGACTGTTGTCTGTGTTCTTGGTCGGTATAGTAAATAATAGTTCTGGTCCAAGAAAGGAAACAGATATACAGGTATTACAGAGTGTTTTTAGAGTGAGTGAGTGGGTCAGTGGGTGAGTATTGCTTAACTCCACATCAGCAATTATTCAGCTTTTTGCTGTGAACAATGCCTTTTGTTTTACAATATACTGAACACAATAAAAGTATTGTTAAACATCAGTCAAATATCACATTCAAGGGTAAACAAAACGCATCTCTGATATTTTAATCTATATTTTTTCATACAATTTTATTTCTTTTAGATACTCTTGAATCAAGTGGTTAGGAACATTAAAAAAAATTCATATGAAGTAGCAGCGTCGTCTGATATGTGAAAAATCAACACTTTCAGGCACAATGTGCTTGATATTAATGGAACTATGGCGAGAGAAGCATTGCGGTGGATCTTCTCCTTTCAAATTAAAGGAGTTAAGACTATATAGTACCTTTGAAGGCTTAATGCTATCAAGATGAGTTGATTTTTCTCATACAACAGGTTTGTGTGTGACTCCGTGCGTGCGTGCGTGCGTGCGTATGTGTCTGACTGTGCACGTGTATGCTTACGTTGATGATATTGATGTTTGAATATTGTGGATCATGATCTTTCCTTGGAGTTGTAAATATATACAATGGGTCTTTGTACTGTCTTTCTTCAAAATTAAAGCTTAATAGGAAAATATATTATAAAACGAAGTGATTAAAAATTAAAAGGATGTGCAAATCGAACATTGTATGAAATGTCATTTTCTGAAGTATTTTGACATATTCGTAGGAGATGTTTCTTCTCGATGTAAATATATTTATTCCTTTAACAGCACATTTCATTTTAAAAGGGGCGGTGGGAGCCTAGTGGTTAAAGCGTTGGCTCGTCACGCCGAAGACCCGGGTTCGATTCCCCACATGGGCACAATGTGTTAAGCCCATTTCTGGTGTCCCCGCCGTGATATTGCTGGAATATTGCTAAAAGTGGCGTAAAACTAAACTCAGTCAGTCAGTCATTTCATTTTACAAACACATCATGCGAATAATGTGTTTTGAAAACATTAATCTGTTTCAGTATTTTCTCAAATAATAACAAACCTGATATTGAATATCAAATGGTTATTCGCTCAAGGCAACATTGGTCAGTTAGACAAATTAAATGCAACAAAGAGAATTAAGGCCAGATTAACAGCCAATAAGCATGAGTGCAGTGAAAGAAGACGCGTATGCTGATCTATTTATCAAAGTCTGTTTGTTTATAGTTCACACTGCAATCAGCAGTGTAGTAGGGATATCGGAAGTGTGATATCCCTGTGTGTTATGAAGTATTATCATGTAAACTCTACAACTGATTAGTCTCGTGGTTAGAGGTGAGGTGAGGTGAGGTGAGGTGAGGTGAGGTGAGGTGAAATTGGGTTTTACGTCGTGCTTGAGAATATTTCGCTCATATGACGACGTGCATGCGTGTGTATGTGTATGTGCGGCTGCTTGTACTAGCCCAGACCGAAGCTGGTTTTATAGTGCTAGCCTACTGAGATACCATGCCGCAGTGAAGCATAAATACCCCACTCAGACACATTATACTGACTCCGAGACGACCAGTCCTTGATGTACCCATCAATGCCGAGCGCCAGGCAGGGACCAACAAGTACCATATTTTAACGTCTTTTGGTATGACGCGGTCGGGGATCGAACCCGCGACCTTCCGCTCTCCCTCGTGGTTAGAACGTTCGCTCGTCATGAAAGACGTGGGTTCGATCCACCACATGGGTACAATGTGTGATGCCCATTTCTGTGTGTCCCTATCCGTGATGTTGCTGGAATGTTGCTAACAGCGGCGTACAACCATACACACTCACTCACTCCCGCTGATTGTTGTTCATGGAGTTTCTGCTACCAGCAAGGTATTAACTATAATTCTGTTGTCTAAGTGAACGTTTCTCAGGAAAAATGTTGTTCACACAAGTAAAATTAGGCACTTAGACACAACAGAAACCTATAATTGTGGGGTCGAATCCCATTTCGTCGATTATGTTTGACAGCCGGTATATCAATAAAATTGGTGGTTAGCTCCACGCCCTCCCTCAGATCACTAACTGAGATAAACATCTAAAACTATATAATTCATATTTGATCCTCCTCCCGACGGGGTTCTCTTTAAAACTGAGTTTTGCCCATACAATCCTGTGTTTGGTATGACGAGCTGCGTTTAACACTTTGAAAATAAACTGGAAAAGGAGAGATGACAACTGGAAAAGTAGAGATTACAGCTTTAAAAGTAGAGATTACAGCTTTAAAAGTAGAGATTACAACTGGAAAAGTAGAGATTACAGCTTTAAAAGTAGAGATTACAGCTGGAAAAGTAGAGATTACAGCTGGAAAAGTAGAGATTACAGCTGGAAAAGTAGAGATTACAGCTGGAAAAGTAGAGATTACAGCTGGAAAAGTAAAGATTAAAGCTGGAAAAGTAGAGATTACAGCTTTAAAGCGTTAGAGAGATTACAGCTGGAAAAGTAGAGATTACAGCTTTAAAAGTAGTGATTACAGCTGGAAAAGTAGAGATTACAGCTGGAAAAGTAGAGATTACAAAGCTGGAAAAGTGAGATTACAGCTTTAAAAAAGTAGAGATTACAGCTTTAAAAGTAGAGATTACAGCTGGAAAAGTAGAGATTACAGCTTTAAAAGTAGAGATTACAGCTGGAAAAGTAGAGATTACAGCTTTAAAAGTAGAGATTACAGCTGGAAAAGTAGAGATTACAGCTGGGAAAGTAGAGATTACAGCTGGAAAAGTAGAGATTACAGCTTTAAAAGTAGAGATTACAGCTTTAAAAGTAGTGATTACAGCTTTAAAAGTAGAGATTACAGCTGAAAAGTAGAGATTACAGCTTTAAAAGTAGAGAGATTACAGCTGGAAAAGTAGAGATTACAGCTGGAAAAGTAGTGATTACAGCTGGAAAGTAGAGATTACAGCTGGAAAAGTAGAGATTACAGCTGGAAAGTAGTGATTACAGCTGGAAAAGTAGAGATTACAGCTTTAAAAGTAGAGATTACAGCTTTAAAAGTAGTGATTACAGTTGAAAAAGTAGAGATTACAGCTGGAAAAGTAGAGATTACAGCTTTAAAAGTAGAGATTACAGCTGGAAAAGTAGAGATTACAGCTGGAAAAGTAGAGATTACAGCTGGAAAAGTAGAGATTACAGCTGGAAAAGTAGAGATTACAGCTGGAAAAGTAGAGATTACAGCTGGAAAAGTAGAGATTACAGCTTTAAAAGTAGAGATTACAGCTTTAAAAGTAGAGATTACAGCTTTAAAAGTAGAGATTACAGCTTTAAAAGTAGAGATTACAGCTTTAAAAGTAGAGATTACAGCTGGAAAAGTAGAGATTACAGCTGGAAAAGTAGAGATTACAGCTTTAAAAGTAGTGATTACAGCTGGAAAAGTAGAGATTACAGCTTTAAAAGTAGAGATTACAGCTGGAAAAGTAGAGATTGCAGCTTTAAAAGTAGAGATTACAGCTTTAAAAGTAGAGATTACAGCTGGAAAAGTAGAGATTACAGCTTTAAAAGTAGTGATTACAGCTGGAAAAGTAGAGATTACAGCTTTAAAAGTAGAGATTACAGCTTTAAAAGTAGAGATTACAGCTGGAAAAGTAGAGATTACAGCTGGGAAAGTAGAGGTTACAGTTGGAAAAGTAGAGATTGCAGCTGGAAAAGTAGAGATTACAGCTTTAAAAGTAGAGATTACAGCTGGAAAAGTAGAGATTACAGCTGGAAAAGTAGAGATTATAGCTGGAAAAGTAGAGATTACAGCTTGGAAAGTAGAGGTTACAGTGTGAAAAGTAGAGATTGCAGGTGGAAAAGTAGAGATTGCAGCTGGAAAAGTAGAGATTACAGCTGGAAAGTAGATAAAAGCAGAGATTATAGCTGGAAAAGTAGAGATTACAGCTGGGAAAGTAGAGAGATTGAAAAGTATTGCAGCTGGAAAAGTAGAGATTACAGCTGGGAAAGTAGAGGTTACAGTTGGAAAAGTAGAGATTGCAGCTGGAAAAGTAGTGATTACAGCTGAAAAGTAGATATTACAGCTTTTTAAACTAGAGATTACAGCTGGAAAAGTAAAGATTATAGCTGGAAAAGTAGAGATTGCAGCTGGAAAAGTAGAGGTTACAGTTGGAAAAGTAGAGATTGCAGCTGGAAAAGTAGAGATTGCAGCTGGAAAAGTAGAGATTAATTACAGCTGGGAAAGTAGAGGCTAAAGTTGGAAAAGTAGAGATTACAGCTGGGAAAGTAGAGATAACAGCTGGGAAAGTAAACATTACGTAGAAATTACATCCGGGAAAGTAGAGATTATATTACACTTGGGACAGTAGAGATTATTGCAGGCTTTCCGCGATACCAAGAACGTCGTGCTTGCTTGCTGCAAAAATATTGCTACCGGTCTGTTAACAACAGGAAACTATGAAATTAGTCCGTTTGATGGATGTACAAAATATACAGCAAACAAGTAATCGGGGATGAAAATCTAGACGATACCACCAATGTTACAACATTCATTTGAGTATAACATTGGGTCTTGTTTCGTTTTAACCAGAAAGCTTAACCAAAATCTTTTTCCGGAGTGCTTAGTCCTGATGGCGAGCTTGAAATACCACTGAATGCTGATGACGAAGATGATGTACAGTTAACTATTAGTTTCGATTTATATTTGTTATGAATCTTAATAGGAAACATATCTTGACGACAATTATTGAAAAGACAACTTACGTTTTTAAAAAAATGTCAAAACACCTTGAGAATTTTCATTTAATGACCTCACACATATTTGTAAACTGCATCCATGACAGCAGCGATATCAGCGAAGTAGATCAATCGAGTGCAGACGATCAATCACATGTCAACATGGAAAGACTAAGGACAAGCTGGTATTATGTGTTATCCCGACATTTCTAAATAAAATAGATCTGTAAAAATTAAAAATGTCAGACAGTTAATTTTAGCAACTTGTCTCAGGTG
This sequence comes from Haliotis rubra, assembly GCF_003918875.1. Lineage (NCBI taxonomy): Eukaryota > Metazoa > Mollusca > Gastropoda > Lepetellida > Haliotidae > Haliotis > Haliotis rubra. The sequence goes on from NW_025767164.1 coordinate 379,930, forward strand.
CACATTGGTGTTTATCATTGCTACCATACTGTTCACTGTGTAAACCGTGTGAACTTCATGCTGAACAAATAGCATAGGCTTAAGATATTTGGTATTTGATGCTTGATTCATTTAATACTACCGTCAAAAGAGTATTGGTATTGATAGTTTGCACATCATTACATAGAAGGTGTCATTTAGATTACTTCATATGCTCAACAGGTCTTGTCCAATATCAACCATCGCTATAAAACGGACTACATAGGCTAGGTGAGGTGAGGTGAGGTGAGGTGAGTGAGGTGAGGTGAGGTGAGGTGAAATTGGGTTTTACGTCGTGCTTGAGAATATTTCGCTCATATGACGACGTGCATGCGTGTGTATGTGCATGTGCGGCTGCTTGTACTACCCCAGACTTAAGCTGGTTTTACAGTGCTAGCCCACTGAGATACCATGCCGCAGTGAAGCAATACCCCACTCAGATACTTTATACTGACTCCGAACCGACCAGTCCTTATTGTACCTATTAACGCCGAGTACCAGACAGGGACCAACAAGTACCAAATTTTAACGTCTTTTGGTATGACGCGGTCGGGGATCGAACCCGCGACCTTCCACTCTCCGGGCGGACGCTCTAACCACTACACCACGGAGGCGGTCACATATGCTAGGCGTCATTAATAATGGGTCAAATGATATATAACACATGTAAAGAAAAGTTCTCAGAAATAATAGAACTAAGAGGGTCATCATAATGTGTAATGTGTTGACACATCGTTACATACAGACAAAAAAGTTCAAACAGCAAAAAAAACATCAGTTGTATAGACCAACCCCCCCAAAATGAAAATGACAATCATGATGCACCCGGTCATTCAATATCTTGGGTACCCTCCTCGCGCGTCCAAGACACAGGTGCACTTTGTTCTCATGCTCTTTATCAAGTTCATTAAGAAAGCTTGCGGAATCGCATTCCATTCCTCTACTAGAGCTCTGCGGAGTCCTGGGAGATCCACTGGTGCTGGGTGACGTGTGTACACACGTCCTTCGAGTTCATCCCAGGCATGCTCAATAAGGTTGAGGTCTGGCGAGCATGCTGGCCACTCCATCCGCTCTACACCCTGCTGCCAAAGGAATTCCGCGATAATCCTGGTCCTATGAGGCCTAGCGTTTTCGTCTTGCAATAAAGAAGTCGACCCTAAAAGCCATGCATAGCTTGCAGGATTGTTACTCCTATAGGAGCAAGAATCTCGTCCCGATAACGCTGTACGGTAAGATTACTGTCGACCACGTGCAGTGGAGTACGTCCAGTAGGAGTTATCCCTGCCCAAACCATGACCGAGCTCCCGCCAAATTGGTCATTCGTGGCCGCAGCTGCATCTATGATTCGTTCTCCAATGCGACCATCATGGAAGGACAAACTGAATCTGCTTTCATCTGGAAAGAACACATGAGACCATTAACGGTGATTCCAGCAGCCATGGTATCTACTCCATCACAAACGCGCCTGCCTGTGACGTGGTGTTAGTGGTGGACGAACTGCAGGTCGCGTAACAAAGGAGTCCGCCTGCCCTTAAACATCGACGAATGGTGCTCCTGGATATCCTTACATTGTTAACATTGAAGTGTTCTGTCTGTAGATTTGTTGCGTAAAGGAATATGTTACGTAACGCAGTGTTAATCATGTGCCTATCATCTCTGACGGTTGTGACTCTTTGATGACCTGGTCGACGTGCATATTCCACGGACCCATTGGCTTGAAATCTCTGCTACGGTCTACCAATAGCACTCTGACTCACATTAAAGCGGACAGCAACCTTCCGCTGAGTTTGATCAGATTCCAAAAGGCCTGTAGCCTGACCCCTTTCAGCAAGTGTCAAAAACGTCGCATTTGAACCTGCGATTTCAAAGAGGTACCTGAACATTGAGCGACAGTGAAAAAGCATCAATGCATGCGTATTGTCCCTCACGTTCCACAGATAGAGCGACGTGCACGTGCAAATCATTGACATTAAGTGACAGGTGGATTTCCACATTGACAATTTGAATAAAAAAAACGTGCCATTTGTAACAAATGTATCGGACGTTAAAGAAAGCAATAATGACATTTCAACGGCCTGATGTGTTTTCCATACTGTTAAGAAAGTTTGTAAAACATTCAGTTGGATGTATTTAAAGCCAAAAAGAAGCATTTTACAACTTTTAAGAAATAGTGTTACCAATAGCTTGTTCCTTCATTAATGGCGCCGAGTACATATCACAGAGAGACACACACGAAGAAAGAAATAGAAGTATTTGACAACTTATGAAATATATAAGACTGCAAATATCATATTGAAAATATCAGTCACATTATAATTCATCTACAAGTGTAACAATATTCATACGTGCTTAACGCGAAACAGCCTTTTATGACTTATCATCATCATTCTTATCAGGCATCCTCTTTCTTCTTTTAAATATGTGTATTTAATGTACGTGGTGGCAGTGTGCGAAATAGTTTCCAAATTTTGCAAGCCAGACGGGCTAACTATGCCTGACAGTTACTAGCCAACAAAAAAATTCACTGGCCTGAAATTTGAATGTAGACACTGGTTTCATCATTAAGCTGCTAATATGATGAACATTTTTATCAGGCCATAATCTTGCATGATTTAAAAGTTTATTATAACTTAGCAAGTCGGAGAGAGTGATATACATGTATTTACAAAATGACCCCTTGAAAACTCACTAGCCAGGCGGGCCAGTGACTGTGCAGATTTACTGGCCCGACTGGATTTTTACTAGCCACGGGCTAGCGGGCCAGTGGCTATTTCGAACACTGTATGGTGGTGAATATCAACCTTTTTTACATTCTTTTTCTTTCATATATAATAATTGATATATGGGATATATCACAATCTCAACTTCATGTGTTACGGTTTAGGAATTGCCGTAGCAAAAGGTTGGTGAACCAGCAAATAAATTTATTTATTTATTTATATATATTTATATAGCGCCAATATCCTGGTCACCTGCTCAAAAGCGCTTTGTTTTCCCCCCGATCATTGGATGTCAGTCTCAAACGGCACAATGTATTATCAATCTCAACTCCTTGGGGATCATAAACTCTTGCGGCCACTAGGCGCACCGAGTTATTGCGGCTTTCCCATCCTTACGAGGTACCCATTCACAGCTGGGTGGACTGGGACACGTAGTCACAGTATTTTGTCAAAGTATACTGCACGTTGCTGTACCCGCAACTAGGTGTTTGCACGTATTCATGTGGCCACCATCTGGTCATATACCAACGGATTCGTGGGTTCTTTTAAGTGTAGGGGTTGTGACAACACTGAAAGAGTCTGCACGCAAAGTTGACTCCAAGGTTGTTACACTCGGTCACAGGTGGGCTCAATCCCGACACCTCAATGTTGCTGGACCACTAGCCTGGCGCCTTAGCCAGCTCGCCCACACTCCCACCCCCACAGAATAAACCACAGGCAAGTCTAAAATATTCAATAATATGTTGAACAAACAATGAACAAGGATACAATGAATGACAGTGCACCTTCTTATCCAATATTATGGGGTGAGTGAGTTTAGTTTTACACCGCACTCAGCAATATCCCAGCTATATGGCGGCGGTCTGTAAATAATCGAGTCTGGACCAGACAATCCAGTGATCAACAGCATCAGCATGACATGTGTCAACCAATTCAGCGAAACTGACCACCCAATCCCGTTAGTCGCCTCTTATGACAAGCATAGTCGCCTTTTATGGCAAGCTCATGGGTTGCTGAAGACCTATTCTACCCCGGATCTTCACGGGTCCAATATTATGGAGTCACAAATCTAAAATATTAACTAAATGTCTACAGTTACCACAGTCTTGATTCTTGTCGATATACTGATTGAAGAATGTTGACGACAGTTGAGACGAGGTTCTCGAGAATTCTAGCAGCAGCTACGCCTCACTTCGGTCATTTAGACCACACTACGATCATGTAGACCTCGAATGAATGCCAGTCTTCCACCGGAAGCAACAACAGCAACAACAAAGAGGAGGTAACTCTAAGCGCAGCTCCTCAGCCCACTCTCAACAGGCGGAGTTACATAGCCTAAGCAATATGCGAGTTCAAATCAAACTCAGCGCTTTTAAACATTTGGGACCCATAATAACTAAAAATTAATTAATGTGACGCTCAAAAACACACTCTCATAACACATGTCCAGTTCAGACTGCTAAAAGACGTCTAAAAATGACGAAAAATTCAACATACAAGAACACGAGCTGCATATGTAAATATTATATACACAGAATCTGTGCTAAATATGTATTGCCGCAATAAGAAATCTGATCGATCTGCAAGGTCCTTTGTAATTGTTGCACGTTGGTAGTCAGTCATATATCATAAATATAGAATGCAAACTCACCTGTTAACCAAGTTTATTCAGTTTATGGTGTGCTACAGGAATACATAATGTCCCCCAACCCCCCTTGTTACCATTTTCCTCCATGCTGACTTCACTGTACTTTGGATTTTAGTGCTTGCAAATCTGAAGAAATAGCACTTGCTTTTTATGTTTGATTAACCAGCCCAATCCAACGCAACACAATATCCGGTTTTGCCTCTTATAACGATGCATTGTCAGCAGAAAAAAGTGTCGTACGTCTCTCCACTATGACGTCGATTGAGTGAGTATGGTGTTACTGTTAGAAATAATCCAGCATATCATGGCGGGGGACATAAGAAATGGTCCTTAAATATTGTAACCCATGCGGTAATCTACCTCTTGACGCTTTAACCATAAGGCTGTCCGCCCCTTTGGCGGTATACTCCAGGTGTTTCTTTAAGTAGAGACACTCACTGATAAGGCCTCTATCATGATCAATTCATGAACTGTTTGTAATTAGAATGAACCTTATATTTCAGCTTAAGGAATTCTATTCTCACACTCCAACATATCCCATCAAAACAAACCTTCATATGGATTTTGTGGCATCATTGTTGTTTAACGCCACACTCAGCCAGACAATCCAGTGATCAAAAGCCTGAGCATTGTTCTACACGATGGAGATGTGGTGAAAGGTGTCGAACCAAGTCAGTGACAACCCGATGCCGTTAGTCGCCTTTCACGACAAGCATGGGTTGCTGAAGACCAATTCTAACCCGGATCTGCACGGATCATTGTCCTTTATGATAGCCCCTCGTATGATATTGTTTTTCCGTGTCTTACCGGACTTTTTTCATCGGGTATTATCAGTATTATCGCCACAACTGGAAGATGGAACGAACTGGTCGGTTCAGAGTCTGTGCACCGTTAACTCTTTGAAGCATAAGTCTGGCCTAGTACAAACAGACAGCCAGATGCGCGCCTACTCCATGTGCATCACTATTATGTCACTTTTCCACGTGGCAAACTTTGAACATACATTTTCATGGGCTTAACAGGCGGTCTGATTGAACTAAATCTTTTTTTTTATGAACAAACTCTTATGTCAAAAATGTGTCGCCAATGGCATTTCCGTCAGAGAAACCTTCGAGCAACAAAGCATGAATCACATTGAAATTTACTTTTTTGACTTGATTGTCAAGGGTCTCAGATCCATCTCAGTCAACAGTACATATCGCATATAGAAATGTAACCCGTGAAGATCCTGGTTTGAATTGGTCCTCATAAAATGGGGCTTGTCGTAAGATGCGACTAACGGGATCGGGTGATCAGGCTCGATGACTTGGTTGACACATGTCATCGGTTCCCAATTGCGTAGATCGGTGCTCATGCTGTTGATCACTGTATTGACTGCTCGAGACCGAATTATTTGCAGCTGGAATATTGCAGAGTGCGGATAGCCAAAAACAGAAGTTTCCGTATTTGGAGTTCTGTAAGGACCATTCTTCCGATCGCGCATTCTCGCACGTTTTCCTGTAACACTTAAATAAAATCCGAATTTGTTTACGTACAGAATTGACAAGGGTCCACTGCGACCATTGTTTTTCGTTTTCAATATTTTCGTAAAGATAACATTGTCATAACATTCATAAATTATTGCTAAACATGTTGTTATCGCTCATACATCATTACAACACGTGTGGCAGTATATTTCCGAAAGATATAACGGTCAAAGCGCAGATTGTAAAATACAAATAGGAACTTGTCAACTATAGGATCACAGGGCGGTGGGTTGGCCGTGTGGTTGTAGGGATTGCTCGCCACTCCAAAGACCCGGGTTCGATTCCCACATGGGTACAATATTTGAAGCAAATTCCTGGTGTCCCCGTCGTGATATTGCTAGAATGTTGCTGGAAGCGGCGTAAAACCCATACACACTGCAACACCCATCCACCCACTCACTCACTCACCGGCTGGATTCAAGAATTCATGGTCCCATTACACAAAAGCCACCTTAGCGCTACGACTGTCGTAAATCATTGTTAAAACATCGAGTTACGATCATCCTGACGCAAAGATCGCCTGATGGAACAATCTGTTTGATTGGCATTAAGTACGAGGGTCGGTTAAAAAGTAGTCGGCCTAACTATATTCTCGATGTACAATGTTTGAAAATCTTCCATTTTAGTTTGTAGGAATTATCAAAGCCGTATAAAAATTTCACATATGTGGGTAATGTGATTAACGAGATATTAGTCATCACAATACATTGGGGTATAATATTTCTAGAAAAAATGCAGAAAATGAGAAACGATCTGTCATTTAGTACCTCTTGGATAATGGTATGCCCTCAGATAATGTCATATAAAATATGTTAGTATAGTATTGGATGACTTCCCGTCATAATCAAGAGTCAAAGCTTTGGATTGCTTGATTCATATTTAGTCGGGGGCTGTTTCTTTTAAGGACGCCCCCCATTTAAGTCTTTCAAAAACATTGTGTCCAGATATTCAAGCTGGCCCTGTTTACAATATACTGAGAGTTGACACGTGTGACCATTCAGTATTTACTTTGAACATTTAGCATCATGTGTGAAAAAGTGAAAACATTAGAATAAGTTATGTCCTTATGATTTCGTGGTCTGAAAGGGGGTGGGTAGTGTTTCCAAAACAAGCTGTTTCAGTAAACATCAAGGGGGAATCACTTTAACAAGCGATTGTACTTTCAAATTGCTTTTATGCACTTTAATATCTAAGTTTGATTCTAGCGGACGTCTACCTATCTCAAACACACAAAATGTTTCTTGCATATTTTGTTACCTGAAGTTTGTGGTGCATTTATTGCAGATTTTGCGCTTTTGGGGGGTACCAAGATAAAATTTCAACCAAAATGGGGATTGTAAGGCTGGAGCGTAGCAAAACCAATTTGCTTGAGGTTGACTGATAATATGTAGAAAAATAAAACATAAAAAACAGCTGCATTTGTATCATTTACTAGGTCAGGCCGACTACTTTTTGACTGTCCCTCGTTTTATACTTTTCTATGATGAACAAGGCTCAGGGACCTTTCACCCCGACACGTCAGCGCCATGTCATAACATCCTGCGAATTTTTATTGCAGGTCACACCGAGATAATGCCATGTGACGTCCGCATGGTAACATCAGTTGGTCTGGTCATCAGCGGTGCATTAGCTCCTCTCAGTGAACTATCATGTATACTCTTCAAAAAAAGAAGAGGAACTTCATCTTTTATTTACGATTGAAATAAAATGGGAGATATATCGGAGTTAATCAATGTTGATATGATAATAATGAATGTTTTGAGAGTGCATCACTATTTGCACTTCCGTGTGTCCATAGCTGTTTGTAGAGTAATCACTCTTGAACGATGATCGGTGTATGGGGTGAAATTTGCATGTGTACGATTTTCATTTTCAAACAAAAACACCGGTTAGAAACAAACTCTAACAACTGTGTGAGGCAAGATGATTGTCAAAATTAATGGTCTACAGTGTTTTATCGACATCCTTGAAAACCGTCAAAATCAAGAATGGCACCTCATGCACGTGTATTGGGCTAATGCATTGTACACGTGCACCCATACGTTGTGTTTAGGGGTGGTGATAAAGGGAAATAGTGTTGCGTTCATAAGATGTCTGTCTTTGAAAGGTTTGTTCACGCTTATACTTCTTATCAAAATTGAAAGTTCAGGTCGCCTACTTTTTTCAACGAGTAGATATAGGCATGATGTGTATTAGGCATATAAATGTAGATCGTGTACACATCTGGTTCGAACATTCTTTACTGTGGTCATCTTTCGGAATAAATAAGTAAAGCTTGCAGACTCCAAGTAAGGTGGTTCGACGCCTTTTCCATCTATTTCAGGGGACGGCAGCCAAGGTGTCGATGCATGCAAATATGTGCATTTGTCGCTTGTTGCTTTTTTTGCTCGTTCACATTTTTTTATAAACTACAGAGAGCAGGATTAACTCGTTAAATGTCGCTTTATTCGCAGGAAAGGGTCCTTGAAATCCAATCCACTATCGATCGCTACATTTGCGGAAGTGCGAATCGCCAGTGTCTCCAGCCTTCTTTACATTTTTCTACCGTCAATGTCAGTGTTTCTCTCCCACACGTATTGACACAAACAACCCCACAGAATATTAGATCCATTTATATCCACGCCATTCAAGAGTTCTGGTGAATTCTTTTTTTGTTTATTGTTTAACACCGCACTCAGAAATGTCCAGGTCTGACAAAGTGTCCGGTCAAGACAATCCAGTGATTGACATCATGAGCATCGATCTCCGCAGCTGGGATAGGATGGCGTGACAAACAGCGAGTCTGACAACCCGATACCCTTAGTCACCTCTTACAAATAGCACAGGTTGCTGAAGACTAATTTAACCTGGACCGCCGCTGGACCAGACAATCCAGTGATTGACATCATGAGCATCGATCTCCGCAGCTGGGAAAGGATGGCGTGACAAACAGCGAGTCTGACCACCCGATACCTTTAGTCACGTCTTACAAATAGCACGGGTTGCTGAAGACTAATTTAACCTGGACCGCCGCTGGACCAGACAATCCAGTGATTGATGTATTCTTGTTTAGTTGAATACAGCGACTGAAATATTTCTTGGTTTCGATCCTAACTCGTAGGCCCTGGTATTATGCCATTCCATTTGGAATTCTATTTGTGAAGACCTACTTAGTAGAAGAGCTGTCAGTCCCCGAAATATGTATTGCCTGTGCATGTGTTTATTAAACGTGCCCACTGTATCGCTAACACCTTGTACCATTAACATGGGATAGTGTGTGTGAGTTTAGTTTTACGCCGCACTCAGCAATATTCCAGCTATATGGCGGCGGTCTGTAAATAATAGAGTCCAGACAATCCAGTGACCAACAGCATGTGCATCGAACTACGCAATTGGGATACGATGACATGTGTCAGCCAAGTCAGCGAGCCTGACCACCTGATCCCTTTACTCGCCTTTTACGACAAGCATGGGTTACTGAAGATCAATTCTAATCCGGATCTTCACGGGTCTTAACATGAGATGTCAATTCATACATACCTGCATACATTCGTATAATTGAGTGTTTATTAGTTTGGCTCTTTTACTCAGCTATCATTCCTTGAAAATAATATCAACATATACTTGAAAATATAAAAAATGTCAGATATACTTATAATAAATAAGAAAAAAACAAAACAAAAAAACGCGCGCGCACACACGCACATTCACACACACATACACACAGTGCAACAGCATGTGTATCATACTACGTGGAAACATAAAACATATTTAAACCACAATACAATGTCATTGCCATTCAATCATAAATTCAAACAATGTGATACCAACTCAGCTGATCGATTACACTTGTATAAAAATATTGAAACTTAATGAATTACAAACACCGGCCTCATTATATTTTTGTAACATAACGTATCAATTATCTTTCATGTCACAAAGTCACTTTACCATTGCTTGCGGTATAGTGATGGCTTGTCACAGACAATGATTGATTATCTATATTAATCTTAATATTTTTAGTACCCTTTCCTAAAGTAGGACCACGCAACTAAAGGGACACGTATAAAAGACCGATCAAGAGAAGCAAACGCCACCCTGTACATCAGCGGAGACTTGTGAGTATATGGTTTACTCTGCCGTTCGTTTGTTTGTTTATTAATTTTGTTTGTTTATTTAATCGCTGCTAACAGCAATGTTCCAGCTATATGACGGTGGTCTTTGAATGATCGAGTCTGGACCAGACAATCTAATGATTGACATCATGAGCATTGATCTATGCAGTTGGGATACGATGACATGTGTCAAACAACAACCCTGGCCACCCGATGTCGTTAGTCACCTCTTACGAATAGCGACCGCCTCCGCGGTGTAGTGGTTAGAGCGTCCGCCCGGAGAGCGGAAGGTCGTGGGTTCGATCCCCGACCGCGTCATACCAAAAGACGTTAAAATATTGTACTTGTTGGTCCCTGCCTGGAGCTCGGCATTAATGGGTACAACAAGGACTGGTCGGCTCGGAGTCAGTATAATGTGTCTTGAGTGGGGTATTCATGCTTCACTGTGGCATGGTATCTCAGTGGGCTTGCACTATAAAACCAGCTTCAGTCTGGGCTAGTACAAGCAGCCGCACCTACACATACATACGCATGCACGTCGTCATTTGAGCGAAATATTCTCCAGCGCGACGTTAAACCCAATTTCACCTCACCTCACCTTACGAATAGCATGGGTTGATGAAGACTAATTCTATCCCGGATCTTCAAGAGTACTTTTACGTCGCATCGGCCTTGTTTCAACCAAACAGCGACGAGAAGAAGTTGCACATCTCAAGTTGGATCATGGGGTCTTTCGGTACCTCTTTTATTGCATATAAACCCCATCGTCTTTTGACGGTTGTCCTCAATGCTAGCCATGTAAATTATTCTCAGCGATTAATTGTTTTTAAACACTAGTTCATGACGGGGTCATTGCTTATGATAGGACTTCAACCTTCTCGACAGTGTATTCAATGATCTCGCTTGATGAAACCACCACAATCAATGTAAAATCGAACAAGCAATGGGTTCAGCAAATATATGTGTACACATCAAGACGAATTCCTTCGAACAGGTTACGATGATATGCCCGTCTATATGCGAATGCCCCTCAGATGTCTACATTTACTGACTGATAATGCAAATTCCTTACAGTCGAAGATTTACTTTTTAAGAATAAAATAATGTCAATTATTTCACTCGCTCGCCATCTGCAATAAACAAAGAAAACGTAATTAACAATGGTCACCAGACTTAAGAAATGCGCCCTTTTTATTTTGCAAACTGCCCCAATGTTTTAATCAAATTCGTCCTGAAAATGTCGCTTACCCGTCCGACAAAGTAGACATCACAGCTGGGAAAGATGAGGTTACATGTTATTCCAGCGATACCAAATACATCGTGCTGCATCTCAAGAAGATCTGCTTACACTCATATCCCGCCTAATTTTGCTTGCTGGGGTGAGTGAGTTTAGTTTTACTCCGCTTTCAGCAATATTCCAGCAATATCACGACGGGGGACACCAAAACTGGGCTCCACACATTGTACTCATGTGGGGTCTCCACAGTGAGTGAGTTGTACTTAGCAATATTGGCGGGGTCTGGACCAGACAATCCAGTGACGAGCGGATGCATTTAAAACTAGGATACCCCACCGGCCCTCTTACGACAAGATAGTCCACAGACATGTCTTCACGGGTCCGGTCTCCAACACAATCCACAGACATGTAACACAGTCCCACAGAAAGAATGTTATTTTCCTACTCTTTTAGACGTGCACTGTATATTAGATAGAACATTAAAATGTTAACGGAATAAACATGCACCATGATTGTGACGATAAATTGATTTCATCTCGGTCTTTTGACAGAAGGACTAAGCAACCAGTTGACTTATACTCTTTTTATAATTATCAAACAAGCAGTTAATTTTCTCTTCTCTTGACAGAATCATCAACAATGAATACCCTTGCTGTTGCACTCTGTCTGGTTCTGGTGGCGATGGCCACAGCCACGTACCCACCTGTTGGAGGAGATCAAGGGTATGGCGCATACCCGGGCAACAACGTGGATAACAACCAATACCCCAGGCAGGTAGCCAACATCAATCAACAACAGTCCAACAAGCAATACGCTGACCAAGATTACTACAATCGTGGCTACGACTATGGGGTTCCCTACTATGGTGGATACAGGCGCGGCGGCTATTACCCTGGTGGCAAGGGATACCGTTATTAAGATGCTTCATCCACAATGTCAATAACGCCGTACTATAGATACTGCGTATGTCTTTTGTATGACATTAATAAACTGTTGTGCAAATTAAGTGTGCATTATTCTTTTAAAAAAAAACCGTGGGAGACGGGTTTGAATGTGTCCGCGGCGCCCATTTGTTGTCGTGAAAGGCTATATTAGTTTGGTTTAGTTGTTGTTACACGCCGCCCTCAGCACTATTCCAGCTATTTGACGGCGGTCTGTATATAATCACGTCTGGACCAGACTATCCAGTGATCAACACCATGAGCATGGTTCTGGGATCGTTGGGATACGATGACATGTGTCAACCAAGTCAGCGACCTGACTACCCGACCCCGTTCGTCGCATCTGACGAGAAGCATAGGTTACTGAAGACCAATACTAACCCAGATCCTCACGGGTCAACGACTATATAAGGCAATTCGTGGATTGTCCCTATGTCGATGGAGGAAAGAAGTCTGGCTGTTGAGAGCATTGCGACGAGGAACGTGTTCCCTTTGCCCTCGACATCACTTTGACCTTACCTGCAATAGGCTGGATATAGGATGGGCTCCGCACATCAGTATTGTGTAGAAACAAAAGAAACGTTCCCTCAGGACTTTGAATCGATTTCAGTTTGTCTCAAATATATTCTGTCTTAAGCAAATATGTTAAGACAATGCGATACAAATATGGTAAAAAATCATTTGTATATTCAGAAAAGTTTTCAAAATTACAAACCATGTTAGCCTTGAAGGCTGATGTATTTCATTTGGACCTAACAGATATTTCTTGCAAAAATGTTGTAAATCCTGATGCTCTCCGTACAATATTAATATTGAAAATACAAAAAAATATGAATAGGCAGAAAATTAATGTTTTAATAATATTATAAACATTTTGATTTGGAAAACGACTATGAAAATTACCTTTTTCTAGTTCGTTTAACAAAGTGAGTGAGTGAGTCAGTTTAGTTTAACACCGCTTGTAGCAACATTGCAGCAATATTACACCAGAAATGTTCTTCACTCAATGTACCCATGTGGGAATCGAACCCGTTTCTTAAGAGTGACGAGTGAACGCTTTAACCACAAGGCTACCCCACCGTCCCCGTTCAACAAGGAATTAAATATGAGAATTCAGATTACATTATTTCAGAAAAGACACTTGCGCTGTATGAGCGAATTTTCGGGTGCCTTACGTTGTAGTGGGATTAAGCATGGTGTGAGCGGTCTACATCAGTAAATCGGTGATTTGCCATTAGGATTTCCTATTTGCATGTTATTAGCCTTGATTTATATATTTGCCCAAAGTGGTGTTTTTCCTCCCGCCTCACGTTAACATTTGTGCCCATGTAGTGTCTCTACCCATCTTGTCTATGCAGGTAGCAAAGGTACTGTAAGTCCCTACGGTCTCTAGTATGGTGATCCACCTTCACTGCTGGCCATCTACAGTTCGTTTTATATTGTATTGTCCGTAATAGTTTACTTCAGGACATTTATCCTATTACGTGTGATCATACTGCGATCATCCTTTGTGACTATTTCCTCATCGCTTGTGTCAGAAAGACAACAAGCCCTGTCTCTGGTTAAAAGTTCTGTGCGCTGAAACAACAACTGTTGTCAAGTTGTTGTCCCCGTGCACATTCCACTAATATTGAGACATTTCGGAGACACGCCCTTCACGTCCCTGCAGACACCTTGAATGCCCTTGGAATAACAAATTGGTTTAGTTTTAAACGATGTCCATCAGTAGATGAGATCACAATGAATCTCGTCCATTCTTCACCGGATAATGTAGATGAATCATGTCTATGAAACAGAGCCATAGTGTAGGACAAGCATTCAACACTCCCACTAACTACCCACAATGGAGTTTCAACAAGGACAGTGGTGCAGTGGAAATCAGCCTGCTCCACCGAGACTACAGGGATGTTATACTACAGGGATGTTATACTACAGGGATGTTATACTACAACACAAAAATACTTCGGTAGCTGTTGAATATCTTTCTGAAGAAACACAGAATACAGGGGTTACTATTGCCAGATTGACCCACTACCTTCTGGCATAGCACTTAGGCAATTTAGAATTTATACATTGAAGATCGAAATAGCCAAGACCAATTATTAAAAACCAAATATGTGTAAAGGTACTAACCTTGCGCAGAGCACGGTGGGATCAGCCGGTTGATAAAATAGGGCAAATTCTACCATCCGTCTTGGTGAAGTTAGAATTGGTGTGTTCGGCAAAGGATCATGGTTCCTGGAACCAGTGCCCTTAATCACCAGAATCCCGCCCTCCACAGATACTGGGCGCAACCCATGGCAAACGGGTTACCTAATTCGACCAGCATTGGGGTGCTGAGGACCTATTCTACCCTGGGTTCACATGGGGAAAGAGCTATTAAAAGAGCGAGGGAGCGAGTTTAGTTTTACGCCGCACTCAGCAATATTCCAGCTATATGGTGGCGGTCTGTAGATAATCAAGTCTGGACCAGACAATCCAGTGGTCAACAGCATGAGCATCGATCTACGCAACTGGGATACGATGACATGTGTCAACCAAGTCAGCCAGCCTGACCACACGATCCCGTTAGTCACCTCTACGACAAGCATGGGTTTCTGATGATCAATTCTAACCCGGATCTTCATGGGTGATGTGCACATGAACATGGTCCGAGTAAAATTTGTAATTTACACTGTAAAGTGTCAGTGTGTTGCAGTTCGTTTCAGTTATGAAGTAAACGTTTGTTTAGGTTCGGCATCTGTCATTTATATACAGCGTCTCGGGAACGGCAAGTGGTATATTGTACGAAGTCCATACAACACACACGCTCAAGAATTTAACTTGAACTCAGTTAACTTGCAGTTAACAGACTGCATCAATCTTCCACAGCCATGGTAACCAGCACTGTGTTCTCCTCCACACTTTCGATACTTGCCACGCCATCATCTTTCACAATTGTCATGCACTAATGCACTAATGCACCTAATGTGTATAACTCTCTGCCCTTTTGGCTAATGAAATATTTCCACTCTTTTCTGAACATAACGAACCAACAAATTTGGACTCAAGGTAGACAGCCTCAGACTCGGGTGAACAGGCGAAAAAAACTCAACACATGTTATTGGAACGTTATAATAATGCCTTGGTGCTAACCTTTTTCCTTTGTTTGACACCTTCATATCTATTTTTCAGCAAATCCAGCGTCAGTAGATGCTTCTTCACAGTCAAATGCATTTGCAATATCCTCATCCCCATTCGAGCAATCCATAATGAGTCAATTACACCCGATGACCAAACAATACATACGAAAACTGCAAACAGTGATGAGGTGCGTGCTGCAACACACACGCGCGTACACACAGACACATAGACACGCTCTCTCTCCAACACACACAGACACACACTCTCTCTCACACACACACACACACACACTCTCACACACAGACACACACTCTTTCTCACACACATAGAGACACACACACTCTCTCTCTCATATGCAGACACACACACTCTCTCTCACAGAGACACTCGCACACACCCCTACACACACACCACACACACACACACACACACACACACACACACACACACAGAGAACGGTAGCAATTATGGCAACCGAAAAAGCCAACATTTCAAACCTACCTTAATAAGATTAGATCCTGATACAGTATGAAGTTCGACACGACAAAACAAAGTCAAAGAACAGTGCGACTAACAAAAGACACGTCTTATGGCGCCCATTGTCAAAAGCCGTCTCCTCATTTCAAAGAGAGGGTTATCACTCATTTGAACCAAACGTTGAAAATAGATAAATCTAAAGAAGGTTGAGCTAACAGCAGGATACAGATAGGTTTCATCGTTTAACGTGCCAAGCTCGTTACTGGGGAGGATGCCTCTTACAATAATTTACCTGAAATGTTAGTGCTCGTTCATCATCAAGTTCCGCTTTTAGTACGTTTCGTAAATTATAAATCCATGCTTAGTATTTTAAAATATTTTCAATTTTTGAATCATCCGAGCAACCCACCATGCAGTGTAAAAAGGCAATTAAAGATGGCAAACCAAATACATAAATCATTTTAATCTTCTACACATCACAGAAAAATATTTTAGAGATCATTCTGGTTGTATAATGTAAAATAACTCACGGAACAGCCCCGTACCTTGACACTTGTCGTACAAAATGATCGAATACAAAACCTTTATGTAGGACCAAACTTCTAATGTGATGTGTATATAAGGCTTAGATAGTCGAGGAAACGTCACTCTGGACCTCGTCGCAGTGTGGTGAGTTAACCTTGTTTTACATGAGTGAGTGCATGTTGTTTAATGCCGTCTCAAATGATTACTTGATTTCATCAAGGTATCATACAATAACACGGAAGGAAGATGCTGCGCATATTAGGCGTTAGATATTTGATATTCGATCCAGCTTGCATTCATACGACACAACGAAACATCTGTTCAGTCTTAACCAGCCAAGATATCACTCGACAACTAACAATTGCTTCAAGTTCATATCGGGTTTGAACCATAAAGTGTGCAAAATTGTTTGTTGTTAAACGCCGCTTTCAGCAATATTCAAGCTGTATTGCGGTAGTCTGTAAACATTCGATCCGACAATCCAGTGATCAACAGCATGAGCATCGATCTACACAACTGGGATACGATGGCATTTGTCAACCAAGTCAGCGAGCCAGATCCCCCGATCCCGTCATTCGTCTCTTATTATAAGCATCTGGCGGGTTGTGCCACATTGACCATAGTTCAGAATTATTGAACACCATAAGCGTAAGTTCATGGAAACAAAACAAAAAATAAAAAAATCCTCACTTGAAAGACATCGTTCAACTTTGGACGTTAATAAAAATTGGATGCTCATACTGTTGATGCCAAGACAAGAGTGAATTAAAGCGTGTGCTTTAAGAAACCGCTATCGGTGCGAAATTTCTTTTGTGGTTTAGTATAGTTCAACTTTGGACGTAAATAAAAAAATAATGTTGGCAAGGTTTGATGCTCATGCTGTTGATGACAAGATTGTCTGGTCCAGAGTAGACTATTTATAGACGGCGTCATATAACAGGAATATTCCTGAATGCGGCGTTAACAAACATTATCAAATCTACTATATAATTATCAAACAGGCAGTTAATGTTTAAGTTTATAATTATCAAGGAAACAGTAAACTTTATGCTTCATAATTACCAAACCAGCACTACTTTAACGTTTATAATTACAAAACAAACAGTTAACGTTATACTTAATGATTTTCATATATTAGCAGTTAAATTTAACGTTTATAATTACAAAACAAGCAGTTAACTTTATACTTTATAATGATATAAGCATATATTATTAGTAGTTAACTTTCTCTTCTCTTGGCAGAATCATCAACAATGAATACCGTAGCAGTTGCTCTCTGTTTGGTTCTGGTGGCGATGGCCTCAGCCACATATACGTACCCACCAGGGCAAGCTTATGTGCAACCATATCGAGGACAGGACGCTGCAAGACAACCATACAGTAGTGGATATCCAGGAAATAATGTTGACAACAACCAAGATTTCAATCAGTATGCCACCATCAATCAACAACAGTCCAACAAGCAAGCCGTCGACCAAGATTACTATGGTCGTGGTGGCTCAGGCTACCAAACGTACCAACCAGGGGGATACAAGTCAAGGTCCTCAGGGGGATACCAACCAGATTACTCAGCGGGATACCGACCAGGGTACCCAAGTGGAAACGAAGGGAATGATATCTATAACAACCAATACCCAGAGCAGGTAGCCACCATCAATCAACAACAGTCCAACAAGCAAGCAGTTGACCAAGATGCCATTTCTCGTGGACGATTCCCCGGTTATAGCGGCTATCAGCCAGGCGGCTATCGCCCAGGCGGCTATCGCACAGGCGGCTTTCGCACTGGAGGCAAGGGTTATTAATGATATCAAGGTTGTTCGTGCTCATTGTCAGTAATGCAGGAAAATCCCTCAATATATGATTTGTATGACTGAATAAATCATGCCTACATAGTTTTCTAATCGTGTTCTTCATTTCAAGCAAATGTCCCTGCACATAGGCCAATACCTTCACAGGATTCCAATATTCTCATTTACGCTTGTTGTTCTGGACCGAGTTCTGAAAATGATCGAGTCAATGGTCCAGACAATGCAGTGATTGACATCATGAGCATATAACTCTGCAAATGGGATACGATCATGGCTCCAGTCAAGGAAGTTACCCATAAGGACTCACGCAATACGACAGGCATGGGTTGCTGAAGATCAGTTCTGCTCAGGTAATATTGCATATTAAGCTTACGGTTAATGATTAATCGAAAGAAACATTAATTCTAGAGCAGAGATATTTGCATCTTCATAATGGTGATACACACATATATATCCATGATAATCATAGAAATACATTCATCCAGTGGACTTCTTTGGAGAGGTAATCCGTGTTTACATTCAACTAGTGAGTGAGTGAGTGAGTTAACATTTACGTTACGTGAAAGCTTTGGTACTGTATTTACATTAAAATAGAAACTGAATATATTTCAATGTGGTATAAGGTACAGACACGTCACCTTGTTTTAATTATGGCATATATGCACATATTGCTTAAATGTACAGTTTGAGATATTCTCGGGAGACAAACCACTAATCCTGCAAACGTAATTATTTAATTTCAAAGAGGAAAAGGAATTTTAGCATTGGGAGGTCTCTAATCTTGGTGAGGGATGACACTGCTACAGAAAGGTGAGGTGAGGTGAAATTGGGTTTTACGTCGTACTTGAGAATATTTCGCTCATATGACGACGTGCATGCGTGTGTATGTGTATGTGCGGCTGCTTGTAGTAGCCCAGACTTAAGCTGTTTTTTTTATAGTGCTAGCCCACTGAGATACCATACCGCAGTGAAGCATGAATACCCCACTCAGACACATTATACTGACTCCGAACCGACCAGTCCTTGTTGTACCCATTAATGCCGAGCGCCAGGCAGGGACCAACAAGTACCACATTTTAACGTCTTTAGGTATGACGCGGTCGGGGATCGAACCCACGACCTTCCGCTCTCCGGGCGGATGCTCTAGCCACTACAGCACGGAGGCGGTCGCTACAGATAGGCGTACATCTATGTACAAATTATCATTTTATTTTATTTTGAAGATCGATAAGCTGGCTACCGACTATATGACATGTAAACGAAATGGCGTCTGTCTCTCGACTGGATTTTTAAATTCAGTGAAACATATTCTGACAAGCCTAAAACTTCCATAAAAATGTTTAACTATGTTCAAATTGAGTGTGCAAACGATTCAATGTATAGAAAAATTTACATAAAGAAGTGAAAGTCGGTAAAATGAATGTGTAAATAGTGAACTCAAAATCAGCTAATCAAACGGCTTTCGAACTCCGTAACTGCATGCGTCATATTCTGACGTCATACGATTGTTAACGATATGTACAGCTTCTCGGCGGAGAGTTTGGTGGTTACCCTGGCAGCGGGTAATATTTTTTCCAGTTGTCACCTTCCTGGGTAGGCAGACACGGAAACTTGTTAAAGCGTCATCGACCAAGGAAATTAAAGTATTTTACATGAAGGTAAGATAAAGGTGTTTTGTTTCTGTTAATCTTACTACACACGTTGCCCTTACGCTTTGCTTCCTGTAACATCTCGTTCCTCTGATCTTCAAATCAATTACGTCAGCACCCTAAGCCCTGCATAATCATGCCTGATGTGAACCAGCTATAAGCAAACCCACTATCTGAAGTGCATAATAAGGGGAAATACTGGAGGTATGTACTTTTCACAGTTACATGTCTTCATGTCTGTACATGTAATTATCTTCGCAGCAGGTATCTACGTCCAGCCACTGGAACGTGTTCTGATTTCGACATGTCGTTCACGGATTCAAAACTATACAATGAACTTGAATGTGTGTGAGTGATCACTGTCCTGCCATTCTCACAGGTATTAACTATCAACTAGTTTTTCTTGTAAAATCGGTACTCGTCAAGGCTGTGTTTTGAGCCCTCATATCTTTATTATTTTCATAAATAAGTTATGCAGTCTTATGGAGTTGGAAGGAGGTCCAGGTATTACAGTTTCTTTTTCTATCAGTAATCTCTGTTCTTTTATGTTTGCTGATGATTTGTCAGCAATAACTGACACCTGTGCACATTTGCGAAAAAGGATTAATGTACTTGGTAAATTTTGTGAGCAAACTGGTATGAGAGTGAATTTAAAGTGAATGTTATTATCTTTAGACAGCGTAGGACGAAATTCATGGGCAAGTAAAATTAAAAATATTCTTTTTCAATCTGGTTTTGGATTTGTCTGGATAAGCCAGGACATTGGTGATCACAAAATATTTATTGAATCATTTAAACAGAGATTACATGATAATCTATTCCAATCTTGGCAATCACCTTTGGATAGCAGCCATAAATGGTTTTATCATAAGCAATTCAAGTCTTTATTAAATTTAGAGAGCTGAGATCCCTCAATATTTAAATATTATATATGCTCGATTTCGGTGTTGTAATTTTAAACTAGCAGTCTAAACTGCTAGATACATTAATGTTGCATATAATGAAAGGCATTGCCTGTTTTGTGGAAACCTCCTAAGTAAAGACCGCTTAACTAAACAGACCTGATAAGTAAACACTTTTCTTTGGTCCCAGGCAAATTTCTTCATTAATTATCACTATTAGAATCCGGTTAACTAAACTCGGATAAGTAAACAATACCGCTTAACTAAACGTCTCCTCACGGTCAATGGAAGTAAATTACTTAACAAAGGAGACTGGATAACTAAATTAGCGATCACCACATAATACGACATGAGGGGCAGTCGTGTCAGTCTCCAGTCAAACAAACATCCTACTTACAGCTCGCTGGCATCAAGCAGTTGACAATACACTGACAACTGGAGATAAGCCCTGATCATTGTTACATATGCATACATATACACGCATATGGTTGTCATTTGCAGGTTTTGATAAGTTTGGATAAGTAAAATACCTGAAAAGTAAACAATTTTGGCAAGTCCCTTGAAATTTTACTTATCAGGTTTCCACTGTAAATGGTATCTTCGTTGTTGAAGATGAATGGCATGTGTTTTATATCTGTGATGCATATTCTCATATCAGAAATAGGTACATATCAAATATTTTAGTAAATGTCCATCAATTATTAATTTTGTATCTATATTACAGAGTAAAACTGTTAATATCATCAAGGATGTATGTCTATGTTTATACTATGTTGACAAGAAACACGAATCTAAATGAAATACATAATGTGTGCACCATCAATTTAAGTATATGTACTCTTGAAAAATGGTTGGGGAACTTCATTTGTAATTAACGATTGAAAAATATTGTGAGATATATTGGATTCAATCAATGTTGATATGATAATAATTCAAGTAGTTTATTCAGTACTCTGGCCACATGGCCTATTGTACAACAACACGACATAATACAACTGAGTCACGTGTGGGACCTGATATTAAAAACATTTTTAAGATATAATGCAACAGATTTAATAACGTTCATATTTGTACTATTTAACAAGTTTATCACACTATGAATAGCAATGACAGAATGGTTTGGCAAAAATCTAGTCCTTAGAGATGAATATTTACTACAAACAAGTAATACATGAAGCTCATCTTCCCTACCACAATAACAATGAGGACAAATTGTATCTAGGTTACTTACACCATTCTCACACCTTTTCCTGTTTATAGCAAAATCGTGGAGTGATATTCTCATTTTACAGAAAGCTCTTCTCAGGTCTCTATCCCTTAGCGACGATATGTACATTTCCGGTTGTAGAAGGGATAACTTCACTTGTTTATAGTGCTCAAGAAAAGACGAATTATTGATTGAATAATGCCAGTCTTGTAAATACATATCAATTAAGCGCTGCTTGAAAATGTAAAGAAAATGTTTCGGATCACCAACATCTTGAGCCAGCCAAACATAGGAATATCCAGTCATAAATAACAAACTTCGTACATTAGACGCCCAGGTGTGTCTTCCATCCTCGTCCAATTGTTTCAACATTAAATAACAATTGTGTGGATATCTCCGAGGGTCTTGACTTAGAAGACGAAGCCAATACTTAACTACTTTACACTGGCCACAAACATGCATGGTGTAACGCCCAGTTTCTCCAAGAATTGCTTTATTTGCGGCAAACTTCCCAACTCCTAAAAATCTCTTGAAGTAAGACGCATGAAATTTCTCGATAGTTTCCTGGTAAGCAGAACCCCATATTTCAGATGAGTACAGTAGTATTGGAGATATCTTGGTGTCAAACAATTTGCACGCTGTGGAGAATGGCAAGTCCTTATACTGTCTAAATAGCTGATATACAGGTAAAACAGCTTTTCCTGCCTGCGACACCAGTGTTTGGCAAGCTTTGGACCATTTTAATACGCAGGAGAATAGCAAACCAAGGTATTTGTAATAGGTTACAATCTTTATAGATATTAATATGATAATAATGAATGTTTGAGAGTGCCTCACCACTTAGGCTTCCATATGACCATAGCTGTTAGAACAGTAATCGCTCTTGAAAGATGATTGGTGTAGGACGTGAATTTGCATGCGTTCCAAAAAAGACCCGGCTAGAAACAAATACTAACAACTGGGTGATGCAAGATGATTGTCAAAATTAATGGTCTACAGGGATTTATCGATCTCCTTGAAAACCGTCGAAATCAAGAATGTCACCCCATGCTCGTAATGGGGCTATTGCGTTGTGCACGTGCATCCCATGCGCTGTGTTTGGGGTGGTGATAAAGAACAATTCTGGTGCGTTCATAAAATGTCTGTCTTTAAAATGTTTGCTTACGCTTATTATTCCTATCCAAATTGAAAGTTCAGGTTCCCCTACATTTTTAAGAGTATATATTACAAAATCCAAGGTACACCAAGCATTTGATCAAAATCAGCAGTGCCATTTGAAAAATACCAAAACACATTCCTGAACATCGAGTCTGGACCAGACAATCCAGTGATCAACAGCATCAGCATCGATCTGCGCAATTGGGAACCGATGACATGTGTCAACCAAGTCAGCGAGTCTGACCACCCGATCGCGTTAGTCGCCTCTTACGACAAGCATGGGTTACTGAAGATCAATATTCTAACCCGGACCTTCACGGGTTGTATGCTATTAATCGGCAAGATCTAGAACATGACACAAACGAAGAACGGCAACGTTCACCATCTTATAATCATTTGATTAACGCCACACCCAGCAATAGTCAATCTGTATAACGGTGGTCTCATAATAACCACGCCTTCCTACATATCTGTAAGTGACTGGCTTCATAGCAACGATGTACGCAGTTGGGATCCGATGACATACATCAACCGAGTCTGCGAGCTTGACCCCCTAATCCCATTAGTTACCTCCTACAAGCAAGAGTTGCGGAAGACCAATTCGTACTCTGATCTTTTACAGGCACTTCACAATTTTATGAATCAGTTAATTGGTAACCCAGATACTAAGCTTACATTTAGTCTAACCGAACATCTTTAACATCCAAATATGTGAGTGAGTGAGTTTAGTTTTACGCCGCACTCAGCAATATTCCAGCTATATGGTGGCGGTCTGTATATAATCGAGTCTGGACCAGACAATCCAGCGATCAAGAGCATGAGCATCGATCTGCCCAATTGGGAACCGATGACATGTGTCAACCAAGTCAGCGAGCCTGACCACCCGATCCCGTTAGTTGCCTTTTACGACAAGCATGGGTTACTGAAGATCAGGTCTAACCCGGATCTTCACGGGTTCCCAAAATGTACCTGTACTGGGGCGGTTATTGTAGGATTTGGGCAAATTGTGCCCTTGGAGTTAAAATTACCAGGGGACACTGATGAGCTGGATCCATATCCAGAAATGTTCGGAATGGTTCAATATATAAGTACTCCACGTTTGGTGCTTTTAACCCAAAGTGCAAATTGTTTGCCACAACCTCCCCATTACTGCATTGCAGAAAAAAAGAAATGTGCAAGAAGGCAATGTTATTTAAATAATGGCAAAGGCTACACAAGGTATTTTGTTATATGCTAAATGTATGCAACCAATGCTGCTAGTATACACCATCACTCCTGAAACATGTCCTGAGACTTATTTAGATATAACTGAAGGAAATCACAAGTGACTTCTCCATCATTGAGAATAGCAACCTTCGTCAGTTCTTCCTACAAGAGTGAGTGAGTGAGTTAAGATTTTAAGTCACATCGGCAATAGTTCAGCCTTATATGCGACTGAACAAGTTATAAGTTAATAATAAATAAAGATACATAAAGGACAGTAAAATAACTAGATTATCATTGATAGAGAATTAAAACTAGCATGTAACTGTAAAACTAAACAAATCTTATGAACAATATAATATATAAAAACGGGCTAGAGATCACCAGCGACTCAAGATAGATCACCATACTAGGGACCATGGGGACTTACGATACCTTTGCTACATACATGGACCCTAGTTGGTATTACCTCATCCCTTCAGCCGCTGGCGATTGTAGGAAAATACTACGTTTAAGAATTTCTGGTAAGTGTAAATTTACCTTGAATGTTTTGCGACTAACGTACCCCTACAGGAGGACTATTCCAACAAGAAGCGATACATCGTGTGCAACAAACTACCAGTTGATTACTGCCGAAGTAGATTTTCAAAAGAAGGGGAACCTGTAGGTCTTCCAGAATGGACTGAGTCATTGTAGAATGCTGTCATCGTGATGCTGTCATGTGTAGGATGCGCAAACTGAACATGAGGAAACAGAATTGGAATAAACCAATTCTCTTCCAGCGCTCTGTCATCCAAGGTGTGACTGCTCTTTATGAAATGTTTGTATCTGATCTCACTGACAAGGCCTCAAATGACATAACCATTATATGTAAGCGTATTACTTACCCGTGGAAGATACTGCAGTGTAATGTTTTTACGGCAATATTACACTAGTGTAATAACGCTATACGTATGACGTCATAATGGTTTCCAGTTATGTCGTTACAATGCTAATACCTCTGTCACAATGGTATTAGACCTTGCTTGACTCGTGGAAAGCTGAGAGTCATCACACTTCGTAGGCAGTTTCTGTTTATGTTGGAGAGTAATAAACAGAATACTAAATTCGCTTCCGTGAAATATCATTTTTATTAAACTCGTGAAAGATTTAGTATCAAACCCGCTTTCGCTCGTTTGATACCAAATCATTAACTCGTTTAATAAAAATGGATACACGGAAGGTCGTTTAGTATCCTCTATATATCCACACTTATTGTTCGATCAAGGAACTTGGTATTTGTAGAATTTCAGATCATGAGAATATACATATGAGTTCGAAAACCAGTCATTGTCTTGTTTTTTTGTCGTGTAACGCTACACTTAGCAATATTCCACTATATGGCGACGTCTGTAATAATCGAGTCTGGAGCAGGCAGTGACCAACACCATGAGCATCAATCTACGCAATTTATAACTAGAATTGCTGATGAAGCCATTCAGAAGACTAAGAAAAGGGAGTCGAAGCCACAGATGTACAAATAACACCTTCTTCTCTTTTGTAACTTCTCCTTTATTTGTACATGTCTGGCTTCAAATAAAATACAACGGCATGGCTACTTCTCAACGGCTACCAAAACTACAACAAATTGTACACATTTCTAAAAAATACAGATACCTACACCAGGACTCAGGTTTATATTCTGGCTGCCCTGTACAATTAACTGAGGAGGCCAAGATATATTCCGACCATCATCTGACATTCTTGCCACACATTAAACATCTCAAGGCATAAAAACAGTAAGCTTCTTGCAAGTCGTAACAAACGCCACATGGATAAGAGATCTGAAAAAGAGGGATTTGCTTTGTACAGATCACTCATTTGTGAAGACCTGGATGGCTTTTCAGTAATTTATGGAAAAACGTGAAAAGGTAGGTAATTTAAATTCAATACATCATCAGGGCAAGAAGTATTTAATCGCTGACATTTTAAACATGGAGGCTGTTGAACCTTAGCTCATACAAGTCGAGTAACCCAATACCACATATGGAATAAAAAAGCAGGTGCTCGTTAAAAATGACTGATCGGTCGTCAGATTAAAGATATGCTTTCAGATATACCATGATACACATACATTTAGACTATGGGTTATTTCCCAATTGACAGATACCCATTTGACAGACAGTTGATTGACAGACAATGAACTAGAAGGTTAATTAGGGTAAACTACGAGTATAATGGAACATGCCACTGTCTAGGGGTAGAGTAGGGTGAGCCTGAAACAGGTTCGTTACTGAGAAGTTTGATTGTGCGAAAATAGAACTTTGTTGTGATTAAATGATAATCTGCCGTCTCTTCTCAAAATTGTTTTTACCATCAATTACTATCGAATATAAAAACGGGCTTGTGACTGAGAGATGTGATTGTGTTTATTGATTGAAACATAATTTATCCATTCAAGAAAATGATTGGGCACAAGTTATTCAACTTAGTAAAGCCCTCTCCCAATAATAGGAAATTTACAACAGAAGTTAACTGAGAAATAACGTTTTGTTTGAGATATATAGATATTACAAATTTGAAAACATTCAGTAAATGAAAGATTTTCAGTAAATGAGAGACCTGCATTACCATGTAAGATAAGATGAATACCAATCAGTGTTCTAATTTTAACAATACTTTCTAAAGATTGTAACAGTTTATGTCTATTAATAGTATACAACCCGTGAAGGTCCGGGTTAGAATATTGGTCTTCAGTAACCCATGCTTGTCGTGATAGGCGACTAACGCGATCGGGTGGTCAGGCTCGCTGACTTGGTTGACACATGTCATCGGTTCCCAATTGCGCAGATCGATGCTCATGCTGTTGATCACTGGATTGCCTGGTCCAGACTCGATTATTTACAGACCGCCGCCATATAGCTGGAATATCGTTGAGTGCAGCATACAACTAAACTCACTCACTCACTAATAGTATACAATGGACATTCAAGGAAGCAATGAAAAACATTCTCACATCCATGGCCACATTGACATGATGCGTCATTTTTTTATATTTATTCTAAATAAATCCTTATTTAGTGTAATCGTAATACATTCCATATGAATAATATTTAGGTGCACATGGATATAAGATTTAAATGATGCAACATAGTCACAATTGTAATAGCTAAGGAAAAATTATTCCATATTTTAACTGCTGATGGAATAGCAGATGATGCTGAGTACCTCAGTCTTGTACATGGTTGGCTAAAATTATTGGAGTTTGTTAACTCATAGCTTGTCAGGTTGCCTACTACAGGTGGGAGTAAACCCTGAAGAAAAACTGGTGTTGTTCTGTTTAGTAGGAACTTTAATTTCTGAAATGCTCCAATCATTTTAGATGTCATTTTGACAATGTTTTCAATATGATAATGCCAACACCCGTAAGACGAGATTATGAAAATCAACTATATTTTATATTGCAGCAATCAAAATTCAAATAAATGTCTTTTCGGCCATCTTTCAAAGTAAATAATATAAGTTCAGTTTTTTCTTGTGTTTTTATTTGGACTATTCCATTATAATGGTAGGTAACAGATAGAAGCTAATCTGTTCATTGAACCGCAAATGTTGTTGTTTTAAGGCGTTTGCGAAATGCCTGTCTGCGTAATGGGCGGACCTCAGACTATGTGGATACTGCATTGTTATATCAAGCAAATTCGATTTTTTTTCTCAAGTAAGTGACATGATAAAGTCCCTATTGACTTTTTTAAGCCTAAATTTTTAGTAATGTCTTCCGCGCACAAGTGCAGAAATAGACGCATGTTGGTTGCATTTCAATATTCATGACTCTATTGCTTTCCATTCTACATTAAATGTTGGTTTCTGCCATGGAAGTTCCTACAGGTCCTATAAAATATCACCTGGAAAATATTTTATAAAATTCATAATATTCAAATTTTATATCTACACGTTATATAAAGTCTTTCAAAATATGTTAAAGCGGATGAGTAATTATATGTGACAGTACAGTGTAAAATAATCCATTTGTCAAATTAAAAAGAATAACTCAACATCATACATCAATCGTATGTGTCATAACACCAAAGAAAACCATATGTAAATGAATAATGCCAGATCGCTTCTTCTTCAGGTTGTCACACAGAATGATAGAGTATCAAAAAGGAGGACCAAAAATCTTATACAATATGTATATAAGGCACAGACATTGAAGGAAACGTTACTCTGGACATCGTCGCAGTTTGGTGAGTATGCGCTTTTTCATAATGAAAGAGTGAGTTTGATTAACGCTGCATTGGCACGGATTAAGGATTTGATGTTAAGAGCTGCGTTCACTGGGAATGACAGAAACCTGTTATTCTGGGTTCGATTCCCGTTTCGCGCTTATCACGTTTCCGTGTCCGTCAGTACCATACCATTATTGTGAGTTTTATTAGCGTGGTATACGTCTGAGGTCATCATCTCTCAGGTCTGTCCTCCCCCGTTAGGTTAAACATGCCGTGGTACTGAAATACTGTTCAAGAATGAAAATCCAACACACTAATCCCACAGTTTAAAGCTGTTTTGGGGCAGAATCACTGATATCACAACCTTCCACCATTGTATGGGAAGCACCTATTAGGCGTTGAATGTATTCAAGTTGTTCACACCTACTTCTCAACTAGAGATCAGATGTTGACCGAACGTTAACCATACCTCAGCACTTCCGGTGGGCAAACAATCAATATAAACTCTGTCAAAAAAGAAACGCAACCCCTGTCCTCAGATATGAAAAATTCGTTTGAATGAAGTTATTGCTTCCAAACTAAATTTTATTCGAATGTATTGAAATGATACACGTAATTAATGAAGATTACCATCCAAACAACTGCATTTGTACGCATAAGTGTATTTTATTGCTTATTCCGTCACAACGCATGAAATGACCCTCATGGTGACTTCGCACAAAAAAAACACATGCAAATCATGAAAATGGCAGTTAATGTAGGGGTGTATAAAAGCCCATGTGGTTCCGTATTATATTCATTCATTTGTCGCCGAAAAGCTGTGTTAAAATGCCACGATTGAGTGCTGCCGACCGAAATATCGCCATTGGTCGTGTTCAAGCCGGAGAAAGTTTTGGAACTGTTGCACGGCACCTAAATGTTCACAAAACAACGATATCCCGACTTTGGAGCCGCTACAACAACTTCAATTTGACCAACGATCGCCCGAGAAGTGGAAGGCCAAGAATCACGACCCCTTCAAGATCGGTACATCCGGGTCCATCACCTGCGTAATCGGCATGCCCTACCAACCGTGACTGCCACACAAATACCAGGTTTGAGGAGAGTGTCAGCTCAAACGATTAGGAACCGTCTGAAAGAAGCGGGTTTACGTGCCTGTAGACCAGTTGTTGGACCTGTACTACGCCCCTACATCGACGCCGACGACTCAGGTGGTGCAACAACGTAAGGATACGGACTTTACAAAACTGGAGGCGAATCTGGTTTTCTGATGAATCACGTTTTCTTTTGCAACGTCACGACGGAAGACAGCGTCTGTATAGGAGACGTCATAAACGTTTTGCGCCCATCCGCGTCCGACAGGTGGACGGATTTGGCGGAGAAAGCGTCATGGTTTGGGGAACCATCTCATACAACCAGAAATCAGACTTGGTGATCGTTCCAGGGAACCTGACAGCCCAACGTTACATCAACCACGTGTTAGAGCTTCACCTTCTCCCGATTATTGACCAACAGACACAGATTTTTCAACGGGACAACGCCCGGCCTCATACTGCACGTGCAACAATGAACTTTCTGCAGAATTCCAACGTCAATGTCTTGCCATGACCCTCTAAATCACCAGACCTCAACCCTATTGAACACCTGTGGGATACTCTGGATCGACGCGTACGTCAACGTCAGCCGCCGCCACAGACGCTGCAACAGCTCGCCGTTGCACTGCAGGAGGAGTGGAGAGCCATTCCCCAGGAAAGAATCCGGCGTCTTATCCGTTCTTGTCCAAGGAGATGCCGTGCAGTGCTTGCAGCGCGTGGTGCTCATACGAGATACTGAGAAAGACGCCCCCCTGGTGACAAACTGGTGTCTGTGAGATGACTTTTGAAATGACAATTTTAAACATGCCCATCTGGGTTATTATTATGCCAAATTTCAGACTTCTGTCTTAAATAATAAAAATGCCGTGTCGTCCTAAAACTTCAGATCAAAATCTCTAAAATACAGGGGTTGCGTTTCTTTTTTGACAGAGTTTATATATATATATATGAAACATATAAACATATTTCTAAACCTACAGAAACGCTCTTTTAGGAATAGGTTCTTTCTTGACAGTCTACTGGTACGTAGTTTATTAAACACTGTTTAATTTCATTCTACTTTTTATTACAATTGGCCAAGCAGCTGACAATTGTTAATTATCTAGGCGATCAGCCAGTTAACTTTAATTCTTTTGACAGAATCATCAACAATGAAAACCCTTGCCGTTGCTCTCTGTTTGGTTCTGGTGGCGATGGCCTCAGCCACATATATTTACCCATCAGGGCCAGTTGATGTGCCACCATATCAAAGAGGGGCAGCTGCAAGACTACCATACGGTCGTGGATATCCAGGAAATAATGTTGACAACTACCAAGACTTCAATCAGTATGCCACCATCGATCAACAACAGTCCAACAGGCAAGCCGTCGACCAAGATTACTATCGTCGTGGTGGATTCTACTACCCCGGCGGCAAGGGCTATGTAGGATGATATGATTGTCCATGCGCATTGTCCATAATGCAGGACTAAAATGTTTGCTTATGTGACTAATATGACCTGAATATAAAATGTATCGCAAAAGTTTGTGAAGTTTGTTGTATCTGATTTTCTAAGATTTTAGATCTGACAGAACATAACTTTGAGTTTTGTGAAATTGTTCCGTTCACGATCTTACAACTGAATACATCACAGATATTCGTAAAACCTTAAAAGTGGAAAGATTGTTCCTTTCATCAGTCACCTCTTACAAGGCTATGTCGTTGGGTTAGAACTGGTCTTCAGCAACCCATGCATGTCATAAGACGGGACTAATGGGCTCGGGTGATCAGGATTGATGACTTGGTGGGTAACTGCATAGATAGATGCTCATGGTGTCACTCACTGGAAGGTCTGGTCCGTCAATTGAATAATTAAGCCTGAGCTGCAGGTAGACTATTCCTGGATAGTAATGTCTCACCCAAAGTCTGACTCACTTTGTGTGCAGGTCGGCCTGGTTTTGTTATACAACACAAAACATAACTGTTATAATAATCAGGATCTCCAAACGATGTAACGTCGTACAGATGCCAACGATTTAAGGATTCGCCTCGCACATAGACTTATGATTATGATGACGTTAATATCGTTCAACGGACTCTTTTTATGACTAGGGAATTGTTTCTTATTGCTTCTGGAGCACTTAGTCCAACCTTATGAGACAAAAAAAACGGCGTTAAAAAAACTCACTTACTCAATATCACCAAAGTTCCCCATGTCCCGTTAGTATTAACCAGACAAATCTGGACTGTACGTGGTCAGTCCACCCCACAAAATCTGTTATCTATTTTGTTCTCGAACGTAGTTTGACGTACTGAAATACTTCAGAATTCCATGAACGTGGGTTAAAAATTCAAAATACATGCATTATGATCCTTGGTAAGTCGACTCCAACAGACTATCAACAAAACAGAAAACCATCAGGGACAAACACAGCAGCAAAAGCCTTATAGTAAACCATTGAAATCTACGTAAATACAGTAGGAAATACATGCCATGACCGGATCTACGTTTTCAGATATTTCCTAACTTCGGGCATATATTTCCTATGAATCTATACCTTTGAAACATATGCTCATCGTACATTTTCGTATGCACAAGCACCTCGTTCATGTATGCCCTGACTGGATTGTCAGGGATTTCCAAATATGAATTGCAAAACAGATACCTCGGTGAATACATGATCATACAGTATTTCCAATGCATTCCTTTGAACTTCAATGGGTGCTGAAAGTTCCGATTTCGTTCTAAGTTTACTCGGGTTGGAAATATGTGAATTTACTTAGGTGGGGAAACACATGTAAATGTTCAAATTTGCAAATGTTTACACACCTTAGATATTTATTTATCATACCGGATTCCAGGGGTATGTATATGAACGGATCATACACCTCATGTTACCTGTACTCAAGCAAGATGATCATATGTTTCCATCATGTGAACTACTGGGTTCATGTAATTTCACTTTCACACATTTTAGTACGTTTGAAATCTACGTTCACATGACCTCAACATTCTTATCACCAAAGAGCCTGACAAAGAAAGCTGTATTACGCAAGCTAACTCGCCTTATTAAGCTGCACTCGCTCTTGCTACCAGTATCAGTTACGCCTTGTCTGTGGCGTTGGCAAATCTTGTGAGGTGCATGTTTCGAGGGATTGAAAGGTTCAGTGGTGAACAAAGGGCGATGCGTTGCCCCTTTGTCCTCGCAAGTGTCACTAGCTGCCCCAATAGAATAGCACTTTGTATCTCTTGGAGCACAGCCAAATATGCTACACGAACCAACTCGTAATTTAAGTCTGTTCAGCTACTGTAAAATATTTTGTGGCAGTACATAATTCGAATCTTATTACACTGCGTGTGACCTTCTTAATAGTCTCACCGTGCCTGAACAATGTTATTTCTCCATTCGCTCATCCTTTGCTGTAATAACGCCATACATAAACTTTAAAATTTGTTTCACTAACGCAAAAGTATACGATAACAAACAATGCCATATCAAATTATATATTCTGTGAGACATGAAATGAAAAATTGTTTTATCGAGTAGCGATTATGACGGATAGGACAGGCGGGTGCGTTCTCTGAAAATATCATAGGCATGTTGGTTCCCGTGCCTTTTGTGAAATTCGTCTATATTGTCCTGTTTAAAGTGACGATCCATAACTCAGATTGCGAGTAAATATCACGTAAGTAATTGTGATGTCGCATTGTGTAAATTTCCCTGTCGGAGAAGTCATTCTCACAAGATGTATATTCGCTTGTTTGGAGAAGATCTATGGCTATTACGCCCAAGTGTTGCTAAACATCTTGTAGGCCTTTAGTCTGACACAAACGCAGACATCGCATGTTCATGTTCAGATCTGACAGGGGCTGAAAATATCATTCCGACATGAATACAATATCTCAGTGTTTTCCTAAGTAAGTGGAGATCTTTCTACAACTTTGGAAATAACTGTATCGTTGTCCTTCTGATATTCCCCCGAACGAAAGCTCAACCCATTTAGGGTACAATGTGTAAGTTACAGACATGTAGGGAATAGTCTTAAGACTTTTCTACTTTGACCAGGATTCTTCGAACTTGTAACAGTCGTTTGAGGAGATCAAAAGAGAAAAGGGTAGTGCGCGATGTATATGACGGACGTATATGAAGAACGTTCGAAGAACTTTATACATGCAATAATAGAAATACCGGTTATGTTTAAAACGTACCTTCAATCTGATAGCCAGAGGGATTATTGTGAAAGATCGCAGTACGTATCATCATAAACGGGCCAAGATAAAAGTACATGGCATTCATCCCCTCATTGTATCCCTTTTATAGACACTGGACATCGTTGTTTCAGGTAGGGCAAACACTTTCTTCTAAAGGTATCTGCCGATTTCACGGTACATACATGTGTTCAGATTATCGGGAAAACTAGCGACGCAAGTTCTCCTGCATCACACCAGAGACCACATAATCTATCATATGGCCTTTGATCACACATATAATTGTATAAATACCCAGTGTTTATTGATAGCGATGAAGCAACTTATCAAAATTTACGGCCGACAGTATCATCTGCATTACTCTCTTAGATAAGGTGAAATATCACAGGGTTGTCATGGTAATGATAATTTGGCATTCTATTTATTGTGTTATTCTTTAATCTGTGATTATAATTTAAATCAGTTTTAACATGAGCGTGTTAAGAAAAGAGAAGCTGTAAAACGAAATGAATTGTGATCGAACCTATAGGCCTTTGTAAAAGCGAGTTTCAAGATCCCTACATAAAAACCTGTTTTCATGATAAATATGTGCTAATCCGTGGCACGATTACGACGATATCATGGGCATATGTTTGTGAATCATAATCAAACAGTGATGTTAAAAGGCGCCCATGCCGCGTCAACAACACACATGCAAACAGGGGCGTAGCTACCATTATAAATAACAGCTCGAGCTTACACATGATCTTTGCTAAAACATATTTTTCTTCTAAGTTTGGCCAAAAATACCTACAATCACGTTCCATTAGAAAATTTGAAATATCTCTACTACAGTATTCTTTGATTAAAGCATTACCATGTACAGTAAACAGGTTATTCTTCATATCATAACTTTCAGTGATGATTGTTTTTCCATCGACATGTATGAGGATGTTTTGTTACAGTCGTGATTATATGTGAAACATCACTGAAATGCAGTTGTTAGTTTTTCATTTGTATATAATTTATTTTAGAAAATAAACACCAAATACTCGATGTATGGTATTGTATCAGTGCAGCAGACATGTGTAAACGATGTCCAAACATATTTGTATATGAGGAAATCCCTGTTTAATTTCCATGGTGGTAAAACATCCGTCCGTATACCCCCTCTAAATTTTAATGAAGAGGGCAAAACATTCTTTCCGAGTGGCACAACCCATGTTCCATTACAAGGCGAATCTTGTCGTAAGAGGCGACTAACGGGATCGGGTGGTCAGTTTCGCTGACTTGGTTGACAAATGTCATCGGTTCCCAATTGCGCAGACTCACTCACATAACGTCTAACAAAACACGTTAAAACTCGTCCTTATCAGATGAGGAATATATATTCAGGTGATATGATTTGACTAGAATGAAATTTAAGAGGGGATCCAGGCGGACGTTTTTCCACAATATTTTGAAGCCATTAAAATCATCAAACGTCAAACTCTTCAGGTCTCATAAAAAATGAAAGTTGGGCAAACCCTCAATACCACCTAAACATAAGGCTTTGCAGACCTTAGGGCTTACACGAAAAACAATGGCTTGCTACGCGCCTGGCAAACGCACGAGAATTGCAATACTAGCCTCAAACCACTGATTCTCCGTGACCTGGAGACACATGTGACTGAGCGTATGTTGGGGCGGCGTCTGGCATACAGACCCTGAAGCAACTATATCCAAGCCCACGCAAGTCTACAAAATGTGGCAAGTCTAGATTTTCACGGCTTCAGGAGAAAGTCTCTGGGCTCCTTTTCATTGTATTAATTTTTTTTTATTATGAACTTTTGTTCTGTTAAATATGTTCATATCAGAGACTAGTTGTTAATCTAGTTCTGACGGGTTGAAGACAAAAGACAAAATGGATACTAGTGCTGTTACATTTTTTAAATTATATATAAACATTCGTCCTTGTCTCGGGTTAAATGAATATTTTCCACCAAAAGTACATTCGGAGGATATCGAAATCTAGGTTAAGCTATTTGAATCATATTTACAATTAAAAGACCCAAACAATGGTTTGTTGACCACATTTTGGGTTTTCCATATCTTTTCCCAGTCTGTATCATAGTCACCTAAATATATTTTTTCCCCTTCCGTCTCTAGAAAAAACTCACTGCAGGGTTCGGGTTATGGAGTGCGATACCAAACACCCACGTGCACAGCTGGCGGGACCAATATCTCCAGTAACATTTACATCTGCCAAGCTAATGAGGCTAAGGGTCCTGTACCATGTTTGTGAAATATCGATGATGCCTTATATGAAGTCTATCATCTAAGCAAGTCTAGCTATGTATGGCGTTAAGTCACAGTTTGAAGAAAGGCTCCTTTAGAATTTTATTTGGTAAATATTAGTATTTCCATCATATTGGAAAATACATAGACTAACGCTTAGTGTCTGAATATATATTATTTTGATAGTAACAAACAAACCCATTTAAATTGAAAAGGAGCCCCAGGGAGACACGAGATTAAGTCCGGCTAGCCATGGCAGTTAGATATGTTTACTTTGTAACCCGACCCCCAAAGTAAGTTAGGTTTCTTGCAGATGTTAACAGACCCTGGAACTGTGGAGATCTAGACATGCTTCAATTAAGGCTTTAGCATTGCAGAGAGGGCTTGGCAGTAGGGGAAATAATGAGGTTCAGGGACTGTGAGACAAACTAGAAAATGCACGGCAACCTGCACTTCATAGTGACTATGATTAAGGCATCATTTTAAAACACATGGGTTATTTCCTTTGCGTTAACTGACAGGCTTTCGGCGCCATATTATTTGAAACTCCGGCCAAAGGTGATGTTATGCTGTCTAGAAATATGGCCTTTTTGTAATGCTTTCATTATACATAATGATAAGTGATTGTTGTACAAATGATGTTTTTGAAGGATAATCTCAGCTGACTAATACTTTGCACGTGTTTCCCCCCACTCTTTCCACACCCGTAAAAGTTAATTTTCCATACATATGTTTGTAAGAAAATACTGTAAAGTAAGGGGATGACTGAATTTGGCCACCTGAGGTAGTGACCACAGCACTCTGGTTATACTGCATTGAGAGAGGACAGAGCTTGGCAAGATACCAATAAATATGCTTGTCATTTAAACCTTTATCTAATGTTTGTGAACTGTGATTTTATAATTGAAGATGCTTCCTGCACCTGTAGCCCCAATATAGATGTTGTTAGTCTGTAAATCTTCCAAATTACTTCGTCTCTTTTTTCAGTTGAAATTAAGATCTTTGCCTTTTATCAAAATAAAATATTCTCAGTCTTAATGTGCCGGTTTTTGACCTGACAGGCGAACATTTTAACCACGAGCGTACCCTCATCATTCCTTGATACTGTTAAAGAATATACATGGGTACATTTATTACACATTGAAGATTGAACCCAGTTTTGTTACAATATATCCTTCAGTTGGTATGTTAGTGACGTGATCTGCACACTCATAATTTTAAAAGAGGAATATAAATAAATAGAGGAATATAAATTTATTTTTCCATTTATTTAGTAATTTTCAGTTTCTATTTCCTGGAAATTCTGTACGAAGGTACTTTTAACAGTTTCACCCAATAACAGTAAAGCAAACAGATAATACGTTTCGGTACTTTGATAGATTTCATAATAAGTACACATTATATTCCATGATATTAAGATACCAAAATGTATAACAAATTAGATATCAAAAAGCAAAAGCAAAAAAGAAAACGCATGAGCAACATAATGCTGTCAGGTAGTAAGCTTTCAATAATTATCGAAAGTGCTTAGTTATGAGCTAATTGCAATCACTATAATTTTCTATAGTCTACCCAACAGATGGAAACAAAATAGGTCTATTATGAAAATGATGAGCTAATTACAATCACTACAATTTTCTATAGTCTACCCAAGAGATGGAAACAAAATATGTCTACAGTATATTCCGTCGGGTAACTGAAATTTGAGAAAACGTCCGTATGGGATAATACCTGTATTCCGAATCAAAAAGAGGTCATACCAAGTATGTGCATGTTCACACATTTACAACAGTACTTTACACCGGGAATCATTAATACATTGTAATCATCTTTTATGAAAGTATAGACAATGAAATGTGTTTAGTTATGATCAGTCGGATAACTCATACAAGTGAGCACTAAAATTAGGGACCTACCGGTTCATGTCTGTGTGAACACATCTGTCTGTGTTTTATTGTAATTAGCAGTGTCTCCTTGTATAGCATATATAAGAAGTGTACCTAAGGTCAGTTACTTAAACTGTTATGTAATTTCCATTACAAAAAGTATAAACCATAATACCTAC
The DNA here is from genome assembly GCF_003918875.1 of Haliotis rubra. Taxonomy (NCBI): domain Eukaryota; kingdom Metazoa; phylum Mollusca; class Gastropoda; order Lepetellida; family Haliotidae; genus Haliotis; species Haliotis rubra. The sequence continues at coordinate 417,979 of NW_025767164.1, forward strand.
TGGTCAGAAAGACTTATCAGTACCCCAACACCACCACCCCACCCTAGGACTACTCCATGCCACACCCTCTCCCTTGCACACATACACATTCCCTAACATACATATCGCTCTGGCCCATAAACCCGATATTTGAACCTTTTAAACAGACACCATGTGTGTGTCAAGAAAGACACGCATGTTATTAGTGGTGCTCAGTCATGGGTATCACTTCACCATGTGTTTCTAATTATCTCAGTACATTATGGTGTGGTCGGACGCGCTAACAAACCCTATGTGACGGTTACATTACAGAACCATTGAAATACATGTTAAAGCAGTTCTAATCTTGTAACACTATATTTACCCTTTTTCCAACCATTTACGCATGTACTAAATATATGACAAACCTAACCCTGTTCATACGAGATTTCAAAGGTTTTGAAATGCATGTCCTACAATCACAGCATTTACATCTGTTACACATGTTAGGAAACAAATGAAAACAATGGCCAGATTTACACACCTGTGAAATACATGTAAATGCAGAGTAGAATGTTCATTCATTTTAACCCCCCTTTAAACGTGTGTAAATCTGACGGCCAGATGATACGTAGATTTCAAACGTTGTTCATGTGGCGGCCGGATGAAAGGAGTAGTTCCTGACGTTAGTAAATTTGGGTAATACAGTCATTTTATGTGGTGAAAATTTTTTGTTGGGGAAGCCTGGTATCTAGGTGTCTTACAATCAATTAATATTTGGAGCCTCTTCCTGACGAGAGAGGGCGGTGAGGTAGCCTAGTGGTTAAAGCGTTGGCTCGTCACGCCGAAGACCCGGGTTCGATTCCCCACATGGGTACGATGTGTGAAGCCAATTTCTGGTGTCCCCCGCCGTGATATTGCTGGAATATTGCTAAAAGCGGAGTAAAATCAAACTCACTCACCCAATCATTCAATCTAAGTCAACATTATGAATGCGGTAGTATGAACAAGTAATAAATATATATTTTGGAAATTGCGCAAAAAGCAGGAAGGAGAAGACTATTACCATTTTTTCAGTACTAGTATATGTCTAGTTTATGTGCATTTCCGTATTTGAAGGAGTGAGTGTGTTAATATTTATCTTCACATCAGCACTATTTCAGCCATATCGTAAAGAGAACGGTTTATAATTATATTAAAGATCAATAAAGTTAGAAATTAAAAACCTGTTGACGAAGAACAGTAAAACTACTAGTGTATCAAAGATATCCATTTAACACTAGTAATTAAATATTAAATATTGGAAATATAAATGACAATACAATAAAAAGAACAGGGTATAGATTGCCAACAACTAAAGGTAGATCACCATACTAGGGACCATGGGGACTTACCGTACATTTGCTTCCTGCATTGACCCTAGCTGGATTTACACCATCTGTTCAGCCGTTAGCAACGTAGACAAATCTAGCCATACATTTAAAAACACACATATTCTACGATTAAAACTAGTGGAGAGTTTCAATTTACTTTGAATGTTTGTGGACTTACGTGTGCTCTCAGTAGGACAATAATTTTACAGTTCTTTGATCCCCCTTGAGGATACAGCCACTAATTCAAACTTCCAATCATAAAATATTTATCTATTTACAAATCATTTAACAAATCTAATTCTTTTAAAATGCAATAATAACATGAGAACTTATTTTAGTAAAAATATCCTTCTTAGTTCTTGATTTGAGTGAGTGAGTGAGTGAGTTAATATTTAACGTCACATCGGCAATATTTCAGCCATATCGTGACTAAAGCAAGTTATAAATATATCAACAATTTAAGTGAAATTATAAAATTCTGCCGACGAAGGACAGTAAAATAACTAGATTATCACAGATATAGATATAAAACTAGTAACTAAATCTAAAACATTTGAACTATACAAGACGATACAATATAAAAAACAGGCTATTGATCACCAACAACTGAAGGTAGATCACCATACTAGGGACCATGGGGACTTACAGTACATTTGCTTCCTGCATGGACCATAGCTGGATTTACACCAACCCTTCAGCCATTGGCGACAGAAGAGAAACCTAGCCATAAATTAAAATTACACATATTCTAGGATTAAAAACCTGGTACACTTAAATTGACTAAATGTTTTGGGACTTTCGTACCCTCTCAGGAGGACAATAATTTTACGCTACTTCAACCCCCCTTTGAGGGTACAGCCACTAACAATCTCAGTTACTAATTTAAACTACCAATAACAAAATATATATCTATTTACAAATCAGTTGATAACCTCTTCAAATCTGGACTGACAACCCAAGTAGGTGTAACCAATATAGGGTTTTATTTCATGTAATTTATTTATACCTACTTGGGTGTCCCACTTCTTCTGCATCAGATCACGGATGTAGGTTCTAATGCTTGCTTTGTAATCAGAGTAAGGAATAAGAAGTGATGTCACAGATTTTTTGAGTGCTGCCTTTGCAGCAAGATCGGCCATTGTATTCCCAGAAATACCAACGTGACTGGGTAACCAACAGAGGACGATGTCGCATTGGCCAGTTGCAAGATCATTATATAATTCTATAATTTCTATTAAAAGTGGATGTTTACAAGAAATATTTTTAATCGCCTGAAGGCAAGACAGAGAGTCAGAAAAGATTATGTATTGTTTATATTTAGGGTGTCTATTTATATATTTGAGAGCTGTTAGGATTGCGTTTGCTTCAGCTTTGAAAATTGAACTGTCATTGGGTAATCTGGAAGATATTGTTCTGGACCCAATGACAGTGGCACAAGCAACCGCGCCACCATCCTTGGACCCATCTGTAAATAAGGATATATATGCATTATATTTACTTTTTAATTGATTATATTCTTGTTTATAGTGTAAGTCATTAGTTTCTGATTTTTTAAATTTAGTGAGTGTTAGGTCGACTTGTGGCCTAACCAATTGCCAATGAGGAGAAGAAAGAAGACTGGAAGGAGATATATTCTCCAACTCAATGCCAGCAGCAGAAATATATTGTTGGATTCTTATCCCAAGAGGTGGGACAAGTGAAGGTTTTTTTTATTATACAAATCCTCATAAAGAGGATTAAAAACGCAAGTGTGAGCAGGATTGGATTCATTAGAAGATAACTTTGTGATATATTGTAGGGACAATTTGATACGGCGAAGTTTTAAAGATGGCTCATCGGCCTCAACGTAGAGACTGTCAATGGGAGAGGTTCTGAAAGACCCAAGACAAAGTCTTAGACCCTGGTGATGGATAGAATCAAGTAGTTTGAGGTTGCTTTTACAGGCCCCACCATATACGATAGAGCCGTAATCAAGCTTCGAGCGGACAAGGGATCTGTAAAGGTGTAGGAGCGTAGCTTGATCCCCTCCCCACCTTGAATTAGACACGACTTTCAATAAATCGAGTGCCTTCAGGCATTTAGTTTTCAGGGAGTCGAAAATGAGACCGAGGAACTTGGCCTCTTTTACAACCTTGATGGGAGTGCCATTTAAAAACAGTTCTGGGTCTTTATGTGGTTTATATTTACGGCAGAAATGTATGCAATTAGTTTTTTGATTTAGAAAATTTAAAGCCGTTTTCAAGACACCATTTATTTATTTTGTTTAAACACAACTGTAGTTGCCGTTCAATGGTATGCATATTCTTACTGCGACAAGAAATATTAAAATCATCCACAAAAAGTGATCCATCAATTGAATCATTTAAAACCTTGGATAAACTGTTGATCTTAATGCTAAACAATGTTACAGACAAAATACTGCCTTGTGGGACACCCTGATCCTGATTGTAATGGTCAGACAGGGTTGAACCCACTCGGACTTGAAATTGCCTGTCGGTTAAAAACTGAGAAATAAAAAGAGGTAAACGACCCCTTAAACCAAAATCATGTAAATCCTTCAAAATGCCATGCTTCCAGGTTGTATCATAAGCTTTCTCAAGATCAAAGAAAATTGATACAGCATGTTGTTTATTTACGATTGCATTTTTAACAAAGGATTCTAAGCGTACCAAATGATCAATGGTACTACGATTTTTCCTGAAACCACATTGAATATTTGTTATGAGGTTATTGGTTTCAAGATACCAAGTTAATCTATTATTCACCATTCGTTCCATGGTTTTACAGACACAGCTAGTTAGAGAGATCGGTCTATAATTTGACGGATCAGTATGATCCTTGCCAGGTTTTGGTATTGGGACTACAATGGCATTACGCCATGAAGGAGGAAATTCCCCAGACGTCCATATTTTGTCAAATATATCTAAAAAGTGTCATCAGACATGGTTCCGGTAAGTGTTTCAATAGCTGCTAATGTATATTATCATCACCCGCTGCAGTGTCATGATCTTGCTCAAGAGCAGTATGTAGCTCATGTAATGAAACCACTTCATTATAATCTTCACCGTTATTGGAGTCGAAAGTAAGTTTTTTCTTTTCCTGTTGTTTCTGATATCTCTGAAACTACGGGACATAATTTGCCGATGATGAATTTTTGGCAAGAGTTTCGCCAATTTTATTTGCAATGTTGCATTTATCAGTTATTAAATTGTCACCATATTTAAGATGATGAACAGCAGATTTGGAGCCTTTGCCTTTTATTCTCTGAACCATGTTCCACACCTTAGACATTGGTGTGCGCGAATTAATTTTGGAGACATAGTTTCTCCAAGAATGGCGCTTGTTTTGCTTATATGCCCGTCGTGCCTTGGCACTGGTAATTTTAACATTGTTTAAATTATGAACAGTAGGATGTCGGCAAAAATATTTTTCTGCCTTCTTCCTGCATTTCCTGGCTTGTTTGCATTCGTTGTTAAACCATGGTTTACGAATGTGAGGATTTGCAGAGGACTTAGGAATTGTTTGGTCAGCAATTTCATTCAGTTCAGCGGAAAACAGCTGTATTGGATCTGATACATTATTAAAGTTGTCCGGTATAAATTTGTCCACACACATTATTTCAAATTAAGGACCAGTTGGCCTTGGAGAAATTCCACCGTGATGAAGGGGAATCATCATCCGGTCTGATAGCTTTCAGGACAGTAGGGAAGTGATCGCTGCCACAAAGGTCATCATGAACAGACCATTCAAACTCGTTGTAAATATTCGCATCTGCGAGGGACAGATCAAGTGAAGAATAGGTTCCTGTAGCAGGGTGCAAATAGGTGCTTGATTCATCATTAAACACACATAAATTACTATCAGAAATAAAATCTTCAATTACCTTACCTTTATTGCTTGTACTTGTACTGCCCCATAGAGGGTTGTGCCCGTTCAAATCGCCCACGATGATACAGGGCTTAGGTAGTTGATCATATAGATTCTGAAGATCAGATTGGTGAAGAGCAGATGAAGGTGGAATGTACAGTGAGCACAAGGTAAATGCAATGTGCAAAGTAATGCGGATAGCTACGGCTTGAAGATTAGTATTCAGGGGAATGTCACTATGAATGACATGATTTCTGACTAATATAGAAGCACCCCCAGTTGCTTTGTCCCCTGGAGGAGAAAATGAGTGGTGACATGTGTACTGCCTTAGATCAACTGTATCAGTACGTTTAAGATAAGTCGCTTGTAGACATAATGCCGATGGTGAAAAGTCTTGAGCTATCAACTGTATCTCATTAAAATTATTTCTAAGTCCTCTGCAGTTCCAATGAATTATATTTGCCAACTGACTCATGGTGGTACAATTGGAGATCTCTCACGTGAATGTGAGGAGGATAAGCTCCTCCGCCTGTCCTGTGACGACAGGGTAACCGGAGATGGATTGACTTCCATGTCTAAAGGTTCATAGCTGTTATGAATCTCTACAGGGCATGTCAATGGGGATGGCACCTCCACAGGTTTGAGGGCCCTAGAACTTTTCTTCTGTAATAGTTTCCTTTCTTTGCTTGTAAGTTTGACTTTATTTTGTGATTGTTTCACTGCCTCGGTTTCAATCTCAGTGTCTGGTACTGGTACAGTCTGTGGTTCAGAATGAATCAAAGTCTGTGATGCCGACGTTGACGATTTGTTGCCTTCGGTTAGAACTGATTGCTCGTCAGTGACCCAGCAGATGTCTGTCTGACATGCTGCGTCAACTGTGTTCTGTGAGGAAGTAACGGCAGTAGAGTAAGAGTGAGAAAGTGGCGGTGCGGTTGGATGAGTTTGAGTTGTCATTAATTTAATTGCGCCTGAAAAGGAAATGTTATTTGTATACTTAAGTTTGGTAATCTGTGATTGTTTCTGAAAGAATGGACAGGATTTTGAAGAGGAGAAGTGCTCACCATTGCAGTTAGCACACCTAATATCATCTACACAGGTATCAATACCTTCATGAGTTTTACTGCAACGAGAGCATATTGGAGATTTAGTGCAGGACCTGGCCCCATGCCCAAACTTCTGACAGTTATAACAACGGAGTGGATTCGGTATATATATATATCAACTCCAATGTTAAAATAACCAGCCTTGATTGAAGATGGTACTTTGGGTAGGGCAAATGTAATGAGATAAGTGGTCGTTTGAACAACCCTGTCTTGCTCCTTCCTGGTAAATCTTTTCACAGACGTCACTCCTTGAGACTTCAGCTCTAGCGCTATCTCATCCTCGGACATGTCAGACAGACATCTGGCACGATCACGGATTAAACCTCTACAAGAATTTAGATATTTGTGAACGGAAACAGAATATTTCAGTGGTTCCAAAATGGGTAGCTTTGAGTAAATTCATAGACTGTGGTCGCCTTGAGCATTCGACTAGCGGGGATCCGTTTCGTAGACGCGTTACGTTCTTGACGTCTCCACAAATCCCTTCAACAGCCTTGGACACAACAAAAGGATTAATCTTAAGAGGTGTCCCGTTAATTCCATCGACCACCAGAAACCGTGGCCATGAGTCAGCATTACCTTGTGAAGCAGTTTCGTCATCAGAAGAAATAATTTCGGTATCTAGATGCCTTCTTTTAGTTTTCGATCGAGAACCAGTGGATTGTAAGGATGCCATGATAAGGAAAATCATTCAACATCCCTGTTCCCCACCCACCATGGAGTGTCAACAAGGACAGTGTCGAAGTGGAAGCCGACTACGAACACCAGGGTTACAGGGATGCTATACTCCAGCAAAAGAGACACGGGTAGCTACAATAATCAAACAGAATAAAAGTAAGGCTGGTTCCGCCCTAGACATTTACCTGAAGACAAACAGAACCCGGAGGTCAATAGTGCCAGATTGGCCCATGAGCCACCGCCTTCTGGCATAGGACTCTAGGCAATTAAATAGATCAAGAATTTATAAATACACAATCAAAATGGCCAAAACCCCCAAAAGAGTTAAATGTGCAAAAATATTCACTATGCACAGGGCATGGCGTGACCAGCAGATTGATATAATCGGGCCAGTTCTACCACCCGTCTAGGTGAAGTAAGGGGCGAAGTGGTTCCAGTCCTCCCGTCCTCCACCGACACAGGGGCGCAACCCACGGCAAACGGGTTGGTGGACCAAATATCCCCCCGGGTCCACAACGGGGGGTTGAAGGGCGCTTAGCGTGACCCAGCACCCACCACGAGGAGGTGGCCCTTCATGGGTGCCTCTTGAATTGAAATAGTTATCCCTTGTGATGGAATACTCAAAGCATTCAAGCAAGACATGCTTGACCGTGATTCTTTCATCACAAGGGATGCAAAACGGATGATCCTCACCTTTCAATAGGTATTCATGAGTATATCTTGTCTGGCCAATACGTCGTTGCGTATTGGATATCACCAAACATTAAGTTTATTACACTAGCGACTTCTTAAAATGTCAAAGCTTCAAAGCGCATAACATCAAATATATTCCATGTAAAGAGTTATGGAAAAGTGTATGCGAGATTTATCTATAATATACTCTTCAAAAAGTTGGGGAACGTCATTTTTAATTTACGATTGAAACCATTGGGAGATATATCGGAGTCAGTCAATGTTGATATGATAATAATAAATGTCTTGAGAGTGCATTACCACTTGCACTTCTTTATGACAATAGTTGTTTGTACAGTATTCGCTCTTGAAAGATGATTGGAGTATGACGTGAAATTTTCATGTTTACGATTTTCATTTTTAAACAAAAAACCCGGCTTGAAACACTAACAACTGTGTGATGCAAGATGATTGTCAGAATTAATGGTCTACAGTTATCAAAATCAAGAATAACATCCCAAGCACGTGTATGGGGCTACTGCGTTGTGCACGTGCATCCCATGCGTTGCGTCCCATGGATGGTGATAAAGAGAAATGGTGGTGTGTTCCTAAGATATCTGTGTTTGAAAGGTTTGTTAACGCTATAATTCCTATCCAAATTAAAAGTTCAGGTTCCCCTACTTCTTTTAGGAGGACATTTTTATACAAAGCGAAACATTATTCTGACATGGGCGTTTTTTATTGGTAATCATGAGAATTGATTGGATTGGAATCAGAGACAAAGTATGTCAAAATCGTCCACGAAACAGAACCAAGCAGTTGTTCGAATTTTGGAAGAAGCAGGACATATTCGATGATGATAAGACCGGTGAAGATCCGGGTTAGAATTGGTCTTCAGCAGCCCATGCTTGTGGTAAGAGGCGACAAACCTGCTCGGGTGGTCAGGCTCGCTGACTTGATTGATACATGTCATCCTGTTCATACTGCATAGATCGAATCAACAAACAAACAATGAGGATGATTATTTGGAGATTTTACATGCGCCTTCCGATATAATGTATTTTTCGCATACGATCCCTCCGGGTCATTTATTGTTTGAAAGAACAGCATGAAAACCAGAAAGAGGATTGCATTATTAATTTTCGTATGATTTTTGAATTTGGTAATTTCCCAGAAGTGGTAGAGAATCTGAACTATTGTTGGTATTGTTTTTGTTTTAGTTATCTTTTGGGTTATACTGGGACTGGTTCTATATGTCGATTATACATTGGAATTTACCTAGAAGGCCGGTTGTGGTTAGGAATATACATGATTGTGTAGCAGCACATATACAAGGGGGAGGGAGTACCAAAACCAGCATAACCTACTACTGATCCTTTAATTACATTTGTTTTCATCATTTACTGGGGATATCCATGCAGATACAAGATAACATATATATATTATCAGTCCATATAAAGGTCAGTTGGCAATAACAAATAATTGTATTGAAACAAACTGATATCGTTCAATCTATGTGAGTCATTTGTATCGCTAACCACAAATGCTAGTGTTCCAAACACGCAGTGTCTTCTTCCCCTTTCCTTGATTTGTACTCACATTAGTGGCATAATGATTCAGACTCCAGGTTAAATGTATGGCATAATGTTAGTAGGTTCGTCCTAACTGTCATTTGTGAACCATTCCTGTGTTAAACATGTAAACATCATTACATAAGGGTTGATCAAAGGGCTTGGGATACGTGACGCTTGACTCTTAAACATGAAGAAACGTCAATTCCTCCTTTGTACAGTAACTGGATTCAAAAACAACAATAAAACTCTGCACAAGGAGAGATATAGTTATGGTTCCAGCAAATGTACCACCAAATCCCTGTCTCAAAGATTACCCATAATCCTTAATACTATTAAGGAAGGATTTGTTTGATATTCACAGAAAGTTTTTGAGGCAAGCGGAATGAATACAATGTGGATTCTCAAAACCTCAAAGGATTTGCTTACATGTTTACAATATATCAGAAACGGACCGAGTTCCGTTCTGTCAAAACATTACATTTTCAACATTGTATACCACTAATCCACATGACAAACGTAAGGAAAAACGTCATTCCTTGATCCATGAATTGATCCATTGGTAAACAAACGTGGTGAACAAAGATGTGCTTTAATATCTGTTTTCAGAGGTTCAGGACGATCTGTCCAAAAGACAGCAAATGTCATTTGAAGTTTACCGAGAAAACAATGTGTGAAGTACAAAACTTTCTCATCGATAACATCTTTGTGAAATTTGGTGGTAAAACATTTCGCCAAGTAGGCATCCCCATGGAAACTATTTGTGATCTGTCTCTTCATTCACATGAATAAGAATTTCTGCGTGGGTTGGCAAAATCAAGACAAGGTAATCTGGACAAGTTTCACTTAAGCATCCGGTACTTCCATGATCCAATATCGTTCAATAACCATCATATATCCAATTGCCTTCCGCTGATTTACCCACCTGAGTTTGAATTTAAGGAGACAAGTGAGACCACCTCAACATATTTAGACACATCCTATCACCAGAGGAGTATTAATTCAGATTTCCGTAACTGTTCCATAGTCTCATTAATAATCTGGGCCAGATTCAGTTGTATCGCTATCTAATGCAGAAAGAGTTAGGGGATCTGCTGAGGACAATGCATCTATGTCTACCAAGGATGAACAAGTCATATGCTGCAGTACATGGTTTTATCATCTAATGGAGGGTGTTATCGGTGCAATAAAGCAATCTGATAAACTTGGTATCAAAATCTGATAACCATGCAAATTACGACAATCCACGAACTACTTTCTCAAAAGTCCATACATGTCATGCGAATCCTAAAACGTTTTATCATTTCATTGATGACGTCGTCGCGAGTTATTTGTTAAATTAAAAAGAATAACTCAGCATCATACATCAATCATATGTGTCATAACACCAAAGAAAACCATATGTAAATGAATAATGCCAGATTGCTTTTTCTTCAGGCTGTCACACAGAATGATAGAGTATCAAAAAGGAGGACCAAAAATCTTATACAATATGTATATAAAGCACAGACATTGAAGGAAACGTTACTCTGGACATCGTCGCAGTTTGGTGAGTATGAGCTTTTTCATAATGAAAGAGTGAGTTTGATTAACGCTGCATTGGCACGGGTTAAGGATTTGATGTGAAGAGCTGCGTTCACTGGGAATGACAGAAAACTGATTCCGGGTTCGATTCCCGTTTTGCGCTTATCATGTTTCCGTGTCCGTCAGTACCATACCCGTTATTGTGAGTTTTATTAGCGTGGTATACGTCTGAGGTCATCATCTCTCAGGTCTGTCCTCCCCCGTTAGGTTAAACATGCCGTGGTACTGAAATACTGTTCAAGAATGAAAATCCAACACACTAATCCCACAGTTTAAAGCTGTTTTGGGGCAGAATCACTGATATCACAACCTTCCACCATTGTATGGGAAGCACCTATTAGGCGTTGAATGTATTCAATTTGTTCACACCCACTACTCAACTAGAGATCAGATGTTGACCGAACGTTAACCATACCTCAACACTTCCGTTTGGCAAACAATAAATATATATATATGAAACATATAAACATATTTCTAAACCTACAGAAACGCACTTTTAGGAATAGGTTCTTTCTTGACAGTCTACTGGTACGTACCTTATTAAACACTGTTTAATTTAAATCTACTTTTTATTACAATTGGCCAAGCAGCTGACAATTGTTTATTATCTAGGCGATCAGCCAGTTAACTTTTAATTCTTTTGACAGAATCATCAACAATGAAAACCCTTGCCGTTGCTCTCTGTTTGGTTCTGGTGGCGATGACCTCAGCCACATATATTTACCCATCAGGGCCAGCTGATGTGCCACCATATCAAGGACGGGCAGCTGCAAGACCATACGGTCGTGGATATCCAGGAAATAATGTTGACAACTACCAAGACTTCAATCAGTATGCCAACATCAATCAACAACAGTCCAACAAGCAAGCCGTCGACCAAGATTACTATGGTCGTGGTGGATTCTACTACCCCTACGGCAAGGGCTATTCAGGATAATATGATTGTCCATGCACATTGTCCATAATGCAGGACTATAATCTTTGCTTATGTGACTAATATGACCTGAATAAAAAAGTATCGCAAATGTTTGTGAAGTTTTGTTGTATCTGATTTTCTAAGATTTTAGATCTGACAGAACATAACTTTGAGTTTTGTGAAATTGTTCCGATCATGATCTTACAACTGAATACATCACAGGTATTCGTAAAACCTTAAAAGTGGCCTATGATTGGGTATTTGGTCGGTCAGAGAAAGTTCCTTTCATAAGTCGTCTCTTACAAGCACGTGTTGTTGGGTTAGAACTGGTCTTCAGCAACCCATGCATGTCATAAGAGGGGACTAATGGGCTCGGGTGATCAGGATTGTTGACTTGGTGGGTAACTGCATATAGATAGATGCTCATGATGTCGAAGGTCTGGCCCACAATTGAATAATTAAGCATGAGCTGCAGGTAGACTATTCCTGGATAGTTATGTCTCACCCAAAGTCTGACTCGATCACTCTGTGTGCAGGTCGGCCTGGTTTTGTCATACAACACAAAACATAACTGTTATAATAAACAGGATCTCCAAACGATGTAACGTTGTACAAAAGCCAACGAATTAAGGATTCGCCTCGCACATAAACTTATGATTATGATGACGTTAATATCGTTCAACAGACTCTTTTTATGACTATGCAATTGTTTCTTATTGCTTCTGGAGCACTTAGTTCAACCTTATGAGACAAAAAAACGGCGTTAAAATAAATCACTCACTCAATATCACCAAAGTTCCCCATGTCCCGTTATCTGTTATCTATTGTGTTCTCGAACGTACTTTGACGTACTGAAATACTTCAGAATTCCGTGAACGTGGGTTAAAAATTCAAAATACATGCATTATGATCCTTGGTAAGTCGACTCCAACAGACTATCAACAAAATAGTAAAACCATCATTGACAAACCATTTTGTTGGGGAAGCCTGGTATCTAGGTGTCTTACAATCAATTAATGTTTTAGAGCCTCTTCCTGACGAGAGGGGGCGGTGAGGTAGCCTAGTTGTTAAAGCGTTGGCTCGTCACGCCGAGGACCCGGGTTCGATTCCCCACATCGGTGCAATGTGTGGAGCCCATTTCTGGTGTGCCCCGCTGTGATATTGCTGGAATATTGCTCAAAACGCGGCGTAAAATCAAACTCACTCACTCACTCATTCAATCTAAGTAAACATTATGAATGAGTTAGTATCAATCAAGTAATAAACATAGATTTTGGAAATTGCGCAAAAAGCAGGAAGTAGAAGACGATTACCATTTTGCAGTACTAGTATATCTCCATATTATATAATGTCAATAAAGTTAGAAATTAAAAACCTTTTAATTATATTAAAAACCTTTTGACAAAGAACAGTAAAATTAATAGTGTATCACAGATATCCATTTAAAACTAGTAATTAAATATTAAATATTGGAACTATAAATGACAATACAATAAAAAGAACAGGGTATAGATTGCCAACAACTAAAGGTAGATCACCATACTAGGGACCATTGGGACGTACAGTACATTTGCTTCCTGCATGGACCCTAGCTGGATTTACACCATCTGTTCAGCCGTTAGCAACGTAGACAAATCTAGCCATACATTTAAAAACACACATATTCTACGATTAAAACTAGTGGAGAGTTTCAATTTCCTTTGAATGTTTGTGGACTTACGTATCCTCTCAGGAGGACAATAATTCTTCAATACTTTAACCCCCTTTGAGGATACAGCCACTAACAATGTGAGTTACTAAATTAAACTTCCAATCATAAAATATTTATCTATTTACAAATCATTTAACAAATCTAGCTAACAAGTCATTAATTAAATGAGAGCTTATATTATTAAAAAGATCCTTCATAGTTCGTGATTTGAAATAGTTATCCCTTGTGATGGAATATTCAATACAGTCAAGCAAGACATGCTTGACCGTGATTCCTTCATCACAAGGGCTGCACAACGGATGATCCTCACCTTTTAATAGGTATTCATGAGTATATCTTGTGTGGCCGATGCGACATCGTCGTTGCGTATTGGATATCACCAAACATTAAGTTTATTACACTAGCTACTTTTTAAAATGTCAAGGCTTCAAAGCGCATGACATCAAATATATTCCATGTAAAGAGTTATAGAAAAGTGTATGCGAGAGATTTATCTATAATATACTCTTCAAAATGTTGGGGAACGTCATTTTTAATTTACGATTGAAACAATTGGGAGATATATCGGAGTCCGTCTATGTTGATTTGATAATAATAAATATCTTGAGAGTGCATTACCACTTGCACTTCTTTATGACAATAGTTGTTTGTACAGCATTCGCTCTTGAAAGATGATTGGTGTATGACGTGAAATTTTCATGTTTACGGTTTTCATTTTTAAACAAAAACCCGGCTTGAAACACTCACGACTGTGTGATGCAAGATGATTGTCAAAATTAATCGTCTACAGTTTAAAATAAAATCAAGAATAACATCCCAAGCACGTGTAAGGGGCTACTGCGTTGTGCACGTGCATCCCATGCGTTGTATTTAGGGGTGGTGATAAAGAGAAATGGTGGTGCGTTCATAAGATGTCTGTCTTTGAAAAGTTTGTTAACGCTATACTTCCTATCCAAATTGAAAGTTCAGGTTCCCCTACTTTTTTATAGGAGGACATTTTTATTCAAAGCAAAACGTTATTCTGACATGGGCGTTTTTTTATTGGTAATCATGGGAATGAACCTTTGGATTGGAATCAGAGACAAAGTATGTCAATATCATCCACGAAACAGAACCAAGCAGTTGTTCGAATTTTGGAAGAAGCAGGACATATTTGATGATGATAATACCCGTGAAGATCCGGGTCAGAATTGGTCTTCAGCAACCCATGCTTGTCGTAAGAGGCGACAAACCTGCTCGGGTGGTCAGGCTCGCTGACTTGATTGATACATGTCATCCTGTTCATACTGCATAGATCGAATCAACAAACAAACAATGAGGATGATTATTTGGAGATTTTACATGCGCCTTCCGATATAATGTATATATCGCATACGATCCCTCCGGGTCATTTATTGTTTGAACGAACAGCATGAAAACCAGAAAGAGGAGTTAGGATTGCATAATTGATTTTCGTATGAATTTTGAATTTGGTAATTTCCCAGAAGTTGTAGGGGAGCTGAACTATTGTTGGTATTGCTTTTGTTTTTGTTATCTATTGGGCTATACTGGGACTGGTTCTATATGTCGATTATACATGGGATTATACCTAGAAGGCCGGTTGTGGTTAAGAATATACATAATTGTGTAGCAGCACATATACAAGGGGAGGGAGTACCCAAACCAGCATAACCTACTACTGATCCTTTAATTACATTTGTTTTCATCATTTACTGGGGATATCCATGCAGCAGCAGCACAAGATAACATTATCAGTCCATATAACGGTCAGTTGGCAATAACAAATAATTGCATTGAAACAAACTGATATCGTTCAATCTATTTGAGTCATTTGTATCGCTAACCACAAATGCCAGTGTTCCAAACACGCAGTGTCTTCTTCCCCTTTCCTTGATTTGTACTCACATTAGTGGCATAATGATTCAGACTCCATGTTAAATGTATGGCATAGTGTTAGTATGTTCGTCCTAACTGTCATCTGTGAACCATTCCTGTGTTAAATATATAAACATCATTACATAAGGGTTGATCAAAGGGCTTGGTATACGTGACGCTTGGCTCTTAAACATAAAGAAAGGTCCATTCCTCCTTTGTACAGTAACTGGATTCCAAAACAACAATAAAACTCTGCACAAGGAGAGATATAGTTGTGGTTCCACCAAATGTACCACCCAATCCCTGTCTCAAAGATTACCCATAACTCTTAATACTATTAAGGAAGGATTTGTTTGATATTCACAGAAAGTTTTTGAGGCAAGCGGAATGAATACAATGTGGATTCTCAAAACCTCAAAGGATTTGCTTACATGTTTACAATATATCAGAAACGGACCGAGTTCCGTTCTGTCAAAACATTACATTTTCAACATTGTATACCATTAATCCACATTACAAACGTAAGAAAAAACTTCATTCCTTGATCCATGAATTGATCCATTGGTAAACAAACGTGGTGATCAAAGATGTGCTTTAATATCTGTTTTCAGAGGTTCAGGACGATCTGTCCAAAAGACAGCAAATGTCATTTGAAGTTTACCGAGAAAACAATGTGTGAAATGCAAAACTTTCTCATTGATAACATCTTTGTGAAATTTGGTGGTAAAACATTTCGCCAAGTAGGTGGTGGGTGAGGTGAAATTGGGTTTAACGTCGTCCTTGAGTCGCCAAGTAGGCATCCCCATGGACACTATTTGTGATCTGTCTCTTCATTCACATGAATAAGAATTTATACATGGGTTGGCAAATTCAAGACAAGGTAATCTGGCCAACAAGTTTCACTTAAGCATCCGGTACTTCCATGATCCAATATCGTTCAATAACCATCATATATCCAATTGCCTTCCGCTGATTTACCCACCTGAACTTGAAATAAAGGAGACAAGTGAGACCACCTCAACATATTTAGACACATCCTATCACCAAAAGAGTATTAATACAGATTTCCGTAACTGTTCCGTAGTCTCATTTTTTAATCTGGGCCAGATTCAGTTGTGTCGCTATCTAATGCAGAAATAGTTAGGGGATCTGCTCAGGACAATGCACAATCTACCAAGGATGAACAAGTCATACGCTGCAGTACATGGTTTTATCATCTATGTGGTGTTATCGGTGCAATAAAGCAATCTGATAAACTTGGTATCAAAATCTGATAACTATGCAAATTACGTCAATCCACGAACTACTTTCTCAAAACTCCATACGTGTCATGCTAATCCTAAAACGTTTTAACATTTCATTGATGACGTCGTCGCGAGTTTACATTGGGAGTTACATTGTTTGTAAACAAACATGGCTGTCCGCATTATCAAACTTGGTGATACTGTAAGAATTGATGACAGAGGTTCTGGAGTCGTTACTGCAGTAATTGACTTTGGAAAACATGAAACGGAGAACTCCGTTCAATTTGAAGGTACGGATTATTAGGCACGAATGACAGGCGATCGTCTAAAACAGGTATTTACCAAGGATTTCGATCTATCGATCACAACAAAGAATACGACGAATCGATTCTGTCAGGTATGAGAAACTGATATTGATGAGCTGATTACCCGCAATGAAAATAGACACACTGCCAGGAAAACCCTGCCTGGATTTGTTGCTCTTTTTAGACAGAAAGATCTTATTGTAGGCATGAGTTATGTTTGGAGTGTTTTAGCGACTAGTCACAACCATATGCCGCCGTCATGAACGACCTTCACCTTGGTGTACCGCTAAGTATTCTAACGCGAATGCTCGATTCTCTTGATATAAAAAACGTACGATTTGCTGCTTTTTTTAGAGTAATTTTAAGAATGACATTATATGATAAAGAGATTATTAACCTCGTGTGTTTCCGTATCATTAATATCATATATTAGGAATAAAAAATAATCTCTATGTCCCTTCTGATCCACATCCATCTGGTTGGCACTTAATGTTATATAGTTGCTCATGATTTGTGGCTTCAAGGGTAGTTGGGGAGTGTTGCCGTGGGTACAACTTCTTACCAGAAGGTGAAAAACAGAGGAGATGCTGACAGAGTGAGTGAGTGAGTTTAGTTTTACGCCGCACTCAGCAATATTCCACCGATAAGGCGGCGGTCTGTAAATAATCGAGTCTGGACCAGACAATCCAGTGATGAACAGCATGATCTGCGCAATTGGGAACCGATGACATGTGTCAACCAAGTCAGCGAGACTGACCACCCGATCCCGTTACTCGGCTCTTACGACAAGCATAGTCGCCTTTTATGGAAAGCATGGGTTGCTGAAGACCTGTTCTACCCCGGATCTTCACAGGTCAGATACTGACAGAAGGTGGATGGAAGTTGATTGAAGTTTCTGATCCTAAATATTGTTCTTGCCTCTCTCTCCAAACCAAAGTACATTTTAGTGAAGCATAGTTTTCCTTGCCATACATGGCTCCTCCCGCAAGCTGATTGGTTGTGAAAAAGGATCTATTCAATAAGAAGCCCAACTGAAACAGATCTGGATCCTGCATCATGTATTGATAGGCAGTATGGTTTCGATGTCCAAAAAACAGAGCTGACAGTGTCACATTCAGTCAGTCAATAGACTAATTGTAGCATCTTCTGTTGATCCATGCTGAGCAGATCATATAGCGTTTGTTTTACATGTGAGGGGGTATGGATAAGTAATTATCACTTTCTCAAATACATCCCGATAAGGTCGTGACCGAACACACGCACACACGAATGCACTCACACTCACGCGCACGCACACACACACATACATACATACACACAATGGCGTACTTTACCTGCTAGGGGGTAGGGAGAAGAAATTAGCACTTTCTCAAATACATACTGATGATTTCGTTTTGAAGCACACATAACGGCGTATTTTACTTGCCTCAGATCTGGGTGTTATTTAGTAGGCTGTAGGAGTGTTTGTAATGCTAGATATGTGTCAGCGTCCAGCGAACTCTGGAGCACCATTCTGTGTTTTTGGTTGTGTGTGCAGTGTTCTAGGATATGTTCGGGCGTTTCTGTTTCGTTGCAGAGTGTTCATTCGCCTGTTTGGTGTGGTTTGTTTTATTTTATGTTAATCGGGATTTAATTTTGCGTGACCAGGGTATCGCCCTGTCAGTATTTTTAGATTTATGGCAGATCTTTAGTTTTTTAGTGATTTTGTAATCGTGTTTTTAGTTTAGAATTTTTTAATTTGGTAGTTACTTTGAAAAGTTTTAGAAGATGTTTTGTTTCCATAGGCCTTGATTTCGTAGTTTTTAGATAATGGTATGTGTGTTAACTTCTGAGAGTTTCAGTACCGTTTTGGCTGCTTGGTCGGCGTGTTCGAGAATAGAAGGGCGGTGGGGTAGCCTAGTGGTTAAACGCGTTCGCTCGTCACACCGAAGACCTAGGTTCGATTCCCTACATGGGTACAATATGTGAAGCCCATTTCCAGCGTCCCCCGCCGCGATATTGCTGGAATATTAATAAAAGCGGCGTAAAACTAAATGGCAGCTATATGCGTTCTGTCGTGACACCACCCGTGTCCGGGTTAGAATCGACCCTCAATAATACATGCTTGTCGAAACGGGCGACTAGCGGGATCGGGCGGTCAGGTTCGCGGACTTGGTTGACACATGCCATCATATCCCAATTGCGTCGATCGGTGCTGTTGATCCCTGGATTGTCCGATCCAGACTCGATTATTTACAGGCCGCCGCAATTTGGCTGGCATTTTGCTGAGTGCGGCGTAAAACTAACCTCACTCACTTTCATGACACACGGAAAAGATGAAGATGAAGATGAAGAGATAAAGGTGTGCTTCATACCTTGCTGCGTGGCGTTACTTGTAGGACTGCGCAATATAACGGGTTTACCTGTATTTACCGGTTCAGACATGAAAACTATACGTATAACGATACACTGATCGAAAACCGGTATTTTGACTTGCATTCGGAAAACTTCGTAACACTCGGAAATCTTCGGATATGTCTTTGTTTCATTTGTGTCAAATATTATTCATATTTTTATTTTATAATGATTAAAAGTTGTTATTAAAGCTTAATCAAGCCTAGAGATTTTGTTGTGTTTTTGCTCTATAAATCAAGAATTAACTCGATTATAAGTAGTTTTTGTTTAAAATAGTTCATGCAATATATTGCAATACATATCGCAATACATGCTTTCGCATCGCAATATATCGCAATAAGAGAATTCTCTGCAAAACCAACCCCTAGTCACTCACCCATCCAACGTCCATGGAAGTTTGGAATTGGCAATTTTGTTGACAACTTGTTTGAGACTCAGAGGCATTAAAGAAGTTCGAGCAGTAAGGAATGATAACAATAGATGGATGAACATCTTCATTACAGTGAGAGCGACGTTTCGGTGTAGGTTCTAACACCATTATCAAGCAAGTGATGAACAAAATGAGGGTGGAGAGGTATATGTACAAGCGTGAGGAGATGATTGTGCAATGGGGATTATAATGCAAAAGCAGGGAAGCCAGTTAACAATAATCACACATAGCCCTTGGTAGATGGAAACGTTGACACATGAAGCCTGTTGTATATCGAAATGATAGTGACACGCATGTAGTGTACACCAAGGGATTATAAATGATGGGGATATTTGATTAATTGGTAGTGAGTGAGTGAGTGAGTGAGTATTGTTTTACGCCGCTTTTAGCAATATTCCAGCAATATCACGGCGGGGGACACCAGAAATGGGCTTCACACATTGTACCCATGTGGGGATTCGAACCCGGGTCTTCGGCGTGACGAGCGGACGCTTTAACCACTAGGCTACCCCACTGCCCTGATTAGTTGGTAGTAAGCAGGAAGTATGTAATAGCATTTGTCACGGTTGATTGATGGTTAGAGTTTTCTTAATGTAGACAGCTTCTTGCACTTTCCTGATTTTAAATCCATCCTCAAAGACTTTAAAATCAGGAAACTCCAAGAAGCTCTCCTTCCTTAATTATGTTGACTTTTTCAGCCAAAGAATCAAGTTTCAGACTGTCCCGCAGTGGCCTCCCACCACTAACAACACTGTATCTTTCTTGTAAATATGGGGCGGTGGGGTAGTCTAGTGGTTAAAGCGTTGGCTCGTCACGCCGAAGACCCGGGTTCGAATCCCCACATGGGTACAATGAGTGAAGCCCATTTCTGGTGTCCCCCGCCGTGATATTGCTGGAATATTGCTAAAAGCGGCGTAAAACCAAACTCAGTCAGTCAGTCAGTTCTTGTAAATATAAATATGTATTACACTTACATGTAAGGTTAATATATGTTGTGCAATGACATAATGTTCACTTTATCAGCCATATGTGATGTACAATCGGGGTGATGTGTGCATACTTCCATCACAAACGAAAATAATTTAACAGAATATATGTAAATGGTACACTGCCTGTATTTAGTATTTAAACAATGTCATCAAACATACATATAGTTTAACCAAGTATACATACCAAACAATTATGTGAAGTTCCTGTTATTTTCATATGGCCGAGTAGGTCAGAATCGTTTCATCTATAATCTGTTTCATTTTGGGGGAGACAAGAAAAGATTTCGCAGCAGTGAGATGTGAGTGCGGAAACTATCTTATAGATTGTCTTTGTTTGTAGGCTTGTTGATCAACGTTGCATACCGCAAAAATCCTAACATTCTCCATCAGATATCGAATGGTTCTTATGATATTATGACCAACGGACCCGCGCAGGTCCGTGTAAGAATTGGTCTTCATTAACCCATACTTGTCGAAACAGGCGACTAACTGGATCGGGCGGTCAGGCTCGCTGACTTGGCTGACACATGCCATCATATCCAAATTGCCTAGATCGATCAATTGCCTATATCATAAGAAGTCTCCTTGTGAACATTTACGTATAAGTGCTTACAAAACATTTCTAATTACAGCAAGTCTGACACAGTCGAAGTAATCTTCCGATTTTTCTAAGCAATTTCACCTATTCCATGTTTCAGCGTTAATAAACATGTCAAGTGATTCTCAGAAGTCTTTTTTGAATCAAAATAGATGAGTATGAAGTAATCCGTCAATGTCAAAAAGAATATATGTTAATTGAACATATTTTCACAGACCTACTCATAGATCTTAAGATGGTAATATTGATCCACTCCAGGGCAAATAATCGTTAACTGATGGGGTACCATAAAGCTGTCAAACGTTTAAAAAGTGGGACCAAAAGATGTAACCTGAGCGTATATAAGATGATAACAAGTTGCCATTCTTCACCTTCGTCACTTCGGCGCAAATCTGGTAAGTCTGGATTTCTTTCAATCAATTTCAGTATTGAAGTTAGTCTGCTTATTTCACAGAGAAATATCACATCATTGACATTCGTGTTTCATATATACAGCATGGTTTGCTGAAGGCCATTTCTAACCCGGATCTTCGCGGGTTTCAAAGATACCGGATATTTTGGGATTTTCTGCTACAGTTTCACAGCAATCTATACTAATAAGCATTTGTTTTATACTGTATGTATAGAGGAAACTAAACGACCTTCCGTGTAATACCAATTTTATTAAACGAGTTAATGATTTCACTTTCACGAGTTCAATAAAATTGGTATTTCACGGAATCGAGTTTAGTATTCTGTTTATTACACTCCAACATAAATTGAGAGAAACTGTCTGCAGCGTGATGACTCTCATATCCATTTTCCGCAAGTCAAGCAAGGTCTAATACCATTGCGACAGAGGTATTAGCATTGTGACGCCATAATTGTAAACATTATGATATATCTAGCGGTATGAACACCAGTGTAATATTGCCGTAAAATATTACACTGCAGTATTTTCTACGGTCGAGTAATAATAGGCTTTATTAGATAAGCATGAAGGTTTTAATGAACAATCAGCACTGTTATTTCCAATATCATTGACAGTATTTCCGTATTTCATATGTATTTAAAGTATTTCCAAAACCATCCTATCAAGGTTGTTATTATTTTTGCGTATGTGTTTCAATTAATATGTACCACTATAGAAATTACAAGAAAACGCGGGTGTTGGGTCAAATAGTTAGAGTGTTATGGATTATAGTTGCAGTTGGGAGATTTGGGATGAACATATGTCTCGAACAGAACACAACTGATCCATTTGAGGTGAGGTGAGGTGAAATTGGGTTTAACGTCGTGCTTGAGAATATTTCGCTCATATGACGACGCGCATGCGTGTGTATGTGTATGTGCGGCTGCTTGTACTAGCCCAGACTGAAGCTGGTTTTATAGTGCTAGCCCACTGAGATACCATGCTGCAGTGAAGCATGAATACCCCACTCAGACACAGTATACTGACTCCGAGCCGACCAGTCCTTGTTGTACCCATTAATGCCGAACGCCAGGCAGGGACCAACAAGTACCATATTTTAACGTCTTTTGGTATGACGCGGTCGGGGATCGAACCCACGACCTTCCGCTCTCCGGGCGGACGCTCTAACCACTACACCACGGAGGCGGTCGCTATTCGTAAGAGGTGACTAACGACATCGGGTGGCCAGGGTTGTTGTTTGACACATGTTCCGCTCTCCTCCATTTGAGAAAAGGGTTAAAATGTGTGATGAGTTGAACTTAACTGAAAGTATGGTATTTACTTGAAAGTATTTATTTTCTTTGACGCAGAAATATCAACCATGAAAAGCTTTGCTGTAGCAGTCTGTTTGGTCCTGCTGGTGGCGATGGCCTCAGCCACATATCCACAGCAACCATACGGTAGAGGCTCCGGAAGTTCATACTATCCAGGAAGCGCCTATGGAGGAAATGACGTATGGAACAACCAAGACTTCAGACAGTATGCCAACATTAATCAACAACAAGACAACAGGCAAGCCGTCGACCAAGATTTCTATGGTCGTCGACGTGGTGGATTCTACTACGGCGGCAAGGGCTATTGAGGATAATACGATTGTCCATGCACATTGTCCATAATGCAGGACTATAATCTTTGCTTATGTGACTAATATGACCCAAATAAAAAAGTATCGCAAATGTTTGGGATGTTTTGTTGTATCTGATTTTCTAAGATTTTAGATCCGACAAAACATAACTATGAGTTTTGTGAAATTGATCCGATATCTTCAGCTAAAATCCACTGGTAAGCAAATTCTTATTTGGTGTCACATCCACGAAATCAAGAATATCGACCCTCCCCATTGGCTGTATCAGACGATGAGTTTGACGTTGAGGTATTGCGTTTCATTCTGGATGGATGACTTGATCCACTACATCAAAATTTCGTAGTTGAGGATGTTGGATTCTGCAATCCATAATGTCCTAAACATGCTCTATGGACTGACATTTGGACTCAAGGTAATGTTTCTATCGTCTCACGACGTAGGAAATCACCAAGGGCACGTGCACGATGTGTCCTGGAATTGTTGTTCAGTAGGTGGTCGAAATATGGTGCAACAACCCTGTCAATAATGTCAGCGATGTCAGATTGTGTCTGAGAGGAGGGGCACCCCCACACCATCAATAAATCTCCGCCAAATGGTACTTGCTCTAATATATTCTGTTATGCATCTGCAGTGTTTGTGAAGAAATCAACTTTCGTCCGACCAGTGGACTCTTCCTGATGACCTGGGGCTCCTTTCGCGAAGCAACCTTTACTAAGGTTAACCTTAACTCCCATTCTTTAACATTGCACTAAGGTTACCTTAGTGCCTTACGATCACCTTAGTGCTTCTTGAAAGGGGCCCCAGCTTGAAACCAAGCTGATCGGTCCGCTTTATGCTCCGCCGGTAACAACGGACGAATGACAGGTCGTCCGGCTCTATGCCCGGCCGATTGAAGGCGATATCGGTGGACAAACGACGATGTGGAGCCGCTCTGTTATTTCACACGCCACTTGACATCAACGGGTGAAGTCTTATGGTTCTGAGAAGTGCTGTATCCTCCCTTGGACTTCTTACTCATGGTCTACCTGAACCCCAACGATCTCTAACGTCATGAGTTCACCGATATTTGTCTATCCAATCGACTGCTCGTCGATGGATGGCAGCCAACATCTCTTAAAGCAGGCGTTCATTTTTTTAAATAAAAAAGTCAATTGCCACAGGGCAAGTGACTTTAAGAAAGTAACTTTTCCTGACTAATTTTCCACTTGCCCTGATTTTATGACATAATCATGATCATGTAATTATGAAAGAATAACTCAACATGGTATTTGATGTTAATGTTAACAGAACTATTTATTAAAAAGTGATAAATAGCAAAGCAAGATAACTGTACTTTATTATCATTGCGAAATTTAATAGCGACATTTTGAGCAGATATGAAATTAAATCCAAGTTTATTTGCAGTTTTAAACCATAAGTGGAAATTATCTAGTAGCCCACGGTCAAGTAGGATAACATAATTTGATTGCCCGAAATGAAGACTGACTTGTCCGGGCGTCGGGCGATGGGATTTTTTAACCCCTGCCTTGCTATGGCCCATAAGAACATGCCAGCAAACCGCATACAAATAACTTCCCATCTTTGATCAGTTGTCGGTTGAGTAGGCCCCAGATTTGTTTATCAATCGAACTGTAATCAGTTTAATAAAACTTGATATTTCCTTTTTGACAGGTGTGCGTATTGCACGTGATGCTCGCCTTTGACCGTAGCAAATGCATTTCTAAAATCAATGTATTTTGAAACCGATGTCTCACAATAATGATACACACAAACATAATTATGATATGGATATATTTGAGTGGTTGGGGACTTAAAACAATAGGTGTGGCGATATTTTTGTCATTGTGTATAATTTGACATTCTCTGTATGATTACGCATTACTATGTCTAAATGTTAGCATGTTCAAGTGCTATACTGGCTAATCTGTTCATAGCCTCTTTGATAGCATGTTTTCATGCTTCAACTTTGGGAGGTATTCTAACACCAAATATTAAGCCACCAGTAACGAAGATCGATGTATATAATGCCAATCACTAGATGGTATGGTCCAGACTCGATTACTTACAGACCGCCATCATACAGCTGGAACATTGCTGAGTGCTATGTTGAACGACAAACTAATAAACATAAGATCTCCAAGCACTCTATGACCAACTTCCCAACTCCTGTTTCACCATCGGTCATTTAGAATGGCCACAACCCCATCTGGGCAGGTACACATATAAGCAATAAACGGAAAGTACTGGAGGGCTTTATTTCTAATAACAATACATTATCTATGATGATAATTCCCACACCTATTTACATCCTGGTACAGGGACATACTCTTCCCTTGATTTATCCGTCACTGTAATCTGTAATCTGCTGGTCAATAATGTTAATAAATTCAAAATCATAAAGGCTAAAGCGCGGCGTACATTTTAACAAAGTAAACGCCAGTGTGTGCAAAAGTATGGATCCAAAATAAATTCACGAACTCCCATGTCCAAGGTATGGAACATGGTACAGAGAAATATAGGTAAGGGTACTATATCAAACGTCCACCATCTTAAACATGGAAATCAATTACTTACCGATAAATCAGACATTGCAAATAAACTGGGTGAAACTCTTGCTAAACACTCGTCCACCAATAATTATGTACCTAAATTCCAAAAATATCAAAACAGCAAGAAAGGAAAACTATTGATTTCAATTCCGATAATGGGGAAGAGTACAATATAATATTTTTCCATTAATGAGCTTCATACTGCCCTTGACGACGGCCACAAGACTGCTATAGGAGCTGATGTCATACATTATCAACCCCTTAAGCACTTACCAGAATCCTGTTTAGGGACTTTTTTACATAGTTTTTCATGATATTTGGACGTCGGGGAAGTTCCCTTCGTTGTGCCATGACGTTATACTAGTGCTAATACCTAAACCTGAACGTAATCATACAGATCCGTCAAATTACCGATAAACTGGCAAAACTATGATGAATAATTGCCTGGTTTGGTACTTAGAGAGCAATAACCTGTTAAGAGATATTCATCGTGGTTTCCGTAACAACGGAAGTACCATAGATCACTTCGTGGGTTTAGGTTAATTTGTAAAAACGCCATAAATAGTAAACAAAATGCAGGGTCGATGTGTATCGATCTAAAAACATACATCAGAAGGTTGTGGCAGTACTTTTAAGAAACGAAGCAACTGTGCAGGGCCCTTATTCTCGAAACGTTCTTAGCCCTAAGAATTCTTAACTTTGATCGCAGCCAATGTGTTAAGAATGGGCTGAAGAAGTTCGTAGGGATACGAACGTTTCGAGAACAGCTAGCCAGGTGAGCACTCTTCTTTCTCAAAAGACTGTTCGGTTTGGAATGGATGAGTGAGCGAGTTCAGATTTACAGTCACATCGGCAATATGTCAGCCATATCGTGACTTACACAAGTTTTAAATACATGATAGATACAGAGTTGAAGTATATACACCAATCAACGAAGGACAATAAATACCACTAGAAGATCACAGATATGAATATAAAACTAGCTTGCAAATCTAGAATTGTCTTACTATTAATACAATACAATATAAAAACAGGATATAGATCGGCAACAATTGAAGGTAGATGAATACCTTCCAGTACCTTTAATACCATCCTGGACCCTAGCTGGAATTACATTTACATTAGAAATTATTGAATTATATAATGTTCGTGCTAATGGCCAATGCGACATCGTCTGTTGTTGCTTACCCAGTCATGTTGGGATTTCTGGTAACAGAATGACTGATTTTGCTGCTAATCTGTGACACCACTTCTAATTCCATGCTCTGATTATAAAGCTATCATCAGATCTTATATTCGTGATCTGATTGAGAATATGTGGGACACCCAAGTAGGTATCAAATGAAACGGTTACACCTACTTGGGTTGTCAGTCCAGATTAAATTTTCATTTAATATTATTGTTTTTTTTAAAAGAAGTAGTTTAGATTACCAACTGGGGGTTTTCAGGGCTGTATCCTCAAAGGTGTTAATGGACTGTAAAATTGTTTTTCTCCTGAGAGGGTACGTAAGTCCCAAAATGTTCAAAGGAAATTTTAACTTACTTCTTTTTTAACCGCAGTATATATGTCATATAATTTATGGCTAGTTTGTCTAAACTTGCACATAGCTGAAAGATGGTGTAAACCCAGCTAGGGTCCATGCAGGAAGCAAATGCACTGTAAGTCAGCATTGTAATCTTTCCCATAATCTGAATTCATTTCTTGCTGTTTTTGATATTTTTGGAATTCAGGTACATAATTTGATGAGGAAGAATGTTTGGCCAACGTCTCACCAAGTTTATTCGTCAATTATTGGTTCTCATCTCTCAGATGGTGAATGTTAGATTAAGAGTCCTCAACTTTGATTTACTGGATTATCAACATTGAAAAAAGGTTTATATGAAAGTTTGTTAGACGTAGATATACGACGTGGAATCAACGTTGAAGTTTGACCTATTATCAACATTGAAAAAAGGTTTATATGAAAGTTTGTTAGACGGAGATAACCGACGTGGAATCAACGTTGAAGTTTGACATATTATTGACGTGGAAAATGGGTTGTTCCGTGGTTGTGTATGGGAGGTATTTTATATATAGAAATCTAGCGTAAACACGTGAAAATTTAACCAAGAATACAACACGGATATTCCGTATTCCTTAAATAACCTCGCATGTCAACTTTAAACTACACTAAGGTAGCACTAAACTCCTGCATCCAACTAAAATACCAAAAAAAGCTACCTGCAA
Source organism: Haliotis rubra (assembly GCF_003918875.1). Lineage (NCBI taxonomy): Eukaryota > Metazoa > Mollusca > Gastropoda > Lepetellida > Haliotidae > Haliotis > Haliotis rubra. The sequence continues at coordinate 446,059 of NW_025767164.1, forward strand.
TAAACAGTGAAACAGAAAATTACGGTCAAAATATTTACCTCATAAAATACTTTCACGTTCAATACAGTGTTCATTTAAGTTTTATGTCAGTTGGAAGTACAATTTCAACAAAGTATGAATGTATTCCAAATTAAGAAAAACTATTTACTGTTGTATTGTTACCTTGAAAAGGTGGAAATTGTCCCGAGAAGACTATTTTTCTGAATTTCAGCTAGTAGACAGACCCCTGAATAAACACAATGCAATTACTTTCACCATGAAAGGAATCCAAGATGACCAGGAACTATACCTGAAGACAGCACATAAAACAAGTCACTTTTCATGAAATCTTCATACATGACATTCTGTAGGTGATCTCTGTTGGTGATGATAACACAATATCATCTGCGTTTAGCATTAAACTGACATTCACTCCACCAATTTCAATGCCAAAGTTCAGATCTTTAAACACAATAATAACTCCACAAACACAATTATTAACTCCTCTTCTTTCTGCCACCCCCACCCTGAGGGTCAAGTGCATACTTCAGAAAGTTTCCTAACTCTTTTGCTCTTTTGAAATTTGCTTCGGTTGCATTCCCATCCTGAGATAGGACCCATTCTGAAAAGTCCTTTTATAATGTAAACAATTTATATTTTCAACTATATGAATGGAAGAAAATCCTCAATTGCAAACTGATTATTCAATTAGACTATGAATTATAATGAATGACACGATGCTTACTGTCATATATTGTTTGCTATGGTCATGGTGAAAATGCTGACAAAGGGCATTTGGTAAATAACTTACCAGAGATGATTGAATACCACCTTGTATTTTTAAAAGAAAACTTGCCGTTTCGCCCATCAACATTCATTCTTGACATCAAATTGTTTGACATTGTCCTGCATAACAATCGCAGTTTGTTGTTACTCTGTCAGATTTTGTTTTCTTTAGAGATTCCCGGAAATGATTAGTTAAAATTAGATAGGTGTTGTACTGAAGTACAGGAGTCATAAATTGTAACAAAAGCCATTTATTACATTAGATGATGAGAAAACAAAGTGTGTGGTTTTATAAGTGCATCATCATCTTTCTCTTAATCTTTGTGATGGAGATGACTGGTAAACAAGGGAAATGTTAAAAACTTGTTACCTTAGCATTGTTCTTTTCATGTGATCCACAAAATTGATGCCACCCAATCTTCGAAGATTAGATTCCTGCAAACTCAATTAAAGATAAATCGTATTTTTCATAATTAAATGTTCCTTTATATATTATTTCTTTTATATGTAACATTTTAACCATTAAGGAATGTAAATCATCAAATCCATTCCAAATCAGTGTAAGAATTAAAGTCTATGGGTGCAGTTTTGTTAATTGTCCAATCAAAGAATCATTAGTGAAGTTACATATTTTGTAAATAAATAAAAGTTTTAAAAACTTATATACAATTTCACCCTTCACAAAGACATGCACAAATATTTTGTTGAGAATTTTCGTTGCATGATCTGAGAAAGATTTCCTTTCGCCATTCTCCATCCTCATCCCCACCCCCAAACCTACAATTACTATACATACGCTGACAGGGTTCAGAGCGTGCACTGGTCAATGCACAATTTACTGTTAGATTTATTCAAAGGAACATATTTTCATAATAATGTGATATATTATAAAATATTAAAGGATTCTATTTGATTTTGTATAGATTTATCTAATAAAATGTCAAATAAATGCATGCAAATATTTTGAAAAATAACAAAACAAGTTCATGGAAAACATGGGCTTCCACGAAAGTGAGAAACACGTACGCGACATACCGGTAACCTTCCGAGATAAACATGAACCCTAACTCGGAGCTTCCTGCTACATTAACATGATAGATTTAGACATGCTTACGTTTTCATTATACATGAATGAAATACTTACCGAATAAACACCAGCATTCCGAGAAGCTGTTGAAAATAAAACGATATTGCGGTGAACTTCGCCAAAGTGAAACGACGAACTGACAACGATCTACTGCCTTTGCGCATGTCCGGATATGATCAAACGAGGCGATCGAAAGTTTCAACATCTGGCGTTTGACAACAAATTGTCGGGAATTATAAGATTTTGACTTTTTATGGGAAAATATGAAATTTAATGCAGTAGGAAGACTGATGACATTATACCTAAAATCATTGATTTTTCATTTTCAGTTACGATTTATGCAACATTTCCGTCCGTTGATCGACGCACAATCATACAATATATTATATCATATCTGGGCCTAGGTCGATCTGGATCTTTTATCAAATTAATGTTCAGAAATGATAGTTGCTAAGTTGGATACCTATTGCCAATATATGGAACAAATGTACCCAGGAAACAATGGGTTGACATTTTGTTGGTTCCTTACGTTGAAACAACGTTGACAAGTGAACGAATCTCGACTAATTTTCTTTGGTCGCATGATAAACGTTGAATCAACGTTTATGAAAGGTTGATCAGCCAAACAACCAAACGTCCGTTGACTCAACGTTGTGTGTCCGCTGGGATACCTTTGATATTGAAGTGAATTAATGTTTGATACGTAGTTTCGCCAAGATTGGACCATTCAAATTCACTCAACAGGTTGAAGTCAGTAATTGACTAATCAAGAGCAGAATATGTGCCTTTTTCATGGTGTAAATATGTGTTTGAACAATCATTACTGATGCATAAATAATTATTTGAAAGTCCTTCAGCATTATACCTTTAGCGTTCATAGTTGCACCATCCGGCCAGAGTTGGTTGTGAAATTGTCTGTCTGCTTTAGATACGTGTCATACACGCAGAATATGATGAGTCAAGACAGAAAAACGTGTTATTTCAGCTTAAGTCGTAGCACCAAAACCCTGTGTCAACGGCTGGATCTCAGATGGAAAATCGTCACGATCGTCTAACAAACACACGGACATGGCTAGTCGGTAAAAAGAGAAACGAAAAAACAGACAACTACCGTCCCTTATCCTTCAGCGGTTACTTTAGAGAACCATTTGAACCTCTACACATGGGCAGATAAGAAGAGATATACTCACGAATACCTGTTAAAAGGCGAGGATCCTTCGTTTTGCATCCTTTGTGATGAAAGAATCACGGTCAAGCATGCACTGCTTGACTGTACTGACTTTTCCATCACAAGGGGTAACTTTTTCAATGTAAAAACGATGAAGAATCTTTTTAATAATGTACAAGTTCATTTAATTATTGACTTTTAAAACGAAATCGAATTAATTAATAATTTTTGTATATGTATTGTAAATAGAGTATGAATTTTCATTTGTGATAATGAATGAATGACTTTGACTGTTAGTGGCATTACCTTCAAAGGGTGTTGAAGTAGCGTAAAGTTATTGTCCCCCTGAGAAGGTATGTAAGTCCAATTTCATTCAAAGCCTTTTTTCATACCATGTGCTTTTAATCGTAGAATACGTGTTAGTTTAAAGTATGGCTAATTTTGACGACAACCGCCAACGGAGGGATGATGTATATCCAGCTAGGGTCCAAGTAGGCAGGTAACAAAGGTACTGTAAGTCAACATGTTCGCTACTATGGTGACCTGCCTTCAGTTGTTGGCGATCTATAGCCCGTTTTTTGTACTGTATTGCATTTCATATTTAAGATGTTTTTGATTTTCATCCTAGTTTTACAATTATATATCTGTTTACCAATAGTTTAATTACAAATATTCAGTCTGGTTTCCAGAAAAATCGAAGTACTATTGATCATGTAGTACGATTAGAATCCGATGTTAAAAATGCTATTATAAATAAACAACACGTACTATAAATTTTCTTCGATCTTGAGAAAGCATATGATACTACAACATGATCTTGGTTTAAGAGATCCTTTACCGCAATATATCACAGCTTTTAACCGACAGACAATTTCAAGTTGTCAAGTGTCAAAAAATTATAATCAGAGCGTTCCACAAGGCAGTAATTTGTCTGTAACATTATTTAGTATTTATATTCATCTTTCAAATGTTTCAACTGATTCAGTTGATGGATCCCATTTCGTGGAATATTTTAATGATTCTTGTCATGGTAAAAATATGCATGCAAATCTGTCTCAACAGAATTTACAAGAGTCAGTGTTAAAAAGGTTATTAAATTTTCTGAATCAGAAACTATTTCTGTGGAAAATATAAACCGTACAAAGACCCATAACATTTTAAAATGACACACCCATCAAAGCTGTAAAGGAGGCCAAGGTCCTGGGTCTTATTTTTGACTCCCAATTAACATTCTTACCGCACATTTATTAAATGCTTGAAAAGGAAATGCCTGAAGATAGTCGATTTGGTGAAAGTCGTTTCAAATTCTAAGGGGGGAGGGGACTTATGCAGATCACTCATTCGCTCAAAACTTGATTACGGCTCAATTGTATATGGAGGAGCCTGTGAATGAAACATTAAGAAACTTGATTCTATCCACAACCAATGTCTAAAATACTTTGTCTTGGGGCTTTCCATGATGTCTCCTATTGACAGTATTTACATTGAGGCAGACGAACCTTCTATTAACCAACTCAGTATTAAACTATCTTTGCAGTATGTTACAAAATATTATTGAAATGAGCTCAACCCTGCATACTAATGCGTGTTTATTGCCTTCAATAATTATCTCTGTGATAAAAAAAAATGTTCACTTTCTCCACCTCTCTGAATACCTATAAACAGCTAACACTGAGCTGGAAAATATATTTCTGTTCCGCCTGCTTTCGTCTCCTCCTTGGCACATAGTAAGGCCACAAGTCGACCTTACATTGTCCACATTAAAAAGATCAGAAACAAACGACTTACATTTTAGGCAAGAGTTTAATCAATTAAGACATGAATATAATACGTACAAATCCGTATTTACAGTTAGGTCCAAGAACAGTTGCTTGTGTCAATGGATCATGAAAAATATCCTCATGATTTTGTTGTAATCTTCCCCATTATCTGAAGAGAAATTAATAGTTTTCATTTCTGGGAGTTTTTGATGTTTTGTGGAATTAAGGTACATATTTAATGAGGAAAAATGTTTGGCCAACGTTTCACCACGATTATTGGCAATATTTATTAGTCAATAATTGATTTATTAGTCAATAATTGGTTTCCATCTTTCAGATGGTGGATGCTAGCTCTAGAGCTTTTACATATGATTTTCTGGATCAAGTACCATATTTTTTATGTCGGCGTCCCCGAATTGATTTTTGATAAATACAGTCGCCAATAATGGCGCCCAGACGGCATTCTCAAGACCAGACATGTCTTGTAATACGTGTTACGGCGTCATCTGGGGTGACGGGTTAGCCAAGTCGTATCGGCGAAAAACTCGGTTCCACACATGTATACAATAGGTGAAGCCCATGTCTGGTGTCCCACGATGTGAATATATTTCGAAAAGCGGCGTAAAACTAAACTCAATCACCCGTGAAGATCCGGGTTAGAATTGATCTCATCGTACCCCAATTGCGTAGGTCGATGCTCATGCTGTTGATCACTGGATGGTCTGGTCCAGACTCGATTAGTTACAGGTCCCTGCCATAAAACTGGAATATTGCTGAGTGCGGCGTAAAACTAATCTCAACCTTGAGGTTCAAATGTGTATATAATAATATTGCTTTCAGCTGTGGTTTTGTGTTTATACGGAATCGTTAATACACTCACCAACCAAAATCATAAATCTTTTCACAATATTACAAACATAAATATAGTTAATAATCCATAAATCGAGTCATTAACTGGCAGAGTAATTGCAGTTGTTTTAATGTGGTAATTCACTTATTTCGTAACAATGAAATCTGAGGCCAATTTCTTGGCCTCAAACTTCATCTTCGAGTTCCATTGCTTTATCATGTCACATAACATTGCTTCATCTTTAGATAAAAACACAGATAATCTAATTCAATTTTTTTCGATTAATTTGCATATAGAATAAGATATATGAGGGGATATCAAAAGTTCTAATTATCACAAAGTCTTATTCAGGGTACGAACTTTATTTTGCTTTCTTGTCCTTAGGACTTCCCAACATAGTCACCATCCCGAGTTACAATTTTCTCCCACCGTTTCTTGACTTTGCGCAGACCGGCTGAGTAGAAGTCCCCTGATTTAATAGAAAACCAACCCTCCACTTCTTGAATGACCTCGTTCTTCTTGTCAAAACGACGTCCACGAAATGGGTTCTTCATCCTGGGAACAAGAAAAAGTCACTTGGTGTGCCCATGGGTACAAGACGTCTGAAGAAATCTTCTTCATCCCTTCCAGAATCTCCAATGCCTGTCGTGACATGTCCCGTCGAGTCTGTCTTTGAAGAGGAGTCAGTAAGTGAGGATCCCAGCGTGCTGACACTTTTGACATGTGCAGCTGTTTATGAAAGATGCTCCATGCACTGCCATAGCTCAAGTCGGTCTCATGCATAACCATTGGTATTGTTAAACGGCGATCTTCCTGAACCAGCGCCTCGACTTTGTTCACTGTGTCCATATCATCAGTAAGTGAGGGGCGTCCACTTCTTGGCTCATCTGTGAGAGACATGTTACCGGTTTGGAAATTCCTTTTCCATCTCACAACAGTGTCATAGAAGGGACTATCATCACCATCAACAGATTTCATCTCATCGTGAATTTGTCTTGCAGTGCAGCCCTTCAAGTGAAAGAACCTAATGACACTGCGCGCTTCAGTCTTCTTCATACTTGGAGGTACTGGTGTGTATGATCAACTAGCACAAGACTGAATTTAATGAAGTAGATTGTTCTTGGTCCATTAACTAGTTATGGATTACTGATGTTACAGTCAAACTTTTATCCTGATTACTCAGTATCTTCTTGGTGATACTTGAAACTTCCCCTCGTATATTGTGTTTAAACTCCTTGATGCATTCGGGATCTTCATGTAATGTGTTGACCTCACACTTCATTTTCCGTCTTGTTAAAACTTGTTTTACACATCTTTTAGTTTTCAGTTTATATATATATGGAATAAGAATCAAATTGTTTTACCTATTACATTAAAAACGAAGAGAGACACAGTTACTGCCGAATCGCATTTAGGATATCTATATATTGTACAAGATTTCTGATCTTCTTACCCTCGACGATACGGGTTAGACTTGATCTTCAGTTACCCATGCTTGTCGCAAGAGGCGACTGAGGGAATCGTCAGACTTGGTTGACACATGTCATCGTATCTCAATTGCGGAGATCCATGCTCATGCTGTTGATTATTAGATTGCCTGGTCTAGACTCGCTTATTTACAGACCGCAACCATATAGCTGGAATAGTGCGACGTAAAACTAAACTAACTCACTCACTCCCACTCCTTCCCTACAAAGACTGCAACCTGCAAACAAGTGAGAAAGTAAGTTAGTGAGTTGAGTTTTACGTCGCACTCAGCAATATTCCAACTATATGGCGGCGGTCTGTAAATAATCGAGTCCGGACCAGACAATACAGGAATCAACACCATGAGCATCGACCTGCGCAATTCGGATACGATGACATGTGTCAACCAAGTCAGCGAGCCTGACCACCCGATCCCGTTAGTCGCCGCCTACTTCAAGCATGGGTTACTGAAGATCAATTCTAACCCGGACCTTCACGGGAGTGTTGAGAAGACAGCCCCGTGATGTGGAGTGTGGACCATAGTGCCACAATATCGTGTTTACTTAATTACCCGATCGCCGATATACAGACCCGTGTCAGTTATATTCGGACACTTGACGTCATTTCCATAGACTTACATGTTATTTCAGTGTAGCATAAATAATTTTCATGAGATGAGTTTAAGATAGATCCTTATAAAATTTGACAGGCAAATTTGAAATCATCTCTGTGCACATAATTTCAGTTCAATTTTCCGACCACTATTAAACTAATGACATCACATTTATCAACTTACGTATAGTTCCACAATGCACAATCCCATAGGCCGCAATGTTAAAGGAATTCACGGCACTGCACATATGTTGATTAAATTGTTGCCATTCGATAAATAAGCACCGGAAAATTAAACAGAAATTATGTGTAACATATGTTATGTGATTGTAGGTAAGATGATTCCTCACAAATGTGCAACATTTAACTTGAATCATACGAAAATTAAATTCCTGAAAATTATATATGCTACACTAAATTAACATGTAAGTCTATGGAAGTTACGTCAAGTGTCCGAATATAACAGGCACGGGTCTGTACCTATTTCTCCAGGGCACATGGTTCTTTAAGCATTGCCTGTACATAAACCTGTCACGTGTGCGTATGGACTTTCGCTGTTGACAAAATGAAAGCAAAATCTTTATGTTGCACAAATAACATTCCGATTAAAATTCCTTTGATGTCCAAAGCTAAATGTCTTTCAAACAAGTATGTACCTCGTTTCTCCAGGGCAAATAATTCTTAAATCATTGAGCATTATCACATCTGTCCGAGCTGTAAATATATCAAACAGTCTTATGCCTCATTTCTCCACAGCAAACAATTCTTAAATGATTCATTATTGACACACCTGTTAAATATATGAAAAAGGGGGACCACACGATGTATCTTGAGCGTATATAAGACGAAATCCAATTGCCTTTCGTCACTTCGTCACATCCTTGCTGATTGGTAAGTGTGGTTTGCTTTCAATACGTTTAAGCATTTTCAAGTAGAATTATAAACAAATGTTATCACTGACAGATTGCCCAGGGATTTCACTGAGAAGTAGCATTGCTACATCATTGAAATATATCCATGTTCCTCGTTTTACAAGATAAAACGATTTGGCATGCAGCTTTCATTCATTGTGGCTGAACGTGAAACGTGTCAAAAAGGCATGAGATATGTATTGGTGCAAAAAGGTTCTTTGACGAAATTCCAAATGAAGGGTTATCCAATATACTAAATATACGGAGATTATATGCGGAATATTCATCGATTGTTCGCAATTTTACTGCAATTATGATAAAATGATTCTGTCGTTCTGCACGTTAGGCCAAACAAGATAAGCATGAAGTTGCAAGGGCACAATCATCAGCGATGTTTCACTGGATACTGATCAGTTATTGAACCCTCAGCTCGGAATATGTTACAATCATCCTTCTTCAACAAAGACAATAATTCTCGTCATTGTGAAAATGTTTACTCGCTCAATCCATGTCCATCTTGACCTAACCGTAGGGCCAAGTGTTTGTGAAATCTCTCTATTTAGTTGTAAGTATATACCAAAACAGAAATCCCCGAAGACACAGACGCGAGGGACGTAAATACCAGTGAGGAATACATTACGGATAATATCACCGAATGATACACTTAAATCCAAGAACGATCACTACTGGTCCCGTTCGACATGTTGCAGATATACACCAAGAACGTAAATTAAGCACCCCTGTATTTTTGCAGTGGGTTTTTCAACACGTACATAAAACTTCTTGTGGTGACCACGATGGAAAAACATGAGTTTCTTTGAACAGTATGACCCCTTGACTCATGAAAACAACAAAATGATTGGGATCCATGTTGTTGTATTATGATAATTGCTCATTTAAAGAAACACACACTTATTTTCATACAAAACCATGTCTGTACAAGTATGGCCCTTCACAAGTCATGCTGAATATATTGGTGAATGTCATTTTGCGTGTCTTACACAATTCAAGGTCAATACCGTGTGACTGTATGACAGCCAGCACTCTCCTTATAACCCCTGGCGGCCTCCTGATACTCTGAAAGGCCAGACTACGCCATTCCTCGTGTAAAGCAGCTTCCAATTGTGCCAGGTTCTGTAAAGGAGGATCCCTTTGTTGCACATAACGACCAATCATATCCCCGATATGCTCCAAAGGGTTAAGATCGGGGTTCATTCAATCGTGAGATATGTCAGGGGGTGCTTAACTGAGTCATTTGTGTATACATCAAATACATACCTAAAATTGCATTGTCTTTACCCACAGAAATATCCACCATGAAAACCTTTGCTGTAGCAGTCTGTTTGGTCCTGTTGGTGGCGATGGCCTCAGCCACATACAGACAATACGGCGGAGGCTACGGAGGATATGGAAGTGCATACTATCCAAGATACGGATATGGAGGAAATGATGCATGGAACAACCAAGACTTCAATCAGTATGCCAACATCAATCAGCAACAGTCCAACAAGCAAAAGGTCGACCAAGATTACTATCGTCGTGGTGGACATGGATTCTTCTACCCCGGCGGCAAGGGCCATTGGTGATAATATGATTGTCCATTCACATTGTCCATAATGCAGGACCATAATCTTTGCTTATGTGACTAATATGACCTGAATAAAAACGTAAGTGCTATAATTCATTCAGTCCTTTGTCATACCAGTTTTGTTTGATTTTTATTTATGTTTGGTTTTTTTGGTGTGTTTTTGTGCTGATCTTTTAATACGTTTCTGGGCTACTTCGCGCCCCTTCATCAGGTAGCTTTTCGAAACGGGCTCCAGGTCCTCAGAGGTGTCTTGTCTGTCGGAAACTCTTTGACGGTCATAACACACATTGCAGGTTAATCAAACACTTAACGGACAGACTAAGTACTCAGGGGCAATGACTAGCTTTCTTAATTCTAATCGTCAAGACCATTATCGAAAATGGACTCAGACATTACATCATTCATCCTGGGCAACAAACAGTTGAAAGATTGTCCAAACATTTACTCACGGGAACTTTAACAATAATTGATTTTATAAAGCCTGCAATGACTGAGTGAGTGAGTGAGTTAGTTTAGTTTTACGCCGCACTCAGCAATATTGCAACTATATGGCGGCGTCTGTAAATAATCGAGTCTGGACCAGACAATTCAGGAATCATCAGCATGTGCATCGATCTACGCAATTGGGATAAAATGGCATGTCTCAACCCAGTCAGCGATCCTGACCACATGTTCCCGTTAGTCGCAACTTACGACAAGCATGGGTTACTGAAGACCAATTCTAACCCGGATCTTCACGGGTGCCTGCAATGAAGCTGGTATAGTGTGTCTCGTTCATAGTGAGTAAGTGAGTTAAGATTTTTAGTCACATCAGCAGTATTTCAGCCATATAGTGACTAAACCAAGATATACATTCATGACACATACACCCAAAATACATAAAAACGAAGAACAGTAGAAACAACTAAAATATAACAGAAATAGATGTAAAACTAACATGTGAATCTAGAGACATTCAGGGTAAAAATCTCTATCACAAATGGAAACTTTAGAGACATCAAGTGTTCCATAGTACAGTGATTGCGTTATGGATGAAGGTTCAGGTATAATAATATCTTCTTGAAAGGATACGTTTTCAAGCAAGATTTGAAACTTATGAGAGAATCCGAAAGTTAAATGTTGACTGGAAGAGAATTCCACAGACCAACGTGGTGTTCTAGTGTGGGAAGGAACTTCTCATGGTCAAATGTATCAAATCTGGCACTCAAATCCACAGCATCTGGGGTCATTAATAACTGTGAGAAAAAGTGCCTCAGTGGAATGATAAGCCGACTGAAAGCCATCCTAAATATTGCTCGCAGACAAATAATCCATGAGCCGCTTCCTTCCACTCAATCAGCTTTGACAGGAATGATAGATTTGGAACTGGTCTGTCCTTTTCATGATGTTTAACTCCCACTTTCCGTTTTCGATGAGAACTGGTGCATCCTTCAAAATATTTGGAAAGGCGCCACAAAACAAACTCTTGTCAATGGTGGCAGTGCACGTGATTACTGGAAGTAAGTTGTCGAGATGGTCCACCACAGGTTGAATTTAAATCACTCTGACACGTTGTCATTTTAGCAGATTTAATCAAGTCATTGACGTCAGACTGAGTAAAGGGTTGAAATTCAGGTAGACCTGATCCCATGAAACACGACTTCTCAAAAGGAGTGATCTGCTGACATTATTGAACATAGTTTCTGATTTAGATTCACAGAGTGTGTTGAACTGATCAGCCAGATCAGAGGCACTATCTGACTGGGGAAATCTACCTTTGTCCTCTCACATATGAGTGAGTTCATGAAGTTATGAAACTGGCGTGGGAGTTAGTCCTTGAATTCCCAGGTCTGTTGTTTTGACGTTTTCACTCGCGAATGAGTTTAAAAATTTAGCCTGATGATCTACTCCTAACTTAGACCTACACCATTTCCGTTCAGCGTGACGTCTTGTCTCTTTTGCCTTATTTGAACGAAAGACCTCACTTTAGAGCATGACTGTCCAATATATTTCTAAGTTCAAATTGTATTGGTGTGTCAACTCCTTTTTGTCTCCTTTAGTTTCTGAGAGATAAGAGCTAGCGGTGTTATCCCTGAACCTTCCTTGTCAATTCCTGCAAGATTGCCACAAGGTTTGGTGTTGATTTTGTGCGACAGTCTCAGGACATTTAGAGTCATTAAAATCTTTGATTGATGACATAAGCCTACCCCATACAGATACACTCGGATAAGGCCTGCTCACAAACCAGTCCAAGAATATGTCCAGACCTATGTATAGATAAACGTGGTGTTCCAAGGAATGCGATTCTAACAATGTGATTACTGTACTTCAGGCTTGTCACTTTCATTGAAATGCGAATTAAAGTCTCCAACAAAAAAACATGTCTTTTTTTTGAGTGCACAGAACATAACGTGGACAAATAGTCAACGAAATTTGATTGACACGGTTTGTTTTAGGTTGATGTGGGTGGTCTATATAAACACAGGATTCCTACTGTTGTGTTAAAGGGTGCAAGTGTCAGATCAATGTCCTCAATTGAAACATTTGATGTCTTAGATTTGGCGAGAACCACAAAAGTCCTTCCTTATGTAGCAAAGCGACACCACCACCCCTTCCCATCCTGGGGACGTGTGTGACGAAAACCAGTTGTTGTCATTTCTGATGTCAGTGCCTCGTCATCTGTATCCAATAATCAGGAGTTGTAGAGATCTTAACGCCTAAAACCGTTTGCAAGCCAATGTGTGCACAGATTCAACATAATCATTCTGACAGAATCCCCAGACCTCGGCACCATACAGCAGAATAGGAGCTATTTTCATATCAAATATATCTTAAAGTATAATTCATGAGATATATTACCAAGCTTACTTATAATTTTAAGAACACCAAATAAAGCCTTTTTACCTTGCAAAGCTGCATTAGAATAATGACTAGACCAAGACAAGCCCCTTGTGAATGTTATACCTAGATTCTTATATGAAGTTACCGCTTCCAACTTCCTACCATTATAGGGGTGGTGGGGTAGCCTAATGGTTAAAGCGTTGGCTCGTCACGCCGAAGACCCGGGTTCGAATACCCACATGGGTACAATGTGTGAAACCCATTTCTGGTGTCCCCCTCCGTGATGTTGCTGGAATATTGCTAAAAGCGGCATAAAACCAAACTCAGTCAGTCAGTCAGTCCTACCATTATAAAACCAAATTTCTCTTTTTGATAAAATACCACCTTTCTGAAAAACGACAACTTTTGTCTTATCCAAATTGACCTCAAGACCATATTCTATACATAACTTTTCTAAAACATCGATGCGGTTCTGTAGCCCTCCAATAGTATCAGATATAAGTGCGATGTCATCCGCAAAAAGAAGAAGAAATATTTGAATAACATCAGGATGTAATTGAATACCTGGACCTGAATTTCGTTCTACCTCAACAACCAACTCGTTGATAAAAATCGAAATCAACAGAGGGCTAAGGACACAGCCCTGACGAACACCACGTGAACAAGGGAAAAATCCTGACAACACATTATCAAATTTTACGCTAGCCTTAACGGATGAATAGATGGACTGTATAGAGTTAACCATTTTGGGGGAAACACCTCTAGATTTCAAAACTGAACATAATTTCAAACGACTTACACTGTCGAATGCCTTAGCAAAATCCACGAACACACAATAAAGTTTAACCTTTTGCTTACTAAGGTATCTCTGGACAATAGCCTGGAGGGTAAAGATATTATCAATGGTGGAGTAATCATGACGGAAACCAGCCTGTGACTCTGCAATTTTACCATATGCTTCACACCAATACGTTAACCTCCTGTTTAGTATAGACACATAAAGCTTGCTAAATACAATAAGGAGAGAAATACCTCTATAGTTAAATTGAGAGTGTATATCACCTTTCTTATACAAAGGAACAATGACAGCCTCCGACCATGATTCTGGAAAGTAAGCATGTTCAAACATGACATTGAAAAGCACTGTAAGATGTGGTACCAGAATGTCTGTTGTTTATTTGAAAAATTCTGGAATTAATAAATCAGCACTTGAGGATTTGCCACATTTCAGTCCTTCAATGGCGGTTAAAATTTCTTCTTGTGTTATAGGAGTCTAAAATGGAGAATGTCATATCATCACAAATTTCAGAGTCAGTTTCATCGTTAACATTGACGTCTTCAGCAGTGACATCCTCTGATATAAACAGGTTTTTGAAATGATCAGCCCATTCAACAATGGTTATATTAGGAACACAAGTATAAGCAGTATGGGACAGCCCTTTTAATGTAGACAAGAATGATTTACTGTAATGGAGACATGTTGAAATTGTATTGTTTACAAGTTCATAATATGTTTTTCTTTTATTTCTAAGTAGAGATGTGTAGGCATTCCGGGCTTTAATATAATTATTTAGATGAACATCATTTATGTGACGACGAAATACTTTAAGAAGTCGTTCCCTTTCTGATCTATGGAATCTACATTCCGCATCAAACCATGGTCCGGAGTGTATGGGTTAATTTTGTTATGGCGGTTCATACTACCGGCTGCTTCACATACCGCTTCTGTAAACTGAGTGACAACCTCATCAATGTCTTCAACGAGTAGTGTACATTTCTCAAATATGTCAACAACAGCAGGTAACAACAAGTTCTCCCTGAACTGTTGGAGATACCCCATGTCCCATACATAGCGGTCCGTCACACGTATTGCAAGTGCTCCTTCAGCTCTGTCGTCGGTGGCAGGATCACGTGACTGAACTGAGCACGTTAACGGTAGATGGCATGACTCGGCTCGTGAAACAACTTCAAAATGTTTACAATATGGAAATAGGCTATTAGATACAATAATATAATCGATTACACTAGATCCACTCTGATTAATGAACGTAAAGTCGCCGATACTGGAATCTGCACCACAACGGCCGTTTAGGATGGACATATTAAGAGCAGCACATATATTCACCAGACCACGACCAGCACTGTTGATAATATCATCACACGATGACCTATCAATGTTCACACTATCCTCCAACGAAGACATATCCTCATCCCCTAAAATATCAGAGATATCATTAAATGATACCTTTTTAATATCCAATGAGTAAATTTATTCGGTAAATTGTTATTATTCAATAAACTGAATATTTATTGTAGTGTCTGTATAGGATTATTTTCAACCAGCAGGAAAGCTCAAGTGCGCCTTGTTCAGAATGGTCTTCTATCAAGAAACTCAAGACAGAAATTCAAGAAGATCCACGAGATCCTTCTTCACGTCTAGACACAGAACACAGACAATTTCTCCAAGTTCATTCCTGCCCAAGGCAGCTACTTGCTATTGTTACTGAAGGACGTCACCCGATCCAACACTATGAACTCATATAATTATTGAAACAATCTGTATATGCTGTTTCGACACTATACATAGATGAATAAAATATTGAAACAATTTTATAGTTGATAATAATAAAAAAAATTGCTGGGGTGAAACAACCTCTAAATGGGGTGAAACAACCGGGTGAAACAGCCTGGGGTGAAACTGTGCTGGGGGTGAACGTGTTTTGGGTGAAATGACCCGTTACCATACAGAGTACATGTGTGGCGCAGGAGGGGAAACGTCATACCGAGTAGTGTGAGGTTAGCCAATTTCAAGGAAGCAAAGTGTAGGCTTTGGTAGCATTTTGTCCTCAAACGATGGAAGTAATCTTTTGGAGCGTGACTGATTATAAGCATTACTGTCAGTTGGGTTTCTTTTAATAAAACGATGTGCGTATTAAGTTTCTCTGTTTGCAATATCAAAGCAAATAGTTTTCTTTATAGGAAACTATATTCCGATTGAAAATCCTTTGAAACTATTAACTATAAATATTTCAAACAATGTTATGTCTCATTTGGCGGGGCAAATAATTTTAAAATGATGAGTATTTACACAGCTATTAAATATGTTAAAAAGGGGACCAAAAGATGTATCTTGAGCGTATATAAGACGAAACTAAATTGCCATTCGTCACTTCGTCACATTGTTGCACATTGGTAAGTATGGCTTGCTTTTAACCAGTTTACGCATTTTGATGTAGAACCAAATATTTCCAGGCTTTCCCGATAAAATAGTAGTTAGTTCGAGTATTCCATAGAAAATTACAATAGCTCTGACAGTGACGTGAGATACAGAGATGTATCATAAAGCATATATTTATTGAGCCATTCTCACTAAATTGAGTTGAAGTGGCGTGACAGGTTTATTAGCGTGACAAGGTCCTGTGTCACCGATCATGGAGATCTGACACCAAGCATTTGAGACTGTAGATACAAGGGTGTCCTCCCATTCTTCAGACAGCCATTCTTCGGACAGTCATTCTTCAGACAGTCATTCTTCAGACACTTCAGACACTTAATTACCCTCATCCCACAGCTTAATTAGCCTGACCCGTGAAGATCCGGGGTAGAATAGGTCTTCAGCAACCCATTCTTGTCATAAAAGGCGACTATGCTTGTCGTAAAAGGCGACTAACGGGATTGGGTGGTCAGGCTCGCTGACTTGGTTGACACATGTCATCGGTTCCCAATTGCGCAGATCGATGCTCATGCTGTTAATCACTGGATTGTCTGGTCCAGACTCGATTATTTACAGACCGCCGCCATATAGCTGGAATATTGCTGAATGCGGCGTAAAACTAAACTCACTCACTCACTCACTTCATTAGCCTACTCAGACTCAACGTTTTATTCCGTAACTGAAGAGGCCTTAGACCTTTTGTACATAAAACATACATAAAATTATATTCGCCCGAGTAGTAACTTTTACCTTTTTTCAAATATTACTATTTTTCTTTCTTTGCAATGTGGCATGGAATATAAACATTGCTAAATTCTGAAATATATAAATGTTTGTACTTGTTAGTAATGATATAAATTTAATAACATTGAGATATATATAAAAATGATTTGGTAAATATTTTCTTCTAAGATCTGAATACAGAAAACAAAAGAAAGATAGACAGACAAAAGTATACGTCCTTTTCTGAGCATTTTTAACGACGGATGCTACCGGTAGGGTAGTACATGCTTGCTTTTTTTTGCGAACACCTGGTGTCATCACTGACTTTTTTTAGATAGCGTAAAATTATTGTCCTCCGGAGAGGGTACGTAAGACCCAAAACTTTCAAAGTAAAATTTAAACATACCAAATTTGTTAAACGTAGCATTTTTGTTATTTTACGGCTTCTGCTAAATTGTCCTACAATCGCCAGTGGCTGAGGGGATGGTATACATGGGTCCATGCAGGTAGCAAAGGCACTGTAAGTCACCATGGTCCCTAGTATGGTGATGTACCTTCAGTCGTTGGCGATCTATAGCCCATTTTTACATTGTATTGTCCAGAAATAATGTTCTACTTTTAAAGATATATGCTAGCTGGTTTTTACTCAATCTGTGATAATCTAGTGGTTTTACTGTCCTTCGTTGACAGGGTTTTATATATTATATGTATGTATTAGGAATTTAGAACTAGTTTGAGTCACGATATGGCTGAAATATTGCCGATGTGACTTTAAAACTTTACTCACTCACTCACTGATCTTTTAGGTGTTTATTCGTATGATTATCACAGCTATTATTCCCTTTTACACCAAAATGATTTTTGTCTGTGGAAGGTCAAGACTGGGTATACTTTTGCGTTGACTTTCTATGATCACGGCCAGATTAACTTTTTTGGAGTTGTCAGTAAACATAATATCTATGAAAAATATTGACCGACTTATTAAATAAACGCAAAGCAGATCATCATACTTGAAACAAAGCCATCAGTCATAAAATCGTGTTTGGGTATACGTGAGCAAAGGAGTGGGTGAGTTTAGTTTTACGCCCCAGTCAGCAATATTCCAGCTCTGTGGCAGCGGTCTGTATATAATCGAATCTAAACGGTGACGTGTGTCAAGCAAGTCAGCGAGCCTGTCGATCCGATCCCGTTAGTCGCCTCTTACGACATGCATGGGTTATTGAAGATCAATTCTACCTCGGACCTTCACGGGTACCGTGAGCAAAGGGATAGTGAAAGGGATATGTCATGGTATAGAAGGTAACATGGGTGTACAAAAGACAAGATTAATACAAGACCATTCTCTTTCCGATTGGTCGTCCGTCCGTCCGTCTGTCACACCAAGTGTCGTCACACTAATTATGTAGGGTTATCCATGATACAACCTTTTTGAGGAAATTGTTCTCAAATGCTTCTAAGAATATCTGCGGAATGTCTACCGATTATTCCCAATTCTACAGCAAACAAAGATAATGAAATGCTGTACATTTTTCATCCGTTTGGCCAGTCTGCTGTAATTGCCAAGTAATCACGTTATCAAATTATCTGATCTGTCCTTTTACTGATCAAAAATCTCCAGAAAGGGATCGGGACAATTGCCGCCCAAGACAAATGCCACCCAGTTAATTTTACTACAATAGTGAGGACAACTGCCATCAAGAATTTGTATGTAATTTTATTTGAGAAAATGAATGCAGGTTGTCAATAAACACAACTCTAGCTGATGAAAGTCAATATATTCATATTATATTCATATTCTGACTTTGATCAACTTGTCACCACGACGTAATTTTGACTTTGGTGAAGACCTGTTGATTTAAGACATATTTACTAAAATAATTGAGAGAATGTATTGAAAGAAAAAAGTGAAAACACAAATGTTGGGAACAGTGGTGTAATTAACAGGGATGCAGGCATTATGGACATTTGGGCAAAAATACTGATGCACTTTGGAACTTGAGCATAACTGAAGTTGTATCATTGTCTTTACCCACAGAAATATCAGGCATGAAAACCTTTGCTGTAGCAGTCTGTTTGGTCCTGATGGTTGCGATGGCCTCAGCCACATTTGGAGGCAGAGGATACGGATACTATCCAGGATACGCATATGGTGGAAATGACGCATGGAACAACCAAGACTTCAATCAGTATGCCGACATCAATCAACAACAAGACAACAAGCAAAAGGTCGACCAAGACTACTACTCTCGTCGCGGACGTGGATTCTACTTCCCCAGCGGCAAGGGCTATTACTGATGATATGATTGTCCATTCACATTGTCCATAATTCAGGACCATAATCTTTGCTTATGTGACTAATATGACCTGAATAAAGCCGTCAATTCTAAAATTTGCATTGCCAATTTTGTTTGATTTTTGTTCTGACAAGTGTTATCCTGGTAATTTCTAATTAAATGTTAGAGGAGATAGTGTAAACTGAGGTTCTCTCAACATCCTGAGCTGACATCCATAGCTGACATCAGGTCACTGGAGGTTTCTCAAACTGTTTGGCATCACAATACACAATTATTGACTTCTAGTGAGGTTCCTTATCTAGCGTGACGCACGCAGTGCGGAGTTCACAGATGAAATATCCCAATCTATTTTTAGCCACGGGTTCTTGGATTGTTATATCAACCTCTCGCGACGTGTCGAGGTTGACATCGCTTAGCGTCAAAGCTGTCATGTGACCAAGTGGGCCAATCAACAGGGCGGAAATCTACCCGTCATATGATAATATACATTGCAGATTAGGTATGTAGCCAGAGGCAGTGAGGAGATTTGATAATAACAATTAATAATTAATTTTTATAGCGCCTAGTATCCATCTGACTAGTTTCTTACTGGACGCCGTAATAGGAATCTGATTACCCAAGCTGCCAGTGAGGCGCTGGAAGGTTAATAGTCAAATAGTTTTCTGCTGAGTGAACAGAGCCAATTTTGAACAAACACACTTGCCTAAGGTAAAGACATGTGTATCATATGTGCTTCGTTGTGGGTCGTGACTTTAGTCCTAGAAGCTCTCAGGGTTCAAGATGTCAAACAAGGTCACCCATCAAAGTATGTCCCTGAGTTTCAGAGATATCAGAAGCAACAGGAAAAGACAAAACTTAATTTCGAATCACATAACGGTGAAGATTATAATGAAGTGTTTTCATTACATGAGCTACATACTGCTCTTGAGCAAGCTCATGACACTGCAGCGGGTGATGACAATATACATTACCAGCTACTGAAACACTTACCTGAACAATGTCTGATGACTCTTTTAGATATATTTGACCAAATATGGACGTCTGGAGAATTTCCTCCTTCATGGCGTAATGCCATTGTAGTCCCAATACCAAAACCTGGCAAGGATCATACAGATCCGTCGAATTACAGACCAATATCTCTAACTAGCTGTGTCTGTAAAACCATGGAACGTATGGTGAATAATAGATTAACTTGGTATCTTGAAACCAATAACCTTATAACAAATATTCAATGTGGTTTCAGGAAAAATCGTAGTACCACTGATCATTTGGTACGATTAAAATCCTTTGTTAAGAATGCTATAGTAAATAAACAACATGCTGTATCAATTTTCTTTGATCTTGAGAAAGCTAATGATACGACCTGGAAGCATGGCATTTTGAAGGATTTACATGATTTTGGTTTGAGAGGCCGTTTGCCTCTTTTTATATCACATTTTTTAAAAGACAGGCAATTTCAAGTCCGAGTGGGTTCTACCCTGTCTGACCATTATAATCAGGATCAGGGTGTTCCACAAGGCAGTATTTTGTCTGTCACATTATTTAGCATTAAGATTAACAGTTTATCCAGGGTTTTAAACGATTCAATTGATGGATCACTTTTTTGTGGATGATTTTAATATTTCTTGTCGTGGTCAAAATATGCATACTATTGAACGGCAATTGCAGTTGTGTTTAAATAAAATAAATAAATGGTGTCTTGAAAACGGCTTTAAATTCTCTAAATCCAAAACTAATTGTATACATTTCTGCCGTAAATATAAGCCTCATAAGGACCCAGAACTATCTTTAAATGGCACTCCCATCAAAGTTGTAAAGGAGACCAAATTCTTGGGCCTAATTTTCGATTCCCATTTAACATTCCTGCCACATATTAAATCCCTTAAAGCTAAATGCCTGAAGGCACTCGATTTGTTACAGGTTGTTTCCAATTCAAAGTGGGGAGGGGATCAAACTACCCTCCTTCACTTATACCGATCATTGGTACGATCTAAACTTGATTATGGCTCCATCGTATATGGTGGAGCCTGCAAAAGCAACCTTAAACTACTTGATTCTGTTCACCACCAAGGTCTAAGACTCTGTCTT
Organism: Haliotis rubra; assembly: GCF_003918875.1. Classification (NCBI taxonomy): domain Eukaryota; kingdom Metazoa; phylum Mollusca; class Gastropoda; order Lepetellida; family Haliotidae; genus Haliotis; species Haliotis rubra. Next base: position 467,406 of record NW_025767164.1, read on the forward strand.
GGATAATTTAGAACTTCTCCAGTTGATAGTCTCTATGTTGAGGCAGATGAGCCTTCTCTTTCCCAACGCCGTATTAAATTATCTTTACAATATATTACCAAACTATATTCTAACGAGTCTAACCCTGCATTTAACTGTGTCTTCAATCCTCTTTATGAGGATTTGTATAACAAAAAGCCTTCTCTTGTTCCGCCTCTTGGGCACAGAATTAAACCATTCCTTTCTGCTGCTGGCATTGAGCTGGAGAATATATCTCCTTCTCGTCTTCTTTCTTCTCCTCCCTGGCAATTGGTGAGGCCAGACGTTGACTTAACATTAACCACATTTAAAAAATCCGAAACTAATGATTTACAGTATAAACAAGAATTTAGTCAATTAAGAAATAAATATAATACATATTAATCCTTATATACAGATGGATCCAAGGATGGTGGCGCGGTTGCTTGTGCCACTGTCATTGGGTCTGAAACAATATCTTCCAGATTACCCAATGACAGTTCAATTTTCACAGCAGAAGCAAACGCAATACTAACAGCTCTTAAATATATTAATAAACACCGTAAATATAAACAATATATCATCTTTTCAGATTCTCTTTCTTGTCTTCAGGCTATTAAAAATCTTTCTTGCAAACATCCACTTTTATTAGAAATTATTGAATTGTACAATGAACTTGCTACTGGCCAATGCGACATCGTCTTTTGTTGGTTACCCAGCCACGTTGGCATTTCTGGGAACACAATGGCTGATATTGCTGCTAAGGCAGCACTCAACAAATCTGTGACACCACTTCTGCTCCCATACTCTGATTACAAAGCTAGCATTAGAACTTACATCCGTGATCTGATGCAAAAGAAGTGGGATGCCCAAGTAGGTATCAATAAATTACATGCAATCAAACCAACTATCGGTTACACTTACTTCGGTTGTCAGTCCAGATTTGAAGAGGTCATCATACGACGATGTCGTATTGGCCACACGAGATATACGCATGAGTACCTATTAAAAGGTGAGGATCCTCCGGTTTGTATCCCTTGTGATGAACGAATCACGGTCAAGCATGTCTTGCTTGACTGTGTTGAGTACTCCATCACAAGGGATGTCTATTTCAAATCCCGAACTATGACGGATCTTTTTACTAATATAAGTTCTCATTTAATTATTGCATTTTTAAAAGCATTAGATTTGTTAACTGATTTGTAAATAGATAAATATTTTATTATTGGTAATTTAAATTAGTAACTGAGATTGTTAGTGGCTGTACCCTCAAAGGGGGTTGAAGTAGCGTAAAATTATTGTCCTCCTGAGAGGGTACGTAAGTCCCGAAACATTTAGTCAATTTAAGTATACCAGGTTTTTAATCGTAGAATATGTGTGCTTTTAATTTATGGCTAGATTTCTCTTCTGTCGCCAATGGCTGAAGGGATGGTGTAAATCCAACTAGGGTCCATGCAGGTAGCAAAAGTAATGTAAGTCCCCATGGTCCCTGTTGTGATGGCCATCACGAAGATTTAAATAATACTCCTGCATTTTAATTACAAAATTCATAAGTTATAAAAGCTTGTAAATGATTAGGCATCATGACATATCTGTTAGGTATTTCCCATCTGTATTTTTGATAGTTTATGGCAGTGCAGAAATTGTTATTATAATTATCGTGTAATTAGTTTTGCAGCTATATACGAGTATTATTGGCAACCTCGTTTTCACTTAATTCAGTGTTTTGAAATCTGTTTTGGTAAGAAATCTAGCAAAAGATCGTAGCATGTTGTTTTGAGCATTATAACATGTATTGCATTCGTAAAACATCATAAGCTAGTGCCATCACATTACGCTATTTGTTTAGAACACAGTTGTACTTTGTAAGAGTCAATGTCAACAACGTCTCCTGTCAGAACGATCTTGTTTACCTTTTCAAGAGTTTTTGAATTGACCGTAACTTTTTGACATTTCCTCGCTCTAAGCGTCCAGTTACGAAAACTAACTATCCGATATGGATTAATCTTACCTTGTCCTTCGACAAACTGATCATAATCCCTTGACACTCGTTAATTATCCATTCTTTGGTGAATTTGTGATCAGGGCCGAGCTACATTGTCATGTTTTGGTGACGCCCGCCATTTTAACTTTGTGACAGCCAGTCTATTTCGCAACGGGGTTACCGCTACTTTTGACTCAGCTTAGTGTTTTGCATTGTAAAGTTTATGTAATCTTGTGAATTACGTAGAGGAACCCAGAATTGTACTTGATGATGTATCAGGTCATGTTTCAAAGCCGATGTTAATTCTGACAACGGGAACTATGTGATTCTCACTGTTGTATTCATACGCGATGTTCAGCATCATTATTTATGAACGTGTTTTTCATAAATATGACTTCCAGTGCCACTGTCAAATTGTATAAGGGGCTGAGTCATGTTTTTAAACATCTTATGTGTCAGATAAACTCCAATTGCCTCCTGACATCTGTAATCTTCCTCTTTGAATTGTCCATCATAATTCCCAGCCGATGCTACTTGTTGATATTACGTCCCCTCAGCAGGCAGCAAGGACGTAGCAAGACGTAGAGAGACGCAATTGTTGATCTTATGACATTGGAAGGCAATTAATGAATTAATTACACATAATTAATTGGTTGGTAAAAATAGTCATTTTCCTACCTGATTACCTCCTGAGATAATTCGCCTTCCTCTTTATTTCAGTGGTTTCATGTTGTGAAAGTAGATCCCTCAAAATAATAAGGACGTAACGGGACGTAATATCTCGTAATTTGATTGGTCTAGAACTGACATGTGACCATTTTCTCACACCTATAAATACGGTGAGACCCATGTTGGGTCATTCTGACTTTGGCAGTCTACAGGTCAGTTTCAAACCAAGGGCAGATAATTCAGCCCAAAAGTTCCCCTTGTCCTTACATAATTATAATAGCTGATGCTATAGATAGACTGCACTTTTCGAACACAGACGCAAATTAATATCTTAGTAACTATCAAGTTATTCAGATTACCCAGATAATTAAGCCATCACTATATCTATATAACAGTAAAGTCAAAGGTCATACTTATATTGCCCTAACACTGGTCCATGCACATAAACCTTAAGCTTGAGAGGGATCTACTTATTAGAAATAGCATTGTGCTGAAGTACATTTATACCCATGAATAAAAAGCTATTTATTCATTGAAAAGAAGTGTTTGACTCTTCCTGAAAACAAGACTGACAAGGTTTAATTGAAGTGTGAGTCCCGGCCGCCACACTGGTATGGTGATCTACCTTCAGTCGGTGGCGATCTATAGCCCATTTTTATATTGTGTTGTCCCCTATAGTTAAAATGTTTTAGACTCTATTGCTAGTTTTACATGTATATCTGTGATATTCTAGTTGTTTTACTGCCCTTCGTCGGCAGGTTTTTTATAATATACATATATTTCATTTCAATATCGAATGTTAAATATTAACTCACTCACTCACTCACCCATCAAAGAACTCTCCGCGCTCAACGTTGCTTAAATTCAACATATTTGTGACCTGAGGCTCTATGCACAGGACCTAACACTGGTCCATGCACATAAACCTTAAGCTTGAGAGGGATCTACTTATTAGAAATAGCATTGTGCTGAAGTACATTTATACCCATGAATAAAAAGCTATTTATTCATTGAAAAGAAGTGTTTGACTCTTCCTGAAAACAAGACTGACAAGGTTTAATTGAAGTGTGAGTCCCGGCCGCCACAAACTGGTGTCAGAAGTGGGATGTTTATATATTTAAACATCCTTGATACGAACCAAAGGACTCACAGTAAGGACCAGTGACAAGATGGCTACAGTATCTCCAGACGCTGAAGTTTCTTTTGACAAATGTCAGCAAACTGCAACACAAGAGGGACAAGGGGACATCTCTTTTGAGGAGGAGATACTTGATGAAGTTATTGAAGAGGCTGAATCAATTGATGAAGAGCCAAGCAATTCCAGTGGAGACATAAGGGTACGCCACAGAAGTGATATAACACCAAGAAGGCCAATGGCCATACCAAGAAGAAGGGCACCCTTCACAATTAGACCAGATTTCTATGATGGGACAACAGACTGGGAAGAGTACCTGTCCCATTTCAGGAATTGTGCAGAACTAGGTGACTGGCCCACGGACCAGCAACTCTTAGTGCTTGCTGCCAGCCTGAAGGGGGTTGCCAGGACGTTCTACATGGGACTGGCACCACATCAGAAGAGGTCACTGCATATGCTTGTTAGGAATCTCAATCACCGGTTTGGGAGTGAGAGACAACAGAGCTTATGGCTTTCAAGACTAGAAGTCAGACAGAGGCAGACTGCAGAATCAGTTGCAGCTCTGGCCGATGACCTGAGACAGATGACCCAAAGGGCATATGTAAACTTGGATAGCAGAGCACAGGAAGCTATTGCCCTTAATCAGCTGTATAAAACCGTTTCACCATAGCTCAAGTTTCATTGCATTGATAGAGGATGCAGGACACTTTCAGAAGCCGTGGAAGTCATTGAAAGGTTTGAAGCATTAGTTGGTGACCACCGAGAAAAGAAGAGACAAGTCAGGGCAGTAGGGGATAGAAATCAAGGAGAACTTGCTGCTATGCAACATGGAAGCACACCAAAGCCAAGAGATTGTGATTCAGGGTGATTGTGTACTGAACAAGATCATGGCGAGGTTAGAGAAGTTGGAAAAGGGTAACAACTTCAGATATGAAAAGAGAAATGATCGACCTCAAAGTCAACGGACTTGTTTCATCTGCAAATCAAGGGAACACTTTATGAAAGACTGCCCGATATACAAAAGATGCCAAGAAGAGATGTCCACATTTAATGTTGGGACTGGTAGGATGCAGGGATATGCCTTCCTGTCGACTCAGTAGGCCATGGGGAGACAGGAAATCCAAGGCCTGAAGATACTGGTATCCGAGTTGGATTGACTGGAAACTCTCAAGGGGGGTGGGATAATGGATTCTATATTCGAGGTGTTCTGTATGGTGTAGAAGCAAATGTCCTTATTGACAGTGGGTCAACCATGACAATTTTATCAAAGAGGATCTTTGACAAGATCAAGTTGGATGACGCTCCATTTCTGCAGCAAGGGGCCATCAAAGTTACAGGAGTCAATGGAGCAGGTTTAAAGGTTGAAGGGCATGCTGTCATGGACATTATTCTTGATGGACACAAATACACACATCCTATCTTTGTGTGTGAAGTTTTTCCAGATGCAATACTGGGTCAAGATTTCCTTTTGAAACATGTGAGTGCCATCGACTACAAACGTCTGAAACTAAATTCAAGGAATTCTTCATTAAGCTGTTGGATTGCATCTGAAGCTGAAATGAGCTGCCGTGTTGAAGTGAGTGAGACCACAGTTATTCCACCTCATTCTGGAGCCTGGATCATCATGAAGATACCCAGAGCAAATAAACTTGCCCCAGTTGGTATGATAGCGGGGAAAAGGGATCTTCCACCAGGATTAAATATACCTGATTGCATAATAGATACATCTGAAGAGGTCCAGAAAATAAATGTCCTCAACTTCAGTCCTGATGAAGTAAAGCACCATTGTAACATGGTTTTGGGATTAGCCGAGTCGCTGTATATTCATGAGGGTGTACATGACAGATGTGCTTCAGTCTACTGCGATGCCAATGCGGATGCTTCAAATTCACAGTCTACACACCTGCCTGGGCACCTCAAGGACCTTTGGCAAAGAAGCTCCAAGCATCTCTCCATTGATGAGAGTGCAGATTTGGCAATTCTTCTTGCGAAATACCAACAAGTCTTTGCAACTTCATCAGCTGACCTTGGTAGAACCTCACAAGTGGAACACCGCATCAACACTGGGACAGCCTGTCCTATTAGGCAACCTCCACGCAGGCAACCCTTAGGAAAACGGGAAATTGAAAAAAGAAGAGATCCAGAAGATGCTGGAACGGGGAGTAATTGAACCTTCAACTAGTGCCTGGGCATCTCCTGTGGTCCTTGTGAGCAAAAAAGACGGAACTATGCGCTTTTGTACAGATTATCGCCATTTGAATGATGTCACTGTTAAGGACGCATACCCTCTACCAAGGACTGATGATTGCCTTGATGCCTTAGCAAATTCAAAATGGTTCAGCACGATGGACTTAAACTCAGGATTCTGGCAGATTGGTATGGCAGATGAAGACAAGGAAGAAAACTGCATTCACGACCGGACTTGGACTCTATCACTTTACGGTGATGCCATTTGGACTGGCAAATGCACCATCGACTTTTGAGAGACTCATGGAACAAGTGCTTCGAGGTCTGCAATGGGAAGAGTGTCTACTCTTCATAGACGACATTATTGTTGGTGCCATGAGTGTGCCACAAGCTTTGCAGAGGTTGGAACGTGTCTTTGAACGACTACAGCAGGCCGGTTTGAAGCTGAAACCATCAAAGTGCATCTTCTTCCAGAAACGAGTGAGATTCCTAGGTCACATAGTGTCTGAGAAGGGCATAGAAACAGATCCTGAAAAAATAGCTGCTGTACAGAACTGGCCAGTGCCAAATACAACCAAGCAGATAAGAAGTTTCCTTGGCCTATGTTCCTATTACAGGAAATTTGTGGAGAAATTTGCCCAAATAGCCAAGCCATTGTACCAACTAGTAGAAAAGAAGGTAACATTTACCTGGACAGAAGAGTGTTCGAAAGCTTTCCAACACTTGAAGGAAGCACTGACTTCAGCACCGATTTTGTCGTACCCCATTCCTGGAACCAAATTCATTTTAGACACGGATGCAAGCGACAAAGCAACAGGAGCTGTACTCTCACAAGAGCAGGATGGAGCAGAGAGGGTCATTGCCTACATGAGCAAGTCCTTGAACTGTCATGAAAGAAAGTACTGTGTCACTCGCAAGGAACTCCTTGCCGTGGTGAATGCTCTTAAGCACTTCCATTCGTACTTATATGGGCAGGAGGTCTTAATCAGAACGGATAATGCAGCTGTCAGCTGGATGCGCAACCTGAAGAAGCCAACAGGACAAGTGGCAAGGTGGCTTGAAGAACTAGGGAGCTACAACCTTGCAGTTATCCACAGGCAAGGTAGGAAGCATCTAAATGCTGATGCTCTGTCAAGGAACCCCTGTAAAGCCTGCCTCAGACAGGAACAAGAACAGGAAGTGGAAGACTCTTCGGATGAAGAGGGAAGACAAATGGTCACAGATGACAGTAGACTGCAAGTGAGTAGTTTTACTGCAGTCAACCGAGCGGTCACAAGGAGTCAGATGAATCAACCTTCTGAGCCGTCAATTTCACTCGAAGGATGGACGCTCCCAGAAATCAGGCAGAAGCAGTTAGCTGATGAAAACATTGGCATTCTCCTTGCTGCCAAAGAAGCAGGAGCAAAGCCAGAGTGGAAGGAAATCTCACATAAGTCATCCATAGTCAAGACTCTTTGGAGACATTGGGATCGGCTAAATGTTCACTCTGGAGTGCTATATCGCACATGGTTTGAGGATGACGAATCCAGGTTGCAGTTGATTGTCCCCTAAAGCTTGAAAGATGATGTCTTGAAGTACTATCATGACAGTCCATCTGGTGCACACCTAGGCAGAGAGAAAACTCTAGAGAAAGTCAAGTTCTCTTTCTACTGGCCAGGACTCAAGGCTGAAGTAGGGAATTACTGTCAGACATGTGATCGTTGCACAGCAAAGAAACAGCTCAAGGGACCTCTTAAGGCCCCTTTAGGAGAATACATAGTGGGTGAGCCCATGGAGCGAGTTGCTATGGACATCCTAGGACCTCTCCCCTTGACAAAATAAAGACACCGCTTCATCCTTGTCATAAGTGATTGTTTCACTAAGTGGGCTGAAGCTGTTGCCATTCCAAACCAAGAAGCTGTCACAGTTGCTAAAGCGCTTGTAGATGTTTTCATTAGTAGATTTGGTGTGCCAATGCAAATACACACTGATCAAGGCTCCACATTTGAGTCTAAGCTTTTCAAAGACATCTGCGACTTTTTTGCAGATCCAAAAGACCAGGACCACTAGCTACAGGCCACAATCAAATGGAGCTGTGGAAAGGTTCAATAAAACTCTTGCACAGATGCTGACAATGTATTGTGAGAAGGATCAAAAGCGTTGGGACGAGTACTTGCCTCAAGTTATGATGGCTTACAGAGCTTCGGTGCATTCCAGCACAGGGCGCTCACCCAACAAAATGGTCTTTGGGAGGGAGATAGTCCTACCCATGCAAGCAGTCATTGGGAGGCCAGAAGAACTTAGCGATCAGTCTGATGTTGAAAGTTATCTCTTAACATTGGAAGATAAACTGAAACAAGCTCATGAAGCTGGCAGAAGATCCCTGAAACAAACAGCAGAATATAGGAAAAAAGAACTATGATCTCAAGACCAAGGGACGAAGTCTTAAAGAGGGACAAGCTGCATGGCTCCACAACCCTGTCCGGAAACGTGGCGTCTGCCAGAAGCTCACTTCAAGTTGGAAAGGACCCTATCTCATAGAGAAAAGGATAGACGATGTCACCTACCTTGTGAGAAGGTCCCTCAAGCAACCTTCCAAGGTGTTCCATGTGGACCGGCTGCTACTCTACAGAGGGAGGAACCTTCCCTCTTGGATCAAAAGATGTCAGCAGTCAATTTCAAGAAACCAGTAGATTGGCCCTTGAGAATCTGTCTCAACACTTTTTGGAAAAGTTCAGAAGTTTATCTTTATTGTTAACAATGTTGGTGTTTTATTAACATGTAAATATATAGTTGGATGGAACAAGTTGTGTCCTGAAGAAGAATCTTGAACTGATGTGATGAAGTCATTTCTTGCATGGATTGCTCTAATAAGTCGTAGGGAGCTGTACTAGGACTTAAAACTTCTAAGGGTGGAACCTTAACTTGTGTCATCATACAGCGCCAGATATCTGCAAGCAGGAAGAACATGTTGATGAAAGTGCTGCAGCGGACGACGATGGATCCATCACGTAACACAGTAAGACTAGGCCTGATCACCCTGGAACCTGCTGACTTGATGTTGTTTACTGTTCTTTCCGTGGCATTTGATCTGGGCATCGTATGAGAATGGAGTACACAGAACGGATGTAGGTGACCCACGTAGAGATTGAAGCTGTGATGTGTCCTGTGATGCTTAACATTTATTAGGGATCCATGCAAACCAGAGTCAGGGTTGTAGAGTTGACCTTACAACATAAACTTTAGTGTAATTGAATGTGATGGCATTTAAGACAGAATTGTATGCTGCTTTATTGGGTGTATGGGACATCCTAAAAGAAAACATTTGTGTTACAGAATACACTACCTAATTCAAGCAAGTATGGCAAGCAAGTATGCATGTGGAATTGGAGCATGTGACAAGTCATTCCCAACGAAGAAGGAACTGAAGAACCATTTTGCCGCTGCACCTCATCGCAAGCTAAAGGTTGCCTGCATCCTATGCCCAGTGTTCCAGACCTTTGCAGGGTATCGGAGTGGAAGCGACATTGTGAAGCCAAGCATAAAGTTCAACTGCTGGACTTGGATCCCGACTTCTCATCGGAGAGCAATGCTGCTTGGTTCTCACTTAACCCGACAGTTTACAAGAGGGTGGTGCCTGCTCCAGCTTGGAATACACCTCTGTCATGTTCCACGCAGGAAATGGTCCTCCTTTGGGCATCCACCCAAGGAGGTGCACTGAGGACTGAGGAGGAATGGGAAGAGGGTTGGGAAAACCTGAAGACTAACACCATCAAGGCTGTACCTGCTGAGTCATCTGAAGCTCTAGACGATGTCTTGTCCATCATCACAGAGGGCGACATTAGCATCGGACAGGAGGAGGAAACACCAACCATGGAATACAATCCCCTTAGCAGCCAGTGTGATGCGTCAACCCAGCTCGAGCTGAAGAACATCACCCTCCAGAGTAGCAATGCCACGGCCATGTTCTTCACGCCTGGAGGTGGATTCGTTTATGAGGCCTGCATTTCTGAAGAGGCGATCATGGATGCTAAGTCGTTCGATAATCTCACTAGACGGATGAGGACTCTTGGAAGGGCTGAACCCGTTCCTCGACCCAGTGGACAGGGCAAGCAATTGGAGGGAGGCCAGTTGGAGACAAGAAGAGCCACTTTGGCATCGCTTCTTGGTATAAAGAAAAGCCTAATCAACAATGTCACGCACTGGACCTCTCCATTCGCATCGAGAATGTCACCAAAGTCTCGGGAGACGAGAACCCCAGAGAGACAGCAGAAAAGATCTAGGAATGCCAGCAAGTCCCCGCTGAAGGTTTCTTCCAAGTTTCCTAGAAGAGTTGAGGGTACAGGCCACCAACGAGCCAGCTCTCCCAGGAGGTCCAGAGAAGAAGATACGTCGAGGGAAGCTAGAAAGATTCTGTCTGTCGGCTGCATGCCACTCTTGCCACCAGCTAGAAGAGACTGGACGAATCACATCATCCGTCTCCCCGCTGGCAACAGAAACATCACTTGGCCTCCTAGGAGCTGGGAGACCCTCAGCCCTGACCAGAGACTCCTCCAGTGGGAATTCGCGGCAATGACTCTCGAGGAAGGCCTACAAGGACGGATCCCAAGGATGGACAGAAGTCTCCTCCACGACAAGTGGAATATGCTCGCTCTTCCTGGCACAGCTCTAAACACTGAAGACCATTCACCCTCCAGAAAGTCGCGGCTGTACAACTATCGTACCTTGCTAGACATCTCACAAGGAAGGATCTGTGGTCAGACTGCCAGAGCCACGATCCTGATGTACCAAGCTGCCCAGTGCCACAGGACCACCGACACCAACAGAGTTGTTCACTGCATTGAGGCAGAGAGGATCGGTCTTCGTCTGGAGGCAGATTTATAGGTCAGGGGACCTGACCTTTGAAGAGGGGGATGTTGTGATGGCCATCACGAAGATTTAAATAATACTCCTGCATTTTAATTGCAAAATTCATAAGTTATAAAAGCTTGTAAATGATTAGGCGTCATGACATATCTGTTAGGTATTTCCCATCTGTATTTTTGATAGTTTATGGCAGTGCAGAAATTGTTATTATAATTATCGTGTAATTAGTTTTGCAGCTATATACGAGTATTATTGGCAACCCCGTTTTCACGTAATTCAGTGTTTTGAAATCTGTTTTGGTAAGAAATCTAGCAAAAGATCGTAGCATGTTGTTTTGAGCATTATAACATGTATTGCATTCGTAAAACATCATAAGCTAGTGCCATCACATTACGCTATTTGTTTAGAACACAGTTGTACTTTGTAAGAGTCAATGTCAACAACGTCTCCTGTCAGAACGATCTTGTTTACCTTTTCAAGAGTTTTTTGAATTGACCGTAACTTTTTGACATTTCCTCGCTCTAAGCGTCCAGTTACGAAAACTAACTATCCGATATGGATTAATCTTACCTTGTCCTTCGACAAACTGATCATAATCCCTTGACACTCGTTAATTATCCATTCTTTGGTGAATTTGTGATCAGGGCCGAGCTACATGTTTTGGTGACGCCCGCGATTTTAACTTTGTGACAGCCAGTCTATTTCGCAACGGGGTTACCGCTACTTTTGACTCAGCTTAGTGTTTTGCATTGTAAAGTTTATGTAATCTTGTGAATTATGTAGAGGAACCCAGAATTGTACTTGATGATGTATCAGGTCATGTTTCAAAGCCGATGTTAATTCTGACAACGGGAACTATGTGATTCTCACTGTTGTATTCATACGCGATGTTCAGCATCATTATTTATGAACGTGTTTTTCATAAATATGACTTCCAGTGCCTCTGTCAAATTGTATAAGGGGCTGAGTCATGTTTTTAAACATCTTATGTGTCAGATAAACTCCAATTGCCTCCTGACATCTGTAATCTTCCTCTTTGAATTGTCCATCATAATTCCCAGCCGATGCTACTTGTTGATATTACGTCCCTCAGCAGGCAGCAAGGACGTAGCAAGACGTAGAGAGACGCAATTGTTGATCTTATGATATTGGAAGGCAATTAATGAATTAATTACACATAATTAATTGGTTGGTAAAATAGTCATTTTCCTACCTGATTACCTCCTGAGATAATTCGCCTTCCTCTTTATTTCAGTGGTTTCATGTTGTGAAAGTAGATCCCTCAAAATAATAAGGACGTAACGGGACGTAATATCTCGTAATTTGATTGGTCTAGAACTGACATGTGACCATTTTCTCACACCTATAAATACGGTGAGACCCATGTTGGGTCATTCTGACTTTGGCAGTCTACAGGTCAGTTTCAAACCAAGGGCAGATAATTCAGCCCAAAAGTTCCCCTTGTCCTTACATAATTATAATAGCTGATGCTATAGATAGACTGCACTTTTCGAACACAGACGCAAATTAATATCTTAGTAACTATCAAGTTATTCAGATTACCCAGATAATTAAGCCATCACTATATCTATATAACAATAAAGTCAAAGGTCATACTTATATTGCCCTAACACTGGTCCATGCATATAAACCTTAAGCTTGAGAGGGATCTACTTATTAGAAATAGCATTGTGCTGAAGTACATTTATACCCATGAATAAAAAGCTATTTATTCATTGAAAAGAAGTGTTTGACTCTTCCTGAAAACAAGACTGACAAGGTTTAATTGAAGTGTGAGTCCCGGCCGCCACACTGGTATGGTGATCTACCTTCAGTCGGTGGCGATCTATAGCCCATTTTTATATTGTGTTGTCCCCTATAGTTAAAATGTTTTAGACTCTATTGCTAGTTTTACATGTATATCTGTGATATTCTAGTTGTTTTACTGCCCTTCGTCGGCAGGTTTTTTATAATATACATATATTTCATTTCAATATCGAATGTTCTCGTCACGATATGGCTGAAATATTGCCGATGTGACGTTAAATATTAACTCACTCACTCACTCACCCATCAAAGAACTCTCCGCGCTCAACGTTGCTTAAATTCAACATATTTGTGACCTGAGGCTCTATGCACAGGACCACATACAACCATTTGATTGTCAGATCCATAATTAAAAGTGTGTACAGAGCAACAAACCATGGTGTCATGGCATACTCAGACGTTACGTTTAAGAACAACGATGGAAATGGGCAACATTCCACTTGACCACTTCGCCAATAGATGGCGCCTATCCTAATTGTACTTTCTGTATATTAATGATGTTCAAAGATTCTTGCACAGTCGATTTCAAAATATCAGGACCCGTGAAGATCCGGGGTAGAATAGGTCTTCAGCAACCCATGTGCTTGCCATAAAAAGGCGACTATCTTGTCGTAAGAGGCGACTAACGGGATCGGTGGTCAGTTTCGCTGACTTGGTTGACACATGTCATCGGTTCCCAATTGCGCAGATCGATCCTCATGCTGTTGATCACTGAATTGTCTGGTCCAGACTCGATTATTAACAGACCGCCGCCATATAGCTGGAATATTGCTGAGTGCGGCGTAAAACTAAACTCACTCACTCAAACTATCAGCAATTACGATGTCTGAGTCGCGCCGGTGTGTCATAGGATGTTGCAAGAGAGGTGGTTCAACCAAGAGGTCAACTCTTCCTGAAATGACGGTTGATTGCTATTCGAAGTAGCGACGAATCAAGCCAAAGCGAAATGAGTTAGCTGGCAGCCCTCACTGGTCACAGTGTTGTGTATCATTTCCTCTTCAGACCGTCTGATTTCATTGCTGTAACTAATTTTAGTAATTATAAGAACCACACATTTGATAACTTATACTTCTTTAAGAAATGTTTGGTGTTATCATTACAAGAATTAGTCAAGTGCAAGTACATTGTACCTGCATGGTTTTACACGATGCAGAAATGTGAATAGGATTCAGGAAATGGAAACTCTTGCTTCCAGAAGGACACCCAGCTATATTCACTGTACCTACCTCTTCATGAGAAACATTAGGGTCCTCTCACTGTAGTAATTAGGGGTGACCATTTGGGGTGAAACAACTATTGCGATAGCAACATACTATTGTGATAGCGATAGTCTATTGCGATCATCTATTGCAATACTATTTAAATAGTTTTCTCTCCTTGAATTGTCTCATTTGAAGTCATTTCCCAAATGAATGTATAGTGTTTATGAAATAGAAACAAGTTCAAGTAGTTTCAGTCTCTTTTAATAACTGACAAGAAACTTGAAACCCAGATCAAGAAAACAGTTAAAACATAAACTCAATGAAGCTGCAAGTCTGCACCCAAACATCCTGTATTTTGCACTGCTCATCTATCAACGGAAGTCAATCACTAAACTATCGATAGTCACACATACTATCGATCTATCGATAGTTTTTCGTTTCTACCATCGATCAATTGCTATCGGAGACTCAACAATTGCAATCCATCGATTGTTAGATGAATCGTTACAACTCTAGTAGTAATCATCAGCCTTTCCGCTTTACAAAGGGTGCAGCACCTCAGTAAAAAGCCATTTTTCGGCATCATCTTTCTGATACGGTACCCAAATAAAGATTAAAGCGATTTCTGTAGTAGTCATACTAATTATATATTCATTGATAACATCGATTCAAATTAGCCAGAGACCGATGATGATGAGCAGAGGCCGTAAAAATCAGCAGAACATTGGTCACGGTTCTGTTGATTGAGCAAATGACAAGACAGCTCTCATATTGAACTTTTTGCAAAATCTAAGGGTGTTCAAGTCATAGCCGCTGAGGTTAAAAATATCAAACGATTGCGATCAGGTATTTTAGTAATAGAATGTACCAGGAATCAACAATCCACTAACCTCAGGTCAATAGTTTCGTTTGTCGGCGTTCCGGTTTCAGCCACAGCTCATAGAACACTCAATACCAGCAAAGGAATTGTACGAGAGAGGGATCTATTGTTTACGAAAATTAGAGTTATGTAACGTTAAATGATTCTCAACAATCCCAACCCACAAACACAAACATGCGGGTTTTCAATCTCAACTCCCTGAGGATCATACAATTCTTGCAGCCATTTAGGCGCACCAAGTTAATGTGGCTTTCCCATCTTTACGAGGTACCAATTCACAGCTGGGTGGACGGGGGCACATAGTCACAGCACTTTGACAACACTGAAAGAGTCTGCGTACAATGTTGACTCCAACGTTTTTACACCCGGTCTTAGATGGGCTCGATCCCGGCACCTGAAGCTGGCTGGATCACTAGCCTGGCACCTTAGATCGCTCACCCACCGCGCCCCGTGTTGACATTTTGTGTGCAAGATCTGTCACATGTGCTCACTGCAGTGAGCAAACTCATACAGCGTGAGACTCTGACAGTAATGCTAAGAACTGTACCAACTGTTCAGGGAGTCAGCCATTCTACTCTATAGTCATATCTGGAAACAACAAATGGAAATAAATATAATTAAAATTTCCAGAAACTTCGGTTTCTCTGATGCAAGGAAACCTATGCAGTTTCAAGAAGGTACATAACACTATACAATTATACACTGGTGATGAGATCAATATTGCTTTGTCCATAAAAACAGGTATTGACCAAATTCACCAGTCCATAATTGTTTTATTATGCTTCTTAAAACCAAAACATGTCCATTTAGTCAAGAAAAGTAATTCTATTTTCGTTACAAACCAATAACATTATGTCAACAATACTGTGACATGTAAACAATAGAATGACGACATAGCTTGACGTCAAAATCTATTTTAGTAACTCAAGTCAATATGACTTTTGGTTGGACCTGGGCTGGAGTCAGTATGCTTTTCTGTCGACGGTCACGTGACCACCTCTAAACCAACCAGGTAGCCGGAAAAATATGCTTACATAATAAATGCGTATATTGTTAGGACAGCCCCTGAAATAACCCTCAAAGTAAAAACATCATCTATTAACTGCTAAACAGACTTGACTTGGGTGAACACTGAAGAGCCTCAAATTAACGCAATCAACGCAAACTGCGAAATCAATTTCAGACATTAAAAGTCTACCTGAAGATTATCTCTCACCCAGATTCAATCACCAGCACAAAACCAAAAAGGTTTCAATGTAATGTGAAACAAACCAAACCAAGAACCGAATCTTTTAAAGGACATCGAAGTGACTGGGTCTCAAAGGGATGAGATAATCAGATCCAACTATTTAATAAGTTTGGATCCTTCGAAAGTATGGATGTGGTCGAAAACATCCAGTAACGGGCGCATAGCCTGTTGCCCTCTGAGAAAGTACGGGGTAGATACCCAATTAATCCACCAAGAAGATAGTTTACCTAAACAATATTATCCAGTGAAATTATCGAGGACTGAAGACCAACTTTAACGACTTACAAACTTTAGTCCATCATATTCTGCCTGCAAGACACGTATCTAAAGCAGACAGATAACTTCACAGCCCACTCTGGGATGGTGCAACTATATGAATGCTAAAGGTAAAAATACTGAAGGCGTTCATTTCAAACAATGACTTATGCATAAGTAATGATTATTCAAACACATATTTACACCATGGAACAGGAACATATTCTGCTCTTGACTTGTCAACTACTGACTTCAACCTGTTGAGTGAATCTGAATGGTCCAGATTTGGCGAAACTATGCATTAAAACTTAACTCGGTAATATAAAAAGAATGCAATGTGTTCCAGAAATCAAAGTTAAGGTCTCTGAAAGATGGGTACAAATTATTGACTAATAGATCACATATTATGAATAGACTTGGTGAGACACTGGCCAAACATTCTTCCTAATCTAATTATGTACCTAAATTCCAAAAATATCAAAAACAGCAGGAAAAGAAATCTAATGGGGAAACTTACAACGAAACTTTTTCGATACACGAGCTTCATAATGCTCTTGACCAGGCTCAAGATACTGCTTCAGGAGCTGATAACATATCTTATCTGCTTTTGAAGCACTTACCAGAATGATGTTTAGAGACGCTCTTACATACTTCTTGTGACATTTTCACATCTGTAAAATGTCATTTGTAGTGGCGTGATGCCATAATTGTTCCCTTCCCTAACCCTGGACGCGTCCATACTGATCCATCTAACTATAGACCTATTTCACTAACAAGCTGCGTTTGCAAAATCATGAAACGCATGATAAATATCATATTCGATTGGTACTTAGATACCAATGAAATTACAACAGATATTCAATGTGGTCTCCACAAAAAACAGAAGTACCATCGATCATTTAGTGCGTTTAGAATTGCTTGTCAATGATGCCATAATTACTCAACAACAACCAGTGTCTATCGTTTTCGATAAAAAAAGCATATGAAACAATAGTGAAATGTTGTATATTTATTTATGACTTTGGATTGCGAGGCCGTTTGCTTCAATATAAAACCAAGTTTTCAAATGACAGGCAATTTCAAGCTCGCGTTTGATCTACCCTGTCTGATCATTACAATCAGGATAAAAATGTCCCACAATACAGTATCTTGTCTGTCACATTATTTAGTATTGAGGTTAATAGTTTATCAAAAGTTTTAAATGATTCAATTGATGGATCGTTATTTGTGGATGAACTTAGTATTTCGTGTCGTGTCAAATACATGCATACTATTGAAAGACAACTGAATTTATTTTTTTTAAATTAGTAAATTGTGTTTAAAAACTGGATTCAAATTTTCAAAATCTTAATCTAACTGCATTCATTTCTATTGACAATATAAACCTCACAAAGACCCGGATCTGTGAAAGAAATCTAAGTTCTTGGGAATTATTTTCGACCAACACTTGATCTTTCAAGCACATATCACATATTTGAAGAATAAATGCTTGGAGGCACTTGACATATTAACAGTTGTTGTCATCCATAATCTAATGCAGAAGTGAGACACTGAAGTGGGTATAAATACATGTGACTCAAATATATATATATATATATATATATGTGTGTACATAGGTTTTAGTTAGGAAGATTCTATTAAGCATCAAGGTGGGTGGCATTGTTTCCACTTAATGACTCACTCTATTAAACAATAAGAACACCTGTAAGAATCTTAGTTATGTTTTACACTATATTTTACTCTTAGTCCATAGCTCTGCATAGTAAGCCTTGTAACTTACAGCCTAACCTCTTCTAATTGTCACACTGCATGCTTCCAACACCCTTTGCTCCAGCTCCCAGTCATTTCTATTGTTTTACTGATAGGCCAAGCTGGCCACAACTTAACAACAATGTTCAGATTTTAAACTCAGATGCCGTCTTGTACTTTTGAAGGAGACATATAGATAGAGTCATTGGAAGTTTATGATGATTTAAGGTTGGTTCATATTGTATAAAATGTTGTATATATGGACAGTTTCTTGGTTAATATAATTAGAAATAAAATGTATTGTGGCATGTATGTCAGACTTGGTTTACATGAAATATAATATGTCTTATAAATATGTATAGTTGAAGATGAACTATCAGATCACTGTGTTATTGTGAGTATATGTATTGTTTATGTATTGAACGCAATCCTAAACGTATATCAACTAAATATTAGGCAACTAATAAAAGTAATTACTAGTACTAGTTCGCTTGAATGCATGCCCGTATGTTTGATATGTGTTATATACATTGCATGGAATTATACCAACTACTGCTTACATCAACTTGGGTTGTCAGTCCAGATTTGAGGAAGTCATTATACGATGATGTTGTATTGGCCATTCAAGATATACACATGCATATTTGCTGAAAGGCGAGGGTCGTCCATTTTGTATCCCTTGCCGTGAAAGAACCATGGTCAAGCATGTCCTGCTTCACCGTACTAAATAGTTCCATCACAAAGGATTATTATCTCAAAGCTTCATCCACAAGGATCTTTTAAGTAACGTTACTTTCCATTTAGTTGTTGTATTTTTAAAACAAATAGAATTGATTTCCAAATTTTGATTGATATGTTTTGTGCATATAAATGCTTTATTCTAAAATAAAATTCACAACTAAGATTGTCAGTGGCTGTGTACTCGAAGGGGGTTGAAGTACCTTAATATTATTAACCTACTGATAGGGTATAAGACAACGCCTTCAAAGTATATTTAAGGCTACCACGTTTTTAACCGTAGTATATATGTAAGTTTAATTCATGACTAGCTTTGTCAACTTAAGTCCCCAATGGTCTCTGGTATGGTGATCTACTTTCAGCTGTTGGAGATCTGGAGCCCGTTTTTATGTTGTGTCGTTTAGAAAATGTCATTTTATGGTTACTTGCTAGTTTTAACTCTAAATCTGTGATATTCTAATTATGTTACTACCTTTTGTTGACAGGTTTTCATACCGTTGACGATTGATTTTGATCATGTGTAGGTTTCATAGCCACGGTATGTCTGAAATACTGCCGATGTGACTTTAAATTTTAACTTACTCACTCAAAGAAGATGGTGAACAGTAATAGACTACGAGGGGCGATCAAAAAGTATGTAGAATCACCAAGAAAACGATACAAATGCAGTTATTTTTATGTTTTATTTTTCTACACATTACCTGTCAAGCTCAACCAATTTGGTTTTGCTATGTTCCAGTCTCACGATCCCCATTTTGTTTGACCTTTTATCTTGGTTCCCTCAAAAAACGCAAAATCTACAATAAATGCATCAAAAACTTCAGGAAACAAAATATGCAAGAAATAGTTTGTGTGTTTGAGATTGATAGAATTCCCCTAGAATCACACTTAAATATTAAAGTTCATAAAAAAGCAATTTAAAATTACAATCGCTTGTTAAAGTGACTCCCCCCTTCATGTTGACTGAAAGAGCTTTTTTGGAGACACTACCCATCCCCCTTTCAGATGACGGAATCATAAGGGCATAGCTTATTCTAATGTTTTCACTTATGCATACATGATGCTAAGGGTTCAAACTAAATACTGGTCACACAAGTGTCAGCTCTCAATATATTGTAAACAGTGCCAGCTTGAATATCTGGACACAATGTTTTTGAAAGATTAAAATGGGGGTGTCCTTGAAAAATAGCCCCCGACTAAATATAAATCAAGCAATCCAAATCTTTGACTGTTGATCATGACGGGAAGTCATCCAATACTATACTGAACATATTTTATGATATACTCTGAGGGCATACCATTATCCAAGAGGAACCAAAAGACAAATCGTTTTTCATTTTCTGCAATTTTGTTAGAAATATTACACCCCAATGTGTTGTGATGACAAATATCAGGTTAACCACATTATCCACACATGTGAACTTTTGGATATTGCTTTGCCAACGATCCTTCAAAATAAAATGGAAGCATTTCAAACATTGGACATCGAGAATATAGTTAGGCTACTTTTTGATCGACGCTCGTATATTGGCAGACTATATGTGCACAATATGGACTTCGGATTTAATCAGTATTGTTACCAAACAACATATTTTGTAATAATACCTCTCTTCTGCCATTCAAAGAGGTCTGGTTGGCTGGTGTTAGAATCCCTTGAAAATAGACCGTCCATCTACATTTTTTGTTAATTAAAGGTTTCTTAGGAGTGGTAATTCTGTACCCCAAACTGAGCGAAAAATTGGTTATTTCAAAATGTTTGATTCTGTTTTAGGCCATGTCATCCGACACTTATCTAGGGTGAGTGAGTGAGATTAGTTTTACGCCTCTTTTAGCAATATTCCAGCAATATCACGGCGGGGGACACAAAAATGAGCATCACACATTGTGCCCATGTGGGGAATCGAACCCGGGACGAGCTAACGCTTTAACCACTAGGCTACCCCACCGTCTCGACACTTATCTAGATCAGTACCTAGATACACTAATTTAATCCGAGGTAAGGAACAACCAGTCTCTTAGACAAGCTGCCTTGGGCAGTTAATAATTCGACATTAAAATAGCTGATAAAACTACCCATGTTCACGATGGCGAGTAACAATGTCAAGAAGGAATGCGTTAAATAGTAATTATTAGTAAGAACGATGCTCAATGCGCATCATTTATCAAAATGTCAAACGTACATGTTACCAGTCTAAATTTCAGAAATATATGACATTGTTCAGGATAAAATGGCAGAAAGCACTATTATTATTATTATTATTATTATAGGATATTTTTATAGTGCACAAATCCACGCACTAGTGCATGCTCACGCTGGTATTTTTTCCCTCGATCATTGGATGTCAATCTCAACGGCACATCGCATTATCAATCTCAACTCCCTGGGGAGTATACAACTTTTGCAGCCACTAGGCGCACCGAGTTAATGTGGCTTTCTCATCCTAACGAGGTACCCTTTCACAGCTGGGTGGACTGGGACACATTGTCACAGTACTTTGTCCAAGTTCACTGCACGTTGCTGTGCCCGCAACTAGGTGTTTGCACGTATTGATGTGGCCACCATCTGGTCAAATACCAATGGATTCGTGGGTTCTTTTAAGTGCACAGGGTTGTGTACTGTACACTAGGTTTTGTGACAACACTGAAAGAGTCTGCACACAAAGTTGACTCCAAGGTTTTTACACCCGGTCACAGGTGGGCTCGATCCCGACACCTCAACCTCGCTGGATCACAAGCCTGGCGCCTTAGCCAGCTCACCCACCGCGCCCCACTAAAATTATATATCAATAAAATGTGAGAAAACATTACTTTAGGGCGTTGCAAACGTTCCATAAAGAAGCCCTCCAAGTTGCTTTGAACAGGGTATATCGTCCCACGATAACCGTGTAAAGGTTATCGGGAGGGATAGAATGTTGATATCGATACGTGACACTGGTCATACCTTTCGAAGATCGGTGGAGGTACAGTGAATCTTTTCCTTCGTACGTGACATATAATACCAATAATGGCTTAAAAAACAGATACATTGTCAATGGGAGCATAATCTTTCTTAAAACCTCCTTGACAATCACCAACTGTTGCGCTTAACTCCAAGTAGTAGTCCAATCATATGCAAAAAAGTTAACTCATGACATTAAGAATGGACATCCCACGGAAGTCGATCATCTGGCGTCCTTTGTTGTGTGTTGGCTTTATGATAGCAGAACACTCGCTGTTGGGATATACGCCAGACCTCTGTATGTTATCCAAAAGTAAAAGAAGATATGATATAAGAGATTGTTTCACAGCTGTTTGGTAGAATTCCGGAGGATACTACCGTTCCCTGGAAAGTTTCCAGATTTCAAATGTCAAATGGTGTTGATGTATATCTCTAATGTTTGGTAAGCACCAGCATACACCGTGCACCCATATAAATGGGAGTGAGTGAGTGAGTTTAGTTTTACGCCGCTTTCAGGAATATTCAAACAATATCACGGCGGAGGACACCAGAAATGGGTCTTCGGCGTCACGAGCGAACGCTTTAACCACTAGACTACCCCACCGCCCCAAAATGGGAGTGAGCTACATATCAGAGACCTATGAAGATCCGGATTAGAATTGGTCTTCGGCAACCTCATGCTTGTCGTAAGAGGTGACTAACGGGATCGGGTGGTCTGGCTCGCTGACTTGGTTGACACATGTCATCGTATCCCAATTAAGTATATCGATACTAATGATGTGGATAACTGGTTTGTCTGGTCAAGAGTCGATTATTTACAGACCGCCGCCATATAACTGGAATATTGCTGAGCGCGGCGTTAAACAACAAACAAGCATATTTGACACAATGATACATCGTAGATTATAAACATTATTCTCAATTTTGCGCTGTCAAATCGTACGCGAAATGATGACAGAACGCGGAAAAATCAACTCTGTCTTAATGTATTTTTAAAAAATGGCAATTTCTAATCAATCAGTGGGACAGAGTGTCACGTCCTGCGGATAAAAGTATAGTTAAATCAACTTTACTTCATAACCGAATGACGTGTGGCACTTAAACCGTATAGGGTTTGAGACATTCATTCAAAGCAGATTGTGGTAAGAAATTTTATGTGACGGTTTTGTCGCTCGCTCTCTCTCTCTCTCTCTCTCTCTCTCTCTCTCTCTCTCTCTCTCTCTCTCTCTCTCTCTCTTCTCTCTCTCTCTCTCTCTCTCTCTCTCTCTCTCTCTCTCTCTCTCTCTCTCTCTCTCTCTCTCTCTCTCTCTCTCTGTGTGTGTGTGTGTGTGTGTTTCGGTTTGCTCAGTCGTACACTTACATGTATAGTACGTTGTAAAACAGAAACAAAACCGAAGCATACATGTAGGACAAACTGATTAGTTAGGTACAGGATTTTAGCGTACATTCATTCTACTTTATTCTTACTTTATTTTCTTCTTTATAGCACGTTACATCAAATTTACAGTTGCATTTAATTTACTGTTATATTTAATTTACTGTTATGTTTAAATTAACTCTATCCGCAATGTTACATGATAACGACGTATATCTGACTACGTTTGTTGCTGCATGAATTACTTCATTCTGCACAGAATGTTATATATCTTAAATCACCGTTACATGGTTTTTTTAAGGTTACTTTTAATTATGGTACTATTCAGTTTACCTTTACACTGTTAGTTGGTAGATACGTGATAAATTCGTACATCTCACTACGTTTGCTGTTGAAGTGCCTATGAATTACTTCATTTTTCACAGTATTTTAATTCACCGTTAAGCGGCGGTCACATCTTACGTCATGACTGACTGACTGACTGAGTTTGGTTTTACGCCGCTTTTAGCAATATTCCAGCAACATCACGGCGGGGGACACCAGAAATGGGTTTCACACATTTTACCCATGTGGGGATTCGAACCCGGGTCTTCGGCGTGACGAGCCAACGCTTTAACCACTAGGCTACCCCACCGCCCCCTTACGTCATGAACGTTGTTGTCCGTAACGCAGTTCACGGCAGTGCCACTACGGTGAACTAGATTGGAGCAGGGTGTAGTAGGTTGGAAGGAGTCGTAAACCGTAGTTTTATCGTAATGCAGTGTTGCCACGGTGTACCTCGGCCAACACAACGGTGCAGTAGGCTCAATTACGGTCTGCTGGGGAGAACTTGGGTCAACCACGTCCAACCACGTTGAAACTACGGTATCAGTAGGGTCTTGGCATTCAAGCTAACCGTAGAGATATTGAAGATGAAAATTGTTTGGTCTAACCACGAACAAATCATGGGTTTGCTGTAGTTCAAAGTACGGTCATAACTACGGTGATCTACGTTGAACTACGCTTAAATACGTTTAACTAAGGTCAAGTACGGTCTGCAACGGCCAACTTCGTTCATCCCCACTACGGTAAAATGTGATCGCCGCTTTATATGTAATTTACCGTTATATGTAATATACCGTTATATGTGATTTACCGTTACAACAATGTCAGATCGGGTCAGCTTGGCACACGTACCAAGGCTCCACATCTTGCAGAGAATATTGCACAATTGACTCATAAGTGTGATTTGGGCCATGGTATTGTCAGTTTGATGTATAATAATGGATAAGGTTCGACTGATAAGGAAGTGTGTTAAATGAAGCCAAATGAAACGTCATAAAGCTGGAATGCTATTGACTTCGAGGCGAAAACGACCAAACTATTTTCCTTTGAGTTCGAAACCAATGTCACTGTGCCTTACAAATATGATGAAAGGAAATTAGCATATATTTACGAAACATGCCCTAATTCAGGGATTGTTGATGCACACTGGTTTTATTTGCTTGTTTACAGTTGGAGACCTCGAGGCAGTATAAAGTATACTTAAGAAGGAAACGCGAGCAACTTCACATTGCCCAGGACATAACTGCAGGTTGGTAAGTTATTTCATTGCAACAAACATAGGTCTCATTCTTGATATGCCTAATCCATCTAGGGTCCATGCAGATAGCAAAGGCACTGTAAGTCCCCATGGTCCTGGTATGGTGATCTACCTTCAGATGCTGGCGATCTCTAGCCTGTTTTTATATTGTGTATTGTTATTATTTTAATGTTTATGCTTGTCTTAATTCTAACTGTGATATATTAGTTGTTTCACTGTCCTGTGGCGAAATGCTTATATGACTTACATGTCTATTTTTTATGAATGTTAAATTTGTTCTCGTCACTATATGGCTGAAAACCCGTGAAGATCCGGGTTAGAATTGATCTTCAGTAACCCATGCTTGTCATAAGAGGCGCCTGACAAGATTGGGTGGTCAGACTCGCTGACTTGGTTTACACATGTCATCGGTTCCCAATTGCGCAGATCGATGCTCACGCTGTTGATCACAGCAATTTGACAGACAGTTGATTGACAGACAATGAACTAGAAGGTTAATTAGGGTAACCTACAGGTATAATGGAACATGCCACTGTCTAGGGGTAGAGTAGGGTGAGCCTGAAACAGGTTCGTTACTGAGAAGTTTGATTGTGCGAAAATAGAACTTTGTTGTGATTAAATGCCTTCTCTTCTCAAAATTGTTTTTACCATCAATTACTATCGAATATAAAAACGGGCTTGTGACTGAGAGATGTGATTGTGTTTATTGATTGAAACATAATTTATCCATTCAAGAAAATGATTTGGCACAAGTTATCCAACTTAGTAAAGCCCTCTCCCAATAATAGAATATTTACAACAGAAGTTAACTGAGAAATAACGTTTTGTTTGAGAGATATAGACAAGTACAAATTTGAAAACATTCAGTAAATGAAAGATTTTCAGTAAATGAGAGACCTGCATTACCATGTAAGATAAGATGAATACCAATCAGTGTTCTAATTTTAATAATACTTTCTAAAGATTGTAACAGTTTATGTCTATTAATAATATACAACCCGTGAAGGTCCGGGTTAGAATATTGGTCTTCAGTAACCCATGCTTGTCGTGAGAGGCGACTAACGCGATCGGATGGTCGGGCTCGCTGACTTGGTTGACACATGTCATCGGTTCCCAATTGCGCAGATCGATGCTCATGCTGTTGATCACTGGATTGTCTGGTCCAGACTCGATTATTTACAGACCGCCGCCATATTGCGGGAATACTGCTGAGTGCGGCGAAAAACGTAACTCACTCACACACTGTATGGCTGAAATATTGCCGAGGTGACGTTGAATTTTAACCAACTCACTCACTTGATATGTATGTCTTTGCACATCACCTACAGAGAACTGCTAATGCACGTCGTATGTTCCGGTTGTCCTCAACCCTTCTCGTAGATAAAATAATACATATACAATTACGGTTTAAAGTATTTGTATATGTGAGTAAATATATTAAATGTCGCTTTTATATGTAAAATTGCAACAGGGTTACATGTACATACATTTGCATATACGTTTCTATATATAAGTCGGGGGGCGGCGTGGTAGCCTTGTGGGTAAAGCGTACGCTCGTCACGCTGAAGACGCGGGTTCGATTCCCCACATGGGTGCAATGTGTGAAGCCAATTTCTGGTGTCCCCCGTCGTGATATTGCTGGAATATTGCTAAAAGCGGCATAAAACCTTACTCACTCGCTATACAAGTCGAATCCCTGAGATGATCACCTTGATCACCTTTGTCATCTAACATTAAGCTGGCACACCGTGATTTAACTGAAACATGTTAAAAGTGGCGTTAAACCTCACTCACTCACTCTTTCACTCTCTCACTCTTTACACTCATTCACTCACTCTTTCACACACGCACTCAATCAATCAATCAAATGTGCAATCATATTTACATTCTTTACAGTTAATGACATATACGCACCTCATATTTATAGCTGGATAAAAAACATGCAATACATATATGTACATCGTCATAAGTTCCAATAAAAACAAATTAATGAAATTGAAATGCCCGCTTATACCCGCAGAAAGACATTTGGGTTGCACAGTTTCGAACGAGTGCGCGTCCTTTCAGACTCACAGTGCTTGATATCGCACCTTCCCTCAGAGGGGATCAATTTAAAAGTTAACATATGTCGTCAGCATGATCAGTTCTCATGCTGTTCATCACTGGAGACCGCCTCCGTGGTGTAGTGGTTAGAGCGTCCGCCCGGAGAGCGGAAGGTCGCGGATTCGATCCCCGACCGTGTCATACCAAAAAGACGTTAAAATATGGTACTTGTTGGTCCCTGCCTGGCGCTCGGCATTAATGGGTACAAGAAGGACTGGTCGGCTCGGAGTCAATATAATGTGTCTGAGTGGGGTATTCATGCTTCACTGCGGCATGGTATCTCAGTGGGCTAGCACTACAAAACCAGCTTAAGTCTGGGCTAGTACAAGCAGTCGCACATGCACATACACAGGCACACACGTTGTCATATGAGCGAAATATTCTCAAGCACGACGTAAAACCCAAATTCACCTCACCTCACCTCATATACTCACTGGATTGTCTGGTCCAGAATCGATTATCTACAGTGGGTGAGTCGAGTTTTAGCAATATTCCAGCAACATCACGGCGGGGCAACCAGAAATAGGCTTCACACAATGTGCCCATGTGGGGAATCGAACCCGGGCCTTCGTCGTGACGAGCGAACGCTTTAACCGCTAGGCTACCCCACCGCCTCAAATTATCGACATACCGGAGCAATATAGCTGGAATAATACTGAGTGCGGCGTTAAACAACAATAACAACAACAACAACAACCATACACAGTTAATGGACTGACTAATCTTTTGTCCTTATATGCTTTTACAGAACCGTCAACATGGCGTCACTGACAGTCGGTCTCTTCCTGGCTGCTGTGGCGGTTATGGTGTCTGGGGAAGGCGTCCTAGCTCGCCAACCTTTCTTCCGTACTGCGAACCACGGACCCTACAGCTTACACAAACCCTTCTACCAACCAAGTGCACATCACTACAACCAGAAAAGTAAAAAGCTACAGGACCACAACATCGGTACTGGATATAAAAATGAACATTACCCACCGCACGGTCAGCAAAAAGGTCACTATCTACCTCCCAATCCGCCACATGGCCACTTCCCACCGCACGTCAAGAAAGAAGGCCATTACCCACCGTACGGCAAGAAACAAGGCCACTATCCTCCGTATGGCAAGAAAGTAGGCCACTACCCACCGTACGGCAAGAAAGAAGGCCATTTCCCACCGCACGGGAAGAAAGTAGGCCACTACCCTCCGTACGGCAAGAAACAAGGCCATTTTCCATCGCACGGCAAGAAAGTAGGCCACTACTCACCGTACGGCAAGAAAGAAGGCCATTTCCCACCGCACGGCAAGAAAGAAGGCCACTACCCACCGTATGGAAGAAGAAGGCCACTACCCACCGCACGGGAAGAAAGAAGGCCACTTCCCACCGCATGGGAAGAAAGAAGGCCACTACCCACCGCACGGGAAGAAAGAAGGCCACTACCCACCGCACGGGAAGAAAGAAGGCCACTACCCACCGTACGGGAAGCAAGAAGGCCACTACCCACCGTACGGGAAGAAAGAAGGCCACTACCCACCGCACGGGAAGAAAGAAGGCCACTACCCACCGTACGGGAAGCAAGAAGGCCACTACCCACCGTACGGGAAGAAAGAAGGCCACTACCCACCGCACGGGAAGAAAGAAGGCCACTACCCACCGTACGGGAAGCAAGAAGGCCACTACCGACCGTACGGGAAGCAAGAAGGCCACTACCCACCGCACGGGAAGCAAGAAGGCCACTACCCACCGTACGGGAAGAAAGAAGGCCACTACCCACCGTATGGAAAGAAAGAAGGCCACTACCCACCGCACGGGAAGAAAGAAGGCCACTACCCTACGCACGGGAAGAAAGAAGGCCACTACCCACCGTATGGAAAGAAAGAAGGCCACTACCCACCGTACGGGAAGAAAGAAGGCCACTACGCGCACGGGGCTCAACAAGCCAACCAGTTGACCTACGGACACGAGCAAAACAAAACACAACATCACATCAAGAACCCGACCAAAGACAAGAAACAAGCACAGAAACCTTCCTACCTGAAACCTGGGCACCAGCAACCTTACTACCCTCCACAAGGTCATGTACATCCCAATTACCTTCCCAAGGGACAGCCCCACTACACTCCACAAGGACACGTGCATCCCAATTACCTTCCCAAGGGACAGCCCCACTACCCTCCACAAGGACACGTGCAACCGAATTATCTTCCCAAGGAACAACCACACTACCCTCCACAAGGACACGTGCATCCCAATTACCTTCCCAAGGGACAGCCCCACTACCCTCCACAAGGACACGTGCAACCTAATTATCCTCCCAAGGAACAACCACACTACCCTCCACAAGGACACGTGCAACCTAATTATCTTCCCAAGGAACAACCACACTACCCTCCACAAGGACACGTGCAACCTAATTATCTTCCCAAGGAACAACCACACTACCCTCCACAAGGACACGTGCAACCTAATTATCTTCCCAAGGAACAACCACACTACCCTCATGAAGGACATAAGCAGACCCACTTCTCATCAAAAGAGCACGACAAAACGCATGAGCCGCAAAAAGACAAAAAGAAGCACATCGAACCCCAACAGAAGGCTTCAACACCAAAGACACCTGTTCCTGGTGCCTTTTAACTTTGATAACTTTGTGATAAGTAAGGCAGCTGTAGTGGATACTATATGTGTTGTCCCAACAGTATACAATAATCGTCGACAACTGAAATAAAAATCTCAGAATATGACGTATATTAACGAAGATTGGTGTATACTATTGAAAATAACTAATTAAAATATTGAAATAACTGGAATGTTTCATTTTATCAAATATCTTTATGCCTCGAATGTGGCACCTTTACATTATAATTTTACAACATACAGTACATTTATAACGAACACGGTTATATCGAACAGTTTGGGGGTCACATGTAATATATTTTAGTCAACATACTTATAACAAACTACGGTTATCACGAAATACAGTATTAAGTAATACTAGATTTGACAAAGACTTTTCGGTCGTTTTGAGCATGCACGACACTGATAAACTGAGGGGCGGTGGGATAGCCCAGTGGTTAAAGCGTTTGCTCATCACGCTGATGGCCCGGGTTCGATTCTTCATATGGGTACAATGTGTGAAGCCCGTTTTCTGGTGTCACCCGCCGTAATATTGCTGGAATATTGATAAAAGGGTCGTAAACCCCAACTCACTCACTCCCTCACTGAAGTCAAGATAGTGCTGTACGAACAGTTGACCAGCAGTTTTCTGAAGCAATAATGACATAATGATCAAGGTATACATCTTCGTTTGTTTGTTTGTTTGTTAGCGCAATGCTCCAGCTATAAGACTAATGAATAATGTACAATGTGATAACTGGATCTATCAAATATTTGGGTTTTTTTTTATTAATTTAAATACATCAGTTGAAATGGAGGCCACCACCTCGCAATAACACGTTACAAATTATAGTATGACCAGAAATTATTGAGAATTTTAGGAATATGTTTAATGGATTTCTAGTATAAACAACCTCGACCAGCTATCAAGTGCTTGGTTTCATTCAAGAGAGACAACTCCGTTAATCCGTCTTCATTAGTTTGTGAAGAGTTATCCCCCTTTGTTTACGTGTTAGCAGACGACATTTTCAGTGGTCCTCAGTGTGGTCGATTTAGAGAAGAGGAAGTTGATTTTAGAGTATTATAACAACGACATCAGATCAGCTAAAGTGATTTCAAGTAGAACAGGCATCCCTTTGTCCACTGTTTATCGTGTTTTGAAAAATATTGGCTTTGAGCACCTGGGAGGCGCAGGTAGGCCCAGAAAATTGACTGTCGGTGACAGGAGACGGCTTGGTATTCTTGTTGCTAAAAACAAACGAAGGAGTTTAGAAAACTTAAGGCTGGATATGATTGATAGAGGAACTGTGACAGTCTGTAGGGAGACAATTAGAACTGAGCTGCATGCAATGGGTTGACAGAAAGTCGAGGAATTCCATCACCGATCATGAAACCTGAACAAAAGGAGCGAAGGTTGAACAAGTGTTTACAGCATAGAAATTTTAACTGGGACAATATGATTTTCTCAGATGAAAGTTCTGTGTGGCTGTTTCCTAATACACTGAAAGTCTGGACCAAACAAACTGAAAAACCTTTGTATCAGCGCCCAAAGTACAGTCCGAAATTTAACGTGTGGGGTGGAATATGTGTGTTAGGGGCAACGCCCCTCTGTGTATTTGAAGGGAATATGAACAGTGAGCGATATACAGATATTCTCGAGGGACATTTACTTCCATCTGCTCACGTGTTCTATGGAAATTGGATTTTCCAGCAGGGCAACGACCCATAAGATCGTTCAAAGCATTCACAGGCCTGGTTTCGGACCCAAAATATGACATTATTAGATTGGCCAAGCTATAGCCCTGACCTAAATCTAATAGAAAATGTTTGGGGACTTAATATGAAGGAAAGTGTCAATAAGAAAAATCTGACAAATATTGCTGAAATGAAAGAAGAGGTGGTCCGATATTGGGACAGCATGGACCGCGACTTTCTAACTTCTTTGATCAGTAGTATGCCCCTCCGCATTGAAGCCTGCATTGCTGCCCATGGTGACTTGACAAAATACTAACTGTTCACCTGTCTTTGAATCTGGAGTTATGTTCTGCTAATATTCACATTTAATACGCGAGTAATGAGTGAAAAAAAAAAAAAAATTACAATCTTTAAATTCTCAATAATTTCTGGTTGTACTGTAAAATGGGGCGGTGTCGTAGCCTTGGGGTTAAAGCGTTGGCTCGTCACGCCGAGGACCCGGGTTCGATTCTCCACATGGGTACAACGTGTGAAGCCTATTGCTGGTGTCCCCCGCCGTGATGTTGCTGAAATATTGCTAACAGTGACATAACTACGCAAACGTACAATACAATATCACATTTTACGATTATGAGTTTAGCTTTCATTTGAAAAATCAATCTCTAATTAAATTTCAAATCGCCTACCATTGAGATGGGTTTAACACCATCCACAGTATTTAAGTTATAGGAAGGAGTGACTGAGTGAGTTTGGTTTTACACCGCTTTTAGCAATATCCCAGCAATGGGCTTCACATATTGTGCCCATCGAACCCGGGTCTTCAGCGTGACGAGCGAACGCTTTAACCACTAGGCTACCCCTTCGCCCCTATAGGAAGGAGGAAAGCAGGGTCTTAAACGTAGGCGATACCCACGATAATGAGTATGGTGCCAATAAACCATGACATGTCTACGGGGCGAACTTGGATTCGAACCCACATTCAGGTTTTTCAAGAAATATCATTGGGTGGAGTCTTGTTTAACGCCGCTCTCAGCAATATTCCAGCTATATGGCAGTGGTTTGTAAATAATCCGGACAAGACAATCCGGTCAATAAAAGCATGAGCATAGACCTATGCAATTGGGATACGATGATATGTGTCAACCAAATCAGCGAGCCTGATCACCCGATCCCGTTAGTCGCCTCTTTCGAAAAACATGGGTTACTGAAGATCAATTCTAACCCGGATTTTTACGTGTCTCTGGAAATATCAGCGAACAATAAATATCTTACACGAAAAACGCCAAGTGAAAAAACATAGAGTAACTATAGAGTACTGAAGAACGTCAGTAAACAAGAAACTATGTGCTAAAGGGCAAATTGTCATTACAGAACAGCGGTGGTGGGGTAGCCTAATGGTTAAAGCGTCCGCTCGTCACGCCGAAGACCCGAGTCCGATTCCCGGCATGGGTACAATGTGTGAAGCCCATTTCTGTTGTCCCACGCTGTGGTATTGCTGGAACATTGCTAAAAGCGGCGTAAGGTCACACTGACTCACTCATGAAAGAACACCAGATGGCGCTGCAGTTTTTCAACATCAACATTTCGAATTTAATCGGCTTATTCACACATCTATATAATAGATGCGTACTGCACAACACGGCGACGGGGTTCGCAACGTGTCACTCCTCGCTTACCCACTGTGTGACGTCATACACATTTTACGATTAAATGATTCAATTTAACTTTTTGGTTTGTTGTTTTTCGCCGCACGCAGCAATACCCCAGCTATATTACGGCGTTCATTAAAAAATCGAATCTGGCCCAGACCGAGCTGTGATTGGAACCATGAGCATGCAAGCAATTGGGATACGATAACATGCATCAAATAAGTCAGAAAGCCTTATCCCGTTAGTCGTTTCTTACGACGATGGGTTGATGAAGACCAATTCTAACACAGTTCTTCACCGTCTTTTTTTAACTTAATGAATGCCTGTAGAAGATTCAAGTTCAGAACGATAAAAGGAAGAACAAGTAGTTGCTTGCATTTTGAGACTTCATTAATTTCATTGGCCTATTTTGAGCCAGTCCGAGACAGGTGTCTATTCGTTCTCAAAGAAACCTGTACATATAAACTCGCTTCTGTGTATTCCAGTCTGGACACGTACAAATGCAGATTTTCTTGTGAAAGTGAGCATTAATATATAACGTCCCAAGCTCTGACTTCAGCATCTAAACAATGCAGATTTTCATGTGAAAGTGAGCATTAATATGTAACGTCCCAATCTCTGACTTCAGTGTCTAAAAAATGCAGATTTTCCTGTGAAAGTGAGCATTAATATATAACGTCCAAAGCTCTGACTTCAGTACCTAAACAATGCAGATTTTCCTGTCAAAGTGAGCATTAATATATAACGTCCAAAGCTCTGACTTCAGTATCTAAATAATGAAGATTTTCCTGTCAAAGTGAGCATTAATATATAACGTCAAAATCTCTGACTTCAGTAACTAAACAATGCAGATTTTCCTGTGACAGTGAGCATTAATATGTAACGTCACAAGCTCTGACTACAGTATCTAAACAATGCAGATTTTCCTGTCAAAGTGAGCATTAATATATAACGTCCAAAGCTCTGACTTCAGTATCTAAATAATGAAGATTTTCCTGTCAAAGTGAGCATTAATATATAACGTCAAAATCTCTGACTTCAGTATCTAAACAATGCAGATTTTCCTGTGACAGTGAGCATTAATATGTAACGTCACAAGCTCTGACTACAGTATCTAAACAATGCAGATTTTCCTGTGAAAGTTAGCATTAATATGTAACGTCCCAAGCTCTGACTTCAATATCTAAACAATACAGATTTTCCTGTCAAAGTGAGCATTAATAATATAACGTTCAGAGCTCTGACTTCAGTATCTAAACAATGCAGATTTTCCTGTGAAAGTGAGCATTAATATATAACGTCAAAAGCTCTGACTTCAGTATCTAAACAATGCAGATTTTCCTGTGAAAGTGAGCATTAATATGTAACGTCAAAAGCTCTGACTTCAGTATCTAAACAATGCAGATTTTCCTGTAAAAGTGAGCATTAATATGTAACGTCAAAAGCTCTCACTTCAGTATCTAAACAATGCAGATTTTCTTGTCCAAGTGAGCATTAATATATAACGTCACAAGCTCTGACTTAGTACCTAAACAATGCAGATGTTCTTGTGAAAGTGAGCATTAATATGTAACGTCCAAAGCTCTGACTTCAGTATCTAAACAATGCAGATTTTCGTGTGAAAGTGAGCATTAATATATAACGTCCCAAGCTCTGACTTCAGTATCTAAACATTGCAGATTTTCCTGTGAAAGTGAGCATAAATATATAACGTCAAAAGCTCTGACTTCAGTACCTAAACAATGCGCCTTTTCCTGTGAAAGTGAGCATTAATATGTAACGTCCCAAGCTCTGACTTAGTACCTAAACAATGCAGATTTTTCCTGTGAAAGTGAGCATTAATATGTAACGTCCCAAGCTCTGACTTCAATATCTAAATAATGCAGATTTTCCTGTCAAAGTGATCATTAATATATAACGTCCCAAGCTCTGACTTAGTACCTAAACATTGCAGATTTTCCTGTGAAAGTGAGCATAAATATATAACGTCAAAAGCTCTGACTTAAGTATCTAAACAATGCACAGTTTCCTGTGAAAGTGAGCATTAATATGTAACGTCACAAGCTCTCACTTCAGTAACTAAACAATGCAGATTTTCCTGTGAAAGTGAGCATTAATAAATAACGTCCAAAGTTCTGACTTCAGTATCTAAACAATGCAGATGTCCCTGTCAAAGTGAGCATTAATATAATAACGTCCCAAGCTCTGGCTTCAGTATCTAAACAATGCAGATTTTCCTGTGAAAGTGAGCATTAATAAATAACGTCCAAAGCTCTGACTTCAGTACCTAAACAATGCAGATTTTCCTGTGAAGTGAGCATTAATATGTAACGTCCCAAGCTCTGACTTCAATATCTAAATA
This sequence comes from Haliotis rubra, assembly GCF_003918875.1. Lineage (NCBI taxonomy): Eukaryota > Metazoa > Mollusca > Gastropoda > Lepetellida > Haliotidae > Haliotis > Haliotis rubra. The sequence continues at coordinate 502,425 of NW_025767164.1, forward strand.
ATGCAGATTTTCGTGTGAAAGTGAGCATTAATATATAACGTCCCAAGCTCTGACTTCAGTACCTAAACATTGCAGATTTTCCTGTGAAAGTGAGCATAAATATATAACGTCAAAAGCTCTGACTTAAGTATCTAAACAATGCACAGTTTCCTGTGAAAGTGAGCATTAATATGTAACGTCACAAGTTCTCACTTCAGTAACTAAACAATGCAGATTTTCCTGTGAAAGTGAGCATTAATAAATAACGTCCAAAGTTCTGACTTCAGTATCTAAACAATGCAGATGTCCCTGTCAAAGTGAGCATTAATATAATAACGTCCCAAGCTCTGGCTTCAGTATCTAAACAATGCAGATTTTCCTGTGAAAGTGAGCATTAATAAATAACGTCCAAAGCTCTGACTTCAGTACCTAAACAATGCAGATTTTCCTGTGAAAGTGAGCATTAATATGTAACGTCCCAAGCTCTGACTTCAATATCTAAATAATGCAGATTTTCGTGTGAAAGTGAGCATTAATATATAACGTCCCAAGCTCTGACTTAGTACCTAAACATTGCAGATTTTCCTGTGAAAGTGAGCATAAATATATAACGTCAAAAGCTCTGACTTAAGTATCTAAACAATGCACAGTTTTCCTGTGAAAGTGAGCATTAATATGTAACGTCACAAGTTCTCACTTCAGTAACTAAACAATGCAGATTTTCCTGTGAAAGTGAGCATTAATAAATAACGTCCAAAGTTCTGACTTCAGTATCTAAACAATGCAGATGTCCCTGTCAAAGTGAGCATTAATATAATAACGTCCCAAGCTCTGGCTTCAGTATCTAAACAATGCAGATTTTCTTGTCCAAGTGAGCATTAATATATAACGTCACAAGCTCTGACTTAGTACCTAAACAATGCAGATGTTCTTGTGAAAGTGAGCATTAATATGTAACGTCCAAAGCTCTGACTTCAGTATCTAAACAATGCAGATTTTCGTGTGAAAGTGAGCATTAATATATAACGTCCCAAGCTCTGACTTCAGTATCTAAACATTGCAGATTTTCCTGTGAAAGTGAGCATAAATATATAACGTCAAAAGCTCTGACTTCAGTACCTAAACAATGCGCCTTTTCCTGTGAAAGTGAGCATTAATATGTAACGTCCCAAGCTCTGACTTAGTACCTAAACAATGCAGATTTTCCTGTGAAAGTGAGCATTAATATGTAACGTCCCAAGCTCTGACTTCAATATCTAAATAATGCAGATTTTCCTGTCAAAGTGATCATTAATATATAACGTCCCAAGCTCTGACTTAGTACCTAAACATTGCAGATTTTCCTGTGAAAGTGAGCATAAATATATAACGTCAAAAGCTCTGACTTAAGTATCTAAACAATGCACAGTTTCCTGTGAAAGTGAGCATTAATATGTAACGTCACAAGCTCTCACTTCAGTAACTAAACAATGCAGATTTTCCTGTGAAAGTGAGCATTAATAAATAACGTCCAAAGTTCTGACTTCAGTATCTAAACAATGCAGATGTCCCTGTCAAAGTGAGCATTAATATTATAACGTCACAAGCTCTGGCTTCAGTATCTAAACAATGCAGATTTTCCTGTGAAAGTGAGCATTAATAAATAACGTCCAAAGCTCTGACTTCAGTACCTAAACAATGCAGATTTTCCTGTGAAAGTGAGCATTAATATGTAACGTCCCAAGCTCTGACTTCAATATCTAAATAATGCAGATTTTCGTGTGAAAGTGAGCATTAATATATAACGTCCCAAGCTCTGACTTCAGTACCTAAACATTGCAGATTTTCCTGTGAAAGTGAGCATAAATATATAACGTCAAAAGCTCTGACTTAAGTATCTAAACAATGCACAGTTTCCTGTGAAAGTGAGCATTAATATGTAACGTCACAAGTTCTCACTTCAGTAACTAAACAATGCAGATTTTCCTGTGAAAGTGAGCATTAATAAATAACGTCCAAAGTTCTGACTTCAGTATCTAAACAATGCAGATGTCCCTGTCAAAGTGAGCATTAATATAATAACGTCCCAAGCTCTGGCTTCAGTATCTAAACAATGCAGATTTTCCTGTGAAAGTGAGCATTAATAAATAACGTCCAAAGCTCTGACTTCAGTACCTAAACAATGCAGATTTTCCTGTGAAAGTGAGCATTAATATGTAACGTCCCAAGCTCTGACTTCAATATCTAAATAATGCAGATTTTCGTGTGAAAGTGAGCATTAATATATAACGTCCCAAGCTCTGACTTAGTACCTAAACATTGCAGATTTTCCTGTGAAAGTGAGCATAAATATATAACGTCAAAGCTCTGACTTAAGTATCTAAACAATGCACAGTTTCCTGTGAAAGTGAGCATTAATATGTAACGTCACAAGTTCTCACTTCAGTAACTAAACAATGCAGATTTTCCTGTGAAAGTGAGCATTAATAAATAACGTCCAAAGTTCTGACTTCAGTATCTAAACAATGCAGATGTCCCTGTCAAAGTGAGCATTAATATAATAACGTCCCAAGCTCTGGCTTCAGTATCTAAACAATGCAGATTTTCCTGTGAAAGTGAGCATTAATAAATAACGTCCAAAGCTCTGACTTCAGTACCTAAACAATGCAGATTTTCCTGTGAAAGTGAGCAGTAGTATATAACGTCGAACGCTTGCGAACGTTCCGTAAATACGATGCTCATTCCTATTATATACTTCTTACCAAAGCAGACTAACACAATACCCTCATTTATTGTACCATTGATTTATCTTGGCGAGCTGGTGACCATTAAGTCAATTGGCGTATTTGTTACCATGAAATCATCAGCAAGTTGAACAGATCGTAGATCTAATCACTCGACCTTGTCACAGGCTACTTGAACTTAACTGATGTAGAGAATATGACCTCATAAATTTAGGTTCATCTTTCTTTTCAAAATGTTACTATCATGACTGAGTCAGATCGCCGGGGGACTACAGCTCAATTTTATGAATAACTTATTTCAAAAATGTCCTCGACGACAGGAATTGGTCTGAAGTATTTTCACAAAAACTGCCCAGCGTCCATGGAGCCAAATACACAGTGACTTACCTGGACTGTGTTCGGCTATGATTAACAAAATATGTCCCCTTCATTTTGAAACGTGTTCAATGCTTACCAACTCACGCAGCAACACAATACGACACATTCAAGAAAAACGTACTCATTAAACTATTAAAAATGTATGTTTCTTTCCTGCTTGTATCTTTAGAGTTGAAAACCTCGAGGCATTTTTGAAGGATATTTAAGAAGATGTCACGAATAACCTGTGAAATACTTTGATCATCGTTGGGGACCGGTGAGTTCATACATCGTTAACTTTTATAATTGTGTGCCTGCTTTGTCCCGTTTGTCTTTAATGAATACTGTGAATGGTGATCAGAACTAAAACAACGGTCCGTTTGATGTGCTGTCTTGTTGACAATTATTAGAAGAATTATATTTGATGGGGTTTTTTAAATGTTCGTGCAGTGTCTACTTTGATACTGAATTTGAGATGAACATTTTTGTAGAAAAATTTGTAGAAAAGAGCTGGTGATCTTAGAAACCACATGATTCATGCTTTATGCTATGCATATTATATCAAGAAATGGTGTATATTCGGGCCGCCCGATTTTGAGCTCCAAAATTTCAACAAATGAAATCGTAATTTCTTTTGGAAACCAAGTTTTTTTCACCTGTTTTAATTCTCTTTGATCGATATTATAAACAGCCCAAAAGAGAACAAAGCAAATTCAAAAGCACATGGATGCGTGAGTGTTCCCACCGTAAGGTGACAGCCTGTAAATAATCGGGTCTGGAGTAGACAATACATAGAGAATCTCACCCAAGTGTCTACTGATATCAATTATATCAACACGAGTTGATAAAGTTACACATATCCGAGGCTTGCCGAGGTTATTTTTACCTTTATCAACGTTGAGTTGAGTTGATATAATTGATATCAGTAGACACGAGTGTGAGATTCTATTTATCATCAAAAATGATTCTTGATTAGTTTTCAATGAAAAATGTACATCTCTCAACACTGTTCTACAATTAGACTTGAAGTGCAGCGATGTCATAGCATTGTGACGTCATCAAGTTGATGACGTCATAGCATTGTCAGGGCATTTGTACTAAATCTATTGTCAAAACGATATCTCCTGGGAGATATCATATGATCTCACACAAGCGATATCTCCTGTGGAACACATTTTGGGATGATAAAATGATTTTCGCTTCATTTGTGTTTTTTTCAAGTTAGCCGTCAGGAGTTCATTCTAAGACCTCGTCATCATCAAAGAGCTTCGAATTAGCTCGTAACTAACGGGATCGGGTGATCAGGCTGTGTGACTTGGTTGACATATGTCATCGTGTCCGAATTGCGTAGATCAATGCTAATGATGTTGGTCACTGGATTGTCTGGTCCAGACTTGAATATTTACGACCACCGCCCTATAAGTGGAATATTAACGAGTGCGGCCTTAAACAACAAACAAACAAACAAACTCGCATCATTACATGTTCAAAATCACTTTAGTTATACCTCAAGCTTGACCTTGGGAATGCTGAGTCAACGATATATATAATAAATATAAATATAATATAATTATATTATAATTAATATATTCCCGGTCGATGAGCATTAGATATGTATGTATATAATGTTGAAGAGCAGCCATATTGAAAATGACTATCTTTGCCAAATGCTCAACCATTTCTTGGGCGGTGGGGAAGTCTAGTGTATAAAGCGTTGGCACGTCTCGCCGAAGACCCGGATTCGAATCCCAACATGGGTACAATGAGTGAAGCCCATTTCTGGTGTCCCCCGCGGTGATATTGCTGGAATATTGCTAAAAGCGGCGTAAAACCAAACTCAGTCAGTCAGTCAACCATTTCTGCAAATGTCATTGTAAAATGTTTACTTCGGCATGTATAGACAATGTCCTAATTTTCTTTGTATTCAAATATCTATTTTGTCTCGTATTGTGCAATTCGGGACCAAAAATCGGAACTTCATCTACCTCTGTTTTTGTCAATGGGTACATAGTGAACAAGTATGTTTGGTTCTCTTAATACACGTATTAAGAATTGCACTGAGAAGGCAATACTGATAAGAAAACTTTGGATAATGCGTTTGCAACCTGAGTATGACCTTTCTGATCAAATATATTGCTCCATATCATACCAAACTGAAGTGAGCTTCGTACTCCAGTGACCCTATTTCTCTAGCCTCATTTCTGATTTTGGATCTGGGTAGATAATTCTGGTTTAATTGTTAAAGAGAGAGGTAGAATTGGGGTCTTTTTATTCAAAGCTCAAATCGAACAATCAGAAATTTTAAGAAAGTTACCAGATGTTGTCGTTTCAATTTAAACTTAGATTTTGTTCACTTCAGAAATTGTAGCACTAAATAAACAAAACCGTGTCCAAAAGTCTGCTCTTGTAGGCTTTCAGGTGGATTTTCAATGACAACAATAATTGTGGGTCACAGGCTTACTTAAACTAGATGACCCGTGAAGGTCCGGGTTAGAATATTGATCTTCAGTAACGCATGCTTGTCATAAGAGGCGACTAACGGGATCGGGTGATCAGGCTCGCTGACTTGGTTGACATATGGCATCGGTTCCCAATTGCTCAGATCGATGCTCATGCTGTTGATCACTTGATTGTCTGGTCCAGACTCGATTATTTACAGACTGCCGCCATATATTGCTGGAATATTGCTGAGTGCGATGTAAAACTAAACTCACTCACTCACTTAAACTAGATATTTAGCTGTTTTCTTAAATATTGAATCAGACATCCTAATCTTGCAACTGTTAGAAAGAAAATACGTTACGTGTCAGCTAATTGAACATGTCATAACAAGTTCCATGACAACGGTTTTGGGTGTTTGATAACTTTTCCAATGAGCCATCCTACCTCCACCTTTGTTGAAGAAAATACATATGCGGTATGCAATACGCAGATAATGGAATGACTGACTAATATTTTCCCTTTTATACTTTGATAATAGAAATATCAACATGGAGTCGCTGATAGTCGGTCTCTGCTTGGCCGTAGTGACGGTAACGGTGTCAGGACAGAGCTTCCTTGCTCCACAGCAATTCTTCCGTTTAGCGTACCGACGGCCCTACAGGCTTCATGAACCCTTCTATCAGCCCCGCGTATCTCACAGCGACACCGAATCCTATTACGACAAGAAAAAAGGTCAGTACCCTCCGTACGATAAAGAAGAAGACAAAAACACTCCACTTGGGAAGGGCAGGGATGAATATCCACATCAAGAAAAGCTAGGAGGTCAACACCAACCGCAACGAAAACAGGGAGGTCAATACCAACCGCAAAGAAAGAAGGGAGGTCTCTACCAACCACAACGGAAGCAAAGAGGTCAATACCTACCGCAAAGAAAGCAAAGAGGTCAATACCAGCCACAACGAAAGCAAAGAGGTCAATACCAACCGCAAATAAAGCAGAGAGGTCAATACCAACCGCAAAGAAAGCAGGGAGGTCAATACCAACCGCAACGAAAGCAAAGAGGTCAATACCAACCGCAAAGAAAGCAGAGAGGTCAATACCAACCGCAAAGAAAGCAAAGAGGTCAATACCAGGCGCAAAGAAAGCAGGGAGGTCAATACCAACCGCAAGAGGAGGACAAGGAGGATGTCCCACCGAATAGGAATCGAGAGGAAAAGCAACAGCCCAAGCAGTCGACACATGGACAGAACATTTACAAACAGCAGCGTCGGGGAGGAGGCGCCAAGTATGATCAGAAACATGTACAGAAACCATCGACACCGAAACATGTTCTGGAACAAACTTACTTCCCGAAACTCCAGTACAATCCTCGACGAAGGCCTCGACAACCCCTCTATCCGCTGCGAGGAGATCAGCTACCCAACTATCCTTCACAAGTACGACAACAACGCAGGTATCACCAACAAGGGCATCAACGACAACCCTACCCTGCACAAGGGCCTGAGCAAAAAAGCCGCTCCCTACCTGATCAGGAGCTGGGTGGCCCCTTCCCTTCGGATCAAGAGGAAGATGGCCAAGACCCACCACGTGCGCTGCAGGAAGGCATCTATGCACACCCACTCTATTCCGCACAAAGATATCGACAACCCCGTTATCCCCCTAGAAGATACCAACAAACCCGCTATCCTCCACAAAGGTATCAACTGTCCCGCTATCCTAGACAAAGACATCGACAAAGCCGCTATCCCCCACAAAGGTATCTACAATCCCAGTATCCTCAAGAAAGGCATCAACAACTCTATGCTCAAGAAAGACGTGTGTCACCTTACTATCCTTCGCAAAGGCGTCTGCGTCCACACATTCCTCAACAAAGCCACTACTATCTTCCACAGAGGTATAATCAATCTTACTATTATCCACAAAGGCGGCGTCAACCTCGCTACCCTCGAGAAGGACGTCAACAACCAAACAACCCACCACAAGAGCGTACAAAGCTGGAATCACCATCACTAGCGGAGCGTAGAGAAATCTACTCTGAACAGGCACAAGCGCACGGGGAACCTGAAACCCGCACGTGGAATTTACAAGATTACCAACCAGATGCAGATGATATGGAAATCTCGCCACCACAAGAGCATTTTCAACTAGATTCCCCACCAGATCCAGAGCAAATGGGAATCTTGCCGCCACAAGAAGAGCATTTACAATTGGACTCCCCACTACCTGCAGAGCAAATGGGAATCTTGCCGTCACAAGAAGAGCATTTACAATTGGATTCCCCACTACCTGCAGAGCAAATGGGAATCTTGCCGTCACAAGAAGAGCATTTACAATTGGATTCCCCACTACCTGCAGAGCAAATGGGAATCTTGCCGCCACAAGAAGAGCATTTACAATTGGATTCCCCACTACCTGCAGAGCAAATGGGAATCTTGCCACCACAAGAAGAGAATTTACAACTAGATTCTCCACTACCTGCAGAGCAAATGGGTATCTTACCACCACAAGAAGAGAATTTACAACTAGATTCCCCACTACCTGCAGAGCAAATGGGAATCTTGCCACCACAAGAAGAGCATTTACAATTGGATTCCCCATCACCAGCAGAACTTTATTCACCACTACCACAAGGAAATGAGGAGTTAAATGAATAGTGTGTGGATCCTGACCAGATCTCAACAGAAGCGAATCCTGCATCCTAGCATAACACGGTCCACGTGGCAAATAAAACACTTGTCCTGAGTGAGCGTGATAACATTCTTGTAAATAACATTTTTGTTTTTAAAAATGTTAAAAAACATCGTTTCGTCACTCGGCGACCATTTTAGCTGAGATAACTGTCATGATATCATCACACGTTTATTGAACTCAAATAAATTGCAGAATATTAAACTCACGATGTTTTCAATGTGTTTTCATTTCATTTAGCATATGGAGTGAGTGAGTGAGTTTAGTTTTACGCCGCACTCAGCAATATTCAAGCTATATGGCGGCGGTCTGTAAATAATCGAGTCGGGACCAGACAATCCATTGATCAACAGCAATTGCGCAATTGGGAACCGATGACATGTGTCAACCAAGTCAGCGAGCCGGACCACCCGATCCCGTTAGTCGCCTCTTACGACTAGCAAGGGTTACTGAAGATCACTATTCTGACCCGGACCTTCACGGGTGTTTAGCATAAGGTGAGGTGAGGTGAAATTGGGTTTTAACGTCGTGCTTGAGAATATTTCGCTCATATGACGACGTGCATGCGTGTGTATGTGTATGTGTGGCTGCTTGTGCTAGCCCAGACTTAAGCTGGTTTTATAGTGCTAGCTCACTGAGATAACATGCCGCAGTGAAGCATGAATATCCCACTCAGACACATTATACTGACTCCGAGCCGACCAGTCCTTGTTGTACCCATTAATGCCGAGCGCCAGGCAGGGACCAACAAGTACCATATGTTAACGTCTTTTGGTAGGACGCGGTCGGGGATCGAACCCGCGACCTCCCGCTCTCCGGGCGGACGCTCTAACCACTATACCACGGAGGCGGTCAGTAGCATATGGACGTATATAACACCACAATGAATACTCTCGGTTATTACATATACTGAACTGGAACATTTTAATCACAGTGTTAACGCCTTCACTGATTCTGGATGAAAATGGATCACTAATTTATAACATTTTCTCGTTCAGCATAACATATTTTGGTTATAAGTTTGTTTATTTTGTGTGTTGCTTATTGCTAAAAGCGGCGTAAAACTAAACTCTTTACATGATACTTTGATATATTAGAAACTACATTACATCATGTTAACAATCTTATAATACATAATAAATAAAGCCGTACAAGTAAACAGTAATTTACATAAGGATTTTAATGTAAGCGCATACTGACAACAGGTATAATAAAGTAATTCCGACAACGCAATTTCAGCTATCTTCAATAAAAGCATACAGTTCAGAAAGCCTAAAGCATTTTCATTTTTTTAACAAATAGTGATAATGATGAATGAATAATGGTCTCATTAAGTATAGACGCGTTAAAAATATCGTACATGGGGCCAGTTTAAATAAGACAAATTCGAAAAGAAAAGTTTTCTCGTTAAGATACATTACGTCATACACTGCCAATGCTAAACTTTACACTCGGAAGAATACATATTTGAAAGGAGTTGGTTTGAAATAAAGTACATTACGTCATGGGTATTTAAACTGTATAAGGTTTTATCACTTGGAGATAAGTGTATCAAAGAACACTATCAGGATTTTCACGCCCCCAGAAATGTGCCATTTTAGAGTTACTTACAGAAAGCCATGATATGTCCATATTATCGTGAAAACATTCATGTTTTACCCCATCAGAGACGAGTTTCAAAAACAAGGAATAAGTGATTTTTATTTTCACTAATAATATGCTATGTCATAGCTACAGAAAACTATAAAATATTATGAAACAATTTATGATATATAGTTTTAATACGTAAATGTGAGACACTGTCATATCACAGTTTATTTGCACAGGTGGGGCGGTGGGGTAGCCTAGTGGTTAAAGCGTTCGCTCGTCACGCCGAAGACCCGGGTTCGAATCCCCACATGGGTACATTGTGTGAAACCCATTTCTGGTGTCCCCCGCCGTGATATTGCTGGAATATTGCTAAAAGAGGCGTAAAACCAAACTCACTCACTCACTATTTGCACAGGTTTGTGGCTTCGAGTGAGTGAGTTTAGTTTTACGCTGCTTTTAGCAATATTCCAGCAATATCACGACGGGGCACATAGAAATTGGCTTCACACACTGTACGCATGTGGGGAATCGAACCCGGTCTTTGGGAATCCGTGACGGGCGAACGCTTTAACCATTAGGCTACCCTACCACCCCTTATTGCTTTGAACAAGATCAAACACTTACAACAGAAGGGCGTCAATAACTATGCACTTGATACAGCGAAAGAGCGCTCCATTTTTAAACATGGAAATCCCCACACAAATGTTTTCCAAGATACATTATTACAGCTAACCTGAACTTGATGTATCTGTTTGTATAATGTTGACACCCCGGGGCAATAAATGCATGCGATCCCATAAATCAGGATTAATTATCGTTTAAATGTCAGAGACACTCAAACAAAGTTTATCTTCCTTAATGAGGTGTTTGAAAACATGTATTTGTTCAGCATTATTGTTTTGCACTGAGTAACGTGTAGCTTGTAACTGGCAGTAGCAATCAGCAGTGTGGACAATCTCATTGTCAGATCTTTATCCCATGGTTTATAGAGTGAGTGAGTGGGTATGGTTTTACGCGGGATTTAACAGACATGAGCTTAATATATACACAAAGGACGTAGTTCAGACATATCTCAATGAATGAGCCCCGATCTTAACCCTTTGGAGCATATCTGGGACATGACTGGTCGTCGTGTGCAACAACGGCATTCTCCTGTACAGAACCTGGCCCAATTGGAAGCTGCTTTACACCAGGAATGGCGTAGACTGACCCTTCAGAGGATCAGGAGGCTGACAGGGGGTATGGGGAGGAGAGTGCTGGCTGTCATACAGTCACATGGAGGTTACACTCGGTATTGACCTTGAATCGTGTAAGACACGCAAAATGACATTTTGAATGTTCACATTCACTTATACATGCAACATTAAACATTCTAGGGCAGACATGGTTTTGTATGAAAATCAGTGTATTTTTAAAATGAGAAATTTTTATAAAATCAACATGGATTCCAATCATTTTGTCGTTTTCATGAATCAAAGGATCAGACAAACTCATGTTGTTTCCATCGCGATCGCCACAAGATGTTTTATGTACGTGTTGAAAACCTATCATTGGAAAAATACAGGGGGTGCTAAATTAAGTTCTTTGTGAATATTTTACCCATGTGAAGAATCGAACCCGGGTTTGGCGTGACGTGCAAACCACTGCGTTACCCCAGTACCCCATGATTTCTAAAACAAAACCGTTTTAATTTGGTATCTGATTTGATCATGATGCTTCTTGTTGCCTTGACGTCGCAGTCAGTAATATTGCGCCAACGTGGAATCGTACATTATCGAGACAGCGTCAAGATCCACAAAGCGTTGGTCACGTTACCACCTGTCGTAACTCTATAGCTTACCGTAACACTACGAACGTTTTGTGGATCAGATCCCTAAACCAGCCAGTCCAGTGATTGACGTCATCAACATTAATCTACACCATTGTGATACCACATGTATCAAGACCGCCTCCGTTGTGTAGTGGTTAGGGCATCCGCCCGGAGAGCGGAAGGTCGCGGGTTCGATCCCCTACCGCGTCCTACCAAAAGTCGTTAAAATATGGTACTTGTTGGTCCTTGCCTGGCGCTCGGCATTAATGGGTACAAGGACTGGTCGGCTCGGTGTCAGTATAATGTGTCTGAGTGGGGTATTCATGCTTCACTGCGGTATGGTATCTCAGTAGGCTAGCACCATAAAACAAGCTTAAATCTGAGCTAGTACAAGCAGCGGCACATACACACGCATGCACGTCGTCATATGAGCGAAATATTCTCAAGCACTACGTTAAACCCAATTTCACCTCACCACATGTATCAATCAAATCAGCAGACCTGTTCGTTTCCTAACCCAAGTTTCCTCTGCTTCCAAGTCCGAATACTTTAGTGGCGACGTGACGTTCAATAGTAGCAACACATTCCTCTGTATTCAGAAGCCATTGTGGATGGCAGCCCTTGCATCCCTCTAGGTGCAATACACCGACAGGTGATTGAGCAAGGTTTTATGCCGCGTTTAGCAATATTCCAGCAATATTGTGGCAGTGGACACCAGACGTGGGCTGCACACAATGTACACATCTGGAGTACCCGGGAAGACTGACTGACTGAGTTTGGTTTTACGCCGCTTTTAGCAATATTCCAGCAACATCACGGCGGGAGACACCAGAAATGGGCTTCACACAATGTGCCCATGTGGGGATTCGAACCCGGGTCTTCGGCGTGACCAGCAAACGCTTTAACCATTAGGCTACCCCATCGCCCCTACCCAGGAAGAACCGGGTTCAATTGGTCTTCAGCAACCCATGCTTGTCCTAATAGGAGACTACGGACATCGGGCGGTCAAGCTCACTAACTTTGCTGACACATGCCATCATATCCCAATTGCGTAGATCGATGCTCATGCTGTTGATCACTGGATTGTCTGGCCCAGAATATGTACATACAGTTGGAATATTGCTGAGTGCGGCGTTAGATAAACGAACACAATGGGGAATCAAACCCAGCCCCGGGTGTGACAACCTACGCTTTAACCACGAGGCTATCACACAACCCGAATAAAACACAAAACATCAATTGCACACCATGTTTTTATTCAATGGTACCCAAGTTAGACTAACAATCATACATAACACAATATAAACGGGATATTTCAATAAATATACTCTCCTTCCTGGTTTAAGTTATAATACAGTCATCCCCTTATATACTGGCATAAAATTCTCAGCTGAAGGCAAACCGTCTCTGCTGAAAACCTTTCACATACACCAACAGAAAAACAAGAAAACTGAACAGAAGACAACACTACGTCACGTCTGTTGGAAGAAGTCCCACATGTTGCAACATCCAATAATAACCACTTCAGGTTAAACCTACAAGCAAAGTATGGCAAACCACATATCATAATCAGGAGTGTGTGAGTGAGTAGTTTTACGCTGCTTTTAGCAATATCAAAGCAGGGACACCAGAAACTGGCTTCACACATTGTACCCATGTGGGGAATCGAACCCGGGTCTTCAGCGTGACGAGAGAATACTTTAACCACTGGGCCACCCCCTAGACCCTAATCAGGAGTGATTGAGAGATGGTTTTATGCCACTTCTAGAAATTTTCCAGGAATATCACTGTTGTGAACACCAGAAATGGGCTTTACACATTGTACCTTGTGGGGATTCGAACTCAGGTCTTCAGCATGATGAGTGAACACTTAACCACTAGGCTACCCCACTGTCCGATAATGAGGATGAGACTGAGATAGGAATCTGCAGCAAGTCAACGGCAGTCATTTCACCTTGTTCATCGGAATAAAAATAAAATATACCTCATTAAAGGTTTTGCAGTTGTAGTCCACACTTCATGTCATTGTATTTGACAACATAATGCATAAAGGACTGGTGATCTATTATAAAATAATTCTGTCACTATCTTTTATGTCACTGTCAACAATAAAATACATCTGCACCCATGATATGCATAAAATTTAAAGTTTATCATTTTCCACATTCAAATTGAGGTAAAGACCGTACACCTTGAGGCAGTATAAAACATTGCTCATTTTAAGCCAAATATTAAGAACTATATTTCTCAAATTTCCCTATTTGCATCATTCGTACATATTACAATGCCTACAATGCGATGGCAATTCCTATCTCACCCCAGTCTGGTACCTGCATGATTCCTATATCAACCCAATCTGGTACCTGCATGATTCCTACCTCACCCCACTCTGGTACCTGCATGATTCCTACCTCACCCCACTCTGGTACCTTCATGATTCCTATCTCACCCCAGTCTGGTACCTGCATGATTCCTATCTCACCCCAGTCTGGTACCTGCATGATTCCTACCTCACCCAAGTCTGGTACCTGCATGATTCCTATCTCACCCAAGTCTGGTACCTGCATGATTCCTATCTCACCCCAGTCTGGTACCTGCATGATTCCTATGATTCTACCTCACCCAGTCTGGTCCCTGCATGATTCCTACCTCACCCAAGTCTGCTACCTGCATGATTCCTATATCAACCCAATCTGGTACCTGCATGATTCCTCAACCCAATCTCACCCAAGTCTCACCTACCTGCATGATTCCTATATCAACCCAATCTGGTACCTGCATGATTCCTACCTCACCCAGTCACCCTATCTGGTACCCATGTCTGGTCACCCCTACTCTGTACCTGCATTCCTACCTCACCCCACTCTGGTACCTGCATGATTCCTATCTCACCCCAGTCTGGTCCCTGCATGATTCCTATCTCACCCAAGTCTGGTACCTTCATGATTCCTATCTCACGCTACACTGGAGCAAGAATGATTCCTATATCAACCCACTCTGGTACCTGCATGATTCCTACCTCACCCCACTCTGGTACCTGCATGATTCCTACCTCACCCAAGTCTGGTACCTGCATGATTCCTATCTCACCCCAGTCTGGTACCTGCATGATTCCTATCTCACCCCACTCTGACACCTGCATGATTCCTACATCACCCCACGCTGGTTCCTGCATCCCACATAGGCATATCCTGAACAAAACATGTTGCAGTAAAATGTTCTTTTAAACCCATCAATCAGTCAAACTTCACAGGTAAACAGTCCATTGTGACATGTACACTGTCAGTCAGACGAAACATTCTGACGAAACATCACTAAGTGTCATTAAGGACTGCTATTCCAATAACTAAAGATCACAACACAAATGATAAGCAAATAAAAATTAAATCAGCAGTAGTTTGAAAACACCATAATATATTTCCATACCACATAAGAAATCCTTATGATATATTCATCACAAGAAGAATCAACACATCATCCTTCACATCACTGTAGTTGAAACTATGAGTAGTAAAAAGACAGAATATTCCAGCCATATGGCGGCGGTCTGTAAATAATTGACAGTTGGGATACAATGACGTCAACCAAGTCAGCAAGCCTGACCACCCGATTTCTTTAGTCGTCTTTTATGACAAGCATGGGCTGCTGAAGACAAATTCTAATCTGGACCTGAATTAGATGGTCTTTATTTTTTTAGCAGTATATATTTACAAAGGGTGTTGTACAGACACATGACCTTACTTAAGGTTGGTGGATTTTGGAAAAACATTAACAATTCTATACTTCTTTGAAAGAACCATTCCTTCAACATACAGCCCTTGAAACAAAATGGTGTGTTCCAATTCACCGATCAATTGATTGCATGGTGTCTTCACTGTGTTGTGTTGGACTGTAAATGCTTACATTGTTAGACAAATTGGAATGGCAGGTGTTGTTGGTATGGCAGGAGTGAGCGACTGAGTTTTCACACATTGTACCCAAGTGGGGAATTGAACCCAGGTCTTCGGTGTGACGAGCGAACGCTTTAACCACTAGGCTACCCCACCGCCAATGCATGCTTAAACTATTCGCGAACACCACAGAGGTCATCACCAACTAACCAGAGGCCCAGATAAGCTGCGTATCCGGGTAAAATATGCATGGAAAATTTCCAATTACGCATTGAAAAATAATTGTTGCGTACCAATTACGCATTTAAAATGTTACATACGCAAAAAGTTTAAAACAAATGCGTACGGAATATATTTATAAAAATCGACTTGCGTAATGAAAAAGACAACGACTGCTACCAAGTTGTACTGTTAGTATAGGACAAGTGTTGTACTGTCAGTATAGGATGAGTGAATTTTTTATGAAATCATTTCCATTTTATTTAAGTTGTTTTTTATTAGGTATGACATAAGGCAGAACATACCTGCTTAGTAAACTTACTCAATGACATAATACTTAGGTGAGTAAAATGACCGAAATACGCACATATTTGAAAGCTGTGGGTAACGGAAGATGAATACCCACTCAATATTCATAATACCCACTCCAAAAAGATACAGTGGGTACAGTACCCACATGAGCTAAATCTTATCTGGAGCTCTGACTAACACAAGAAATCATAACAGGGGCCTGAGATCTGGGTCAGTGAATCACTGACATTTGGTACATCATGCAAACTGTATGATAAAACTAACACAATAGATACTGAGGGATTTGCAAATTTGAAATTCAAAAACATTGTTTAATTGAAAGTATTCCAACAGTTTCATTTTGACAGAAACATGAAGATTAGCACATGAGATGCAGGGGTGCAAATAACCCATTGCCCGACGTCCGAGTCCAGTGTTTTTTTCTGTCGGGCAAGCAAATTTGTATATCACACTGTACCGGTGTCCAGTTGACTTTCCAGTGTTAATTATGTTGTTTATTTAAAAATTCAACAAGAAAACGGCCGGTATAGTGGAAAAATTATCAGGGCAAGTGATTTTACAAGTGCCACTGTACCGGAGTACACTAGCAATTTTGAAGTTATTTCCACCCCTGAGATGTCCACGTGATATTGTCCCAGGAGAAGAAAGTTCACAATGAAACATTGCAAGGAGACACTTTCTTGGAATTTACGAGTTATAACCTACAGACCCTCTGAAGACATCTTAACAATAATTTTCACTTATGCAGAACTTAGAGGCAGTCACCGTAAGTTTCTGGGCATCATGGATTACATGGACTACAGTTATGGATTTGGATTTGGATTTGGATTTGCAGCATACTGGTGATTATCTACAGTCCGTTTGAGTCAGAAACTGACTGATGAATTGCAAATTTTATCATTGTACAAAATTGCCACATAAATATAAATAGTACACATGTTTATCATTTACTAATACCCAACAGCTTACTAATATTTGAAAATTTTCCGGACTCCACCAAAACAGTTCTTTAAGAAACTATCATTAAAATTTTGACACAGTTCACTATTTGTTTCGATGGAGGATTGCAGAGAAAGGGACAGCCATTTTCATATATAAGAAAGCTGTTGGGTATTAGTAAATGATAAACAAGTGTACTATTTATATTTATGTGGCAATTTTGTACAATGGTACAATTTGCAATTCATCGGTCGGTTTCGGACTCAAACGGACTGTAATTTCATGTAAATATATTAACAAAGGTGACAGGAGTTGGCAATAATACTTTCTGGTTTCTATTACCTCAACATATGCTTCATACTACTCTGAAGATATTCAGGACTAGTTTGTAATGTACAAAACATTATGACCTTTAAGTTTTACCTAAATGGTTTTATTGCCAATTCCTGTCTAATAGAACCAGAAAGTATTTCTGTTTGCTTAGACTACACAATGTCTTGGAGTAATATTTGAAGTCAAGAACCTGAAATTGTACATTAAATATGTAAGCTGTATAACTGTGATAACACTTCATTGAGTGGTATTTTAGAACTTGGGGTGTCCAATATTGGAACAAACACTATGGATAACAACTTCTTTTATTTTGTGAGTGTGAGGTTCCGATACAGATCCTTATACCATTGTCAAGCCTTCCAGTACAAGAATCTGTATTGAAACATCGCATTAACTTAAAAAGGCTGTTATCCATAGAGTTGATTACACTGAAGTCTCAAGACAGCATTGTATATATATCATACTGTCTGTCACATTCTATCATGTATATTGTAAAGTTTGTACATGGTCCATTTGCCTGCAGACACTCAATAAACCAGTATATAACACGATGAAAAATACTGAGCAATACAACTTAAAAACTATTTCAATAACCCCCACTTAATGTCTTGTTGCCATGGTTTCTCTCTTATAACGTTAGGATGTAAACTGACATCAGATTATGAATAGGCTATGGATAATGTAGAGGATAAATAATAGGCAATAGATTTTTCCATTCCCAAGAGTGGGATATACAAATTAATTACAATGGTAGCAGGGTTCGATTTAAGCATTTGGAACTTGAGCGAAAGAGTTCAGTTTTACACTGCTTTTAGCAATATTCCAGCAATATCATGGTGGGGGACACCAGAAATAGACTTCACACATTGTACCCATGTGGGGAAATCAACCCAGGTCTTCGCTGTCACAAGTGAACGCTTTAACCACTGGGCTACCCCGCCGCCGCCGTGTAAACCTGAACTAGTGACACCTGAAGCTGCAAAATGCAACTTCATATTTATACCGACTCGAACCCTCCCATGTTAATAGTCAAAGATCACAGACTTCAGCAAACAGAAAAATGAGGAACTGGCTTGGAGCAGCGACTCTGCTGACTACACAGATAGTGACTGAATGACTGTTACTGTTTATGTCATGAAATTGTACAAAGGAAGATAGAATTATCAGACCCAGAATAATTTTATCAAGCATTTACATAATTATATATTGAGCAGCACGTGCAACCACTTTTTGTCTGGTGCAACAAGATTACCTAAGGTTGCACCAGGTGCAAGTAGGTCATATATTCCTTCCCAGGTTAGACATACACATGCTACTCTATCCACCAATATATAGACAAAAGGTTCAAATGCACTCTATACAGTAATGGTATGACTCTCACTTAAACACTTCTGGGTAAAGCAAGTTTCCTTTGAAAAGTGTCCTGGGGCTAAAGCTAAAACTAAAAGTCTGTGTGAGTGAGTTTAGTCATACGCCAATTTTAGCAATGTTCCAGCAATATCCTGCAGCCCTAAATGGCATAGAAGAATGTATGGGGAATGTTAGATGTTCACTCTAATCTGAAATCTCAATTAAACACACAAACAAAATTTCACCCAGAAAATACTAAAATCTATCAAAATTTCAAAAGACTTACAAATAAAAATACACGTCATTACATTTGAGGTTTGAAAAGTTTTTTTTAAAGATTCCTGTAACAGCCACTTGCCCATCAGTGGCCGTGATGAAACTTGAGGTAACCATGGTAACAGTGGCTGCAGTGTTCAGTGGTGTATGACCGAGGGCTTCCGATGGTCAGCATCGTCAGGTCTTTTCAACTCTGTTACTGATGGATATTTTCAAAGGGATGCTGTCTCGTAAATACACAAAAATATTTATCATATAATTTGTGACATCAGCAGCAGACCTTTAAACAAGTGTAAAAATCTTTGAATATTCTGTTGAGCTTTTTTTAATTCAAATCAAAGCGAGTGAACCACTGAAATTTCAGTAGAGCAGATGAATGATTTAAGCCAAGTCACAAAAATAATTTGCGCATTTCCAAAACTATAAAGTTTTATCCTGTTTACGAGAGGGAAAGATTACCGATGACAGAATATTCTGAAAATTCAGCTAATAGAATGTCCAGCTGATAAATAAAGACTGGTCCATTTAATTCCAACAATGAAAGATTACAGATTATCATGATTATCTCACAAGTATCGACCTGATTTTCATAGATAACAAGAGCTCAATTATTACAAAATCTTAAGTTTTAGCCGAGAGAATTCATCTGAAGCAGATCATATATTATGAGAAAAATAGATTAAAATATTGTATTGACTAGTGTTGGGAATTGGTTGAAATCTCACAATTGATGACTGGTTCAATACCAACAACCAAATATCGAGAAAAATTGGCTAGCGTCATTTTTTAGATTTTCCTATTCAGGTTGTGGTTGCAGATAAGTATAAAGAAAAAAACATTTGGTTCTCTGTTGTTGTTTTTTTAGAAACTGCACAAATTACATTTGCAGATTTCACATCCAGTGTAAAATTATTCAGTTCCAGTGTAACATTAACTTCCCAGATTCTTCAAGCAATATTCAGTCATGACTTTTGAGAAAGTGAAGTGAGATTTCTTAGAAATAAACACGTTTTCAGGCCCTGACAACGTCCTAAATATGTTCCATCATCAAGTATTTAAAACTCTATTACAACGGTTCCAAAATCGTTTGTGTTCGATTATGAGAAAATGTGATCGATTGCTTGGTCGTTTGGCCACTGCGACCAATCTTCGATTATTTCAATTAATCGGACCACCACTAGCATTGACCTCATGTATCACAGACAGATCAATTTATTGCATAATCAGTCAGATATTGTGAGAATGTGGTTCCTTCATTAATGTGCAGCCATATTCTGATGGTAACTAAGGAAGATGAATTAATACAGGGAAAGCTGTGGCAACAGTTGCTACAGCTAAAATGATACAATGACCCAACCCACCAGGATGACTGTGGAATTTTTGTAACAGGTGGAAATAATTATATACATGATCCATGAATGATTGTCACATTGTTCTGTAACTATGGCAACTGTGGATGATAATACTGCATGGCCTTGACATCAGAAGTCTTCAGCGCCCCAGTCAAGGTCATCTCCCCAACCGCCGCCATCGCCCTAAAATGCAACAATCATAATGTACATCACAGCATTGGTCTTTTCTTAAATGGCAGAATGTAAATATTCAAGTCTGGACCAGACAATAAAGTAAACGACATCATGAAAAGACCAATTCTAACCCAGATCTTCATGGGTTTGACATGCCTTCCAGCCACTGAGCCAAATATCTTAAAACCAAACCTTGTCACCTATTAATGATTAACCAATTAATGGATACAAAAAAAGCAGACCTAGTTCTTTTTCCAATTTTTTTCAAAAGAACGAAAACACATCCTTACCTCAGTCACAGATTCTGAAACATCAGGGACCACAGCAAAAGACAGTTTCGCGGATTCTTTCTTAGGACTCTCTCGAGCCGCTTCTCTGTTCTCCGACTTGCCCTGACTGGCAAAATGACTGAGCAGGTCCTTGTGGGTCACGGAGATCTCAGGCATCATGTCGGAGAAAAAATCCACATCAGCAGCTGTCGGTGCTTGCACCTTGATTCCTTTGATATCAAACTCTGCCCCGAGATCAGACTGAGGTTTTGGAATGGTTGGTTTCATCACAGGCTTCAGTGTGGAAGGTTGTTGCTTTGTGGAAGAGTGTATGTTTCTGGATGTGGAGTTGTCTGTCTGTTCTATAACTGAGTCTACATTGTCCCACGTTTGTCCCCAGTCCGAGGACTCGACATGCACAGGGTCGTCGACTTTATCACTTGACTTCTTAGACTTTGACTGAACACCTAGCTTTAAAGCACCTTTTGTCCTTCCTTGTCTGGAATCAGTCTTTGAATTATCACTCACTGCGTCTGACCAGTCAACCTTTGGAGAAGGAAAGGCTGAGCTTGAATCACTTGATTTGGGTGAGAAGGACACAGTGCTTGGCATATTCCGGAGTTCGTTTTCTATTTCATCACTCAATTCGTCTTCACCAAGAGTAGAAACTGATTGGTCGACATTCTCATTGTCATTCTGATTTCTCTCCCAATCGGACCAATCAGATTTCTCCTCTCCATTCTGGTCATCACTCGTAACCTTGACATTCATCTGACTGACCTTGACCTCAATTGTCTCATTTTCCAATCTATCTTCTTCTATTAGAACATCATCCATATCACCAACAACTTGAGCCTCTTCAGATACAGCATTTTTATCTGGAACATTAAGTTTTTATATATTACAAATGTCCTACTCTGATTGAGCTGTGATTTTGGGAAAGATTATTGGCAATACTCATCAGAGCCCTGGAAATTATGCCATATACCTTTCATCTACAACACATGATTTTGCAACAGCCTGTGTTTATATCTGACTATAATTAATCTGCAGCCCCTTTCATGGGGCTACAGTTCATCTGATTACACAATGCCATATAGAGTTAATCTGTCAAATCATTCCAATGCTCAAGGCTAGGACAGACATTCAAAATGTCTTCTACATCTACCCACAAGAACAGGTAAGGTGAAATTGGGTTTAACGTCATACTTAAGAATATTTCGCTCATATGACGACGTGCATGCGTGTGTAGGTGTATGTGCGGCTGCTTGTACTAGCCCAGACTTAAGCTGGTTTTATAGTGCCAGCCCACTGAGATTCCATGCCGCAGTGAAGCATGAATACCCCACTCAGACACATTATACTGACTCCGAGGCCGACCAGTCCTTGTTGTACCCATTAATGCCGAGTGCCAGGTAGGCATCAACAAGTACCATATTTTAACATCTTCTGGTCTAGCCAAGCCATTTTTTTTGTGTAAGCCCGATAGGTTGCAAAGCTTTATATTTAGATAGTATTGAGGGCTTGCCCAACCGTTTTAGCAACTATCGTGTGTAAGCCTGGGTGTTTTTTAAAATGGTAGCTATGCCCCTGGCCTAGGATCAAACCCGCGACCTTCCGCACTAAAGGGAGACACTCTAACCACTACACCACGGAGGCGGTCTGAGGCATGTTAATGTGATTTGAAACTTCTGATTAACCAATCGGAAACAAATCAAATCACAATGCTAAAAGCATGAGTCTTTTTTGTTTGTTGATTAATTTCTCACTCTCATCAATATTCTAGATGTATGACAGATGTCTCTAAACAATTAAGTCGAACGAGACAATCCAGTGATCAACAGCACGAGCATCCATCTAGGCAATTGGGACACAGTGACATGTGTCAACCAAGTCAGCGAGCCAGACCACCCGATCCCGTTAGTCGCCTCTTACGACAAGAGTGGGGTTGCTGAAGATCAATTCCTGGATCTTCATGGATTATCTATTCTTACTGTTCTCAATTGCCTCTTGTTCTCTTTGCTTCTTCTTTCGCTCTTCTCTCCGCTGACGGGATTCTTCTCTCCTTTTCTCTCGTTCCTTTCTTTTTGCCCCCTTCTCTTCATTCCCTGAGATCACAGTTCCATTACTGCTGCTGATGAAAGAGGAAACAATACCTTGTTCAATAACCATGGAAACAGCAGAGGCCCAGATAAACTGCGTATCCGGGTAAAATACGCTTGGAAAATTTCCAATTACGCATTGAAAAATAATTGTTGCGTACCAATTACGCATTTAAAATGTTACATACAAAAAAGTTTAAAACAAATGCGTACGGAATATATTTATAAAAATCGCTTGCATAATGAAAAAGACATTGATTGCTATCAAGTTGTACTGTTAGTATAGGACAAGTGTTGTACTGTCAGTATAGGATGAGTGATTTTTATGAAATCATATCCATTATATTTAAGTTGGTTTTGATTAGGTATGACATAAGGCAGAACATACCTGCTTAGTAAACTTACTCAATGACATAATACTTAGGTGAGTAAAATGACTGAAATACGCACATACTTGAAAGCTGTGGGTAATGGAAAATGAAATACCCACTCAACATTCATAATACCCACGCCAAAAAAATACAGTGGGTACAGTACCCACATGAGCTAAATCTTATCTGGAGCTCTGGAAACAGTAACTATGGTAGCATACAGATTTTTCAATATGACCTACCTCAGTACATTTGATGTAAGGCTATCATTATGTCCAGAGAAAGTGTAAGAGTTGGATTTCGCATAGCTTTTCGTAATATTCTAGTAATATCACTTAAGGTTGGCCCCAGTAATGGACTTCACAAATTGTACCATGCTGGAATCCAAGCTCTAACAACGTGGCTACCCAACAGCCACAAACGGGAGTTGAGCAAGTGACTATGTTCATGCTGCATGTGTGTTTGTTTGATTGTTTGTTTGTTGTCTAATGCCACAAACAGCAATATTCCAGCTATATGGCAGCAGACAGTAAATAATCTAGACCTGATAATCCAGGGATCAAACAGTGTATGAAATAAGGACCATCCGACCGACCGAGACGGGCTAGATTTCTGCCGGACGGTCTAAATTTACAGCTAGCCAGCCAGATGGACGGGCGACAAAAAATATATTCAGATAACATGTCCGTTGGCACTGTCTATTTAGTATTTAAGAAGGACTGGTTAAATCTCTTCTGGGCTGGTAAGTTTTTGAAGTTACCAGCCCAGATGTCTGGCTGGGTTTTTGGCTCATTTCATACACTGGATCAAATCAATCTACACAGTTGGCAGACATGTGTACAATCCATCCTTATATCAACAGCATCTATAGTCAGTTTGGCTCAAAAGCGGAGCGATGAATTGCAATCTAACTCGAAAACTAATAAACATACAATACTCAATGAAACGCTGATCATAATCAAAACATCATACCCACTCTGTGAGGTGTTAGCAGAATTTTTGGAGTGCAGAGAAAGGGACAGCCAGATGTTCGAGAACGGATGGAGACGGCACGGCACAGGTTAATGAATAAATAACTTTGTCTGTGAACGTGCTTCTCAAACACCTGGATGTCCCTTTCTCTGCACTCCTCCCTCGTAACAAACAGTGAACTGTGTCAATATTTTAATGATAGTTTGTTAACCAACTTTATTATTTTTAAGACAAAACTTCTGCAAAAAACTCGAACTAACCTGTAGAGGTTTCAGATTCTTTGAATATATTCCTCCTTGGGGTACTTATAAGCATTTAAATGTCCATTTAAATTCCCTACGACAGTTGTAACAATATTTGAATAAAATATTTACAAAACAAAAACTACGTTTTGTCTTGTGAGACCACCCTTACAGGGCCTTCCGGCCCCCTACAGCCAAGAGCAGGTAACTCTAGACCGTAACCTCGTACCTCACTTTCCATGCTGAACGAAGTCAGACAGAATCTTGAGGGAGGTGGTGAGTACCCAAGGAGGAATATATTCAAAGAATCTGAAACCTCTACAGGTTAGTTCGATTCTTTTTTATATATTCCTCCTTGGGGTACTTATAAGCATAAGACAGACTCCTAAAGACGGATCTCAGGAGCGGCATTCTGTCTGCTTAAACACCCCCGACAAGAAGTGGAATTTCCCAAGCTAATTATAGCAGAAAAGGCACACTTAGCCGGTCACGTGTCCACCAAAGCCAATCAGGCAGGGGCATGAGCCAGGGTCAGGGTTAAATGTATGCAAATTTGTCCATGAAACCTCAGCTAATGCAACGAAGCGAGACACACCCTCCCTCCTTCCGTAAGCTACTCGGAAGTGAAGATAAGGGTCCGCAATAAACCCAGAAAGCGAAATGCCGGAATATGAACAGCAAAGTTTCCAAGGGCAGTTTAGTCTAGAGCTTCTCGGTTAGAAAGCAAGAGACATGGGAATAAAACCATCACCACATAAAACCCATCACCAAGGGAAAATGTAACAAGATTTGTAAACCCAACACCAGTGTTAAAAATAGGCAGATAATGGTTCACACAATAAAAACCTCGAAAGCTCAATGGGCTAGAGAGAGGTGGAACCATGCCCACTGGAGAGAACTGACTGACCGAACCGAAAGCACGCTCACTGGAGAGTCTGTCAAGTTGGTAATGACGGATGAAGCGCATACTCGGGACGGCTCCAAATAGCAGCCGGAGCAGATCTCCTCAATGGGCAGGGCTGCAGCGTAAGCTGTCGATGTAGCGACTGCCCTAACCGAATGAGCTTTCAACCCAACAGGCGGGATACGCCCTGTTTGAGTATAACTCATATGTATGGCAGAGACAAGCCACCGAGAAATGGTCTGCTTGGTCGGCGGAAGACCAGCCTGAACCCCGCCATAACAACAAAACAATTGGTTACCCTTACGGGTACCCCTTGTTCGTTTGATATAAGCCTGAAGTGTCTTACGGACATCTAAGACGTGAGCACGTCGTAGAGAGGTACCGGACAGGGAAGGCTGAGTGAAAGCTGGGAGCTCAATAGGCGCCGTCACATGGAAGGGACTATCCTTCTTAGGACGGTAAGTCTCAGGCAGCCGAATGCTAACTCTGTCTTTGTGAAAAACAGTAAGCGCGGGATCGGCCGACATTGCATGAATATCGCCAACCCGCCTGCCAGAAGTCACCGCCAGAAGCGCCGTCTTCCACGTCAACAGCTGGAGGAAAGAGCCGACAGATTGTGAAACAGTGGACCGGACAGCCAATCAAGAACGATTGACAAGTCCCACGGGGGACTAATCCGTCGGACAACCGGACGGATTCTGTCCACGCCTGCTAAAAAGCGCTGTACAAGAGGGTGCTGCCCCAAGAGAGCACCGTCAACAGGAATATGAAACGCAGAAATAGCCGTAGAATATCCCCGAACAGTGGAAGCCGCTAGACCGGCTTCCAACCGAACTGGAGGAATTCTAACACACAGACTAAATCTGTAGAAAGGGATCAAGAATCCCCTGTTGACACACCAGCGAATAACAGGCCCATCTATCCTCATATTGAGCGTTTGTCGAATCCCTCCGCTGAAGCCAGAATTGTGTCTGCAACTGGTGCAGGAATTCGCTTCGCATGGAGGCGATCCCTGATAGCGGCCAAGCCACCCACTGAATCCTGGGATTGGGGTGGAAGCCCGTTCTGGGATAGGAGGTCGGTCGAAAAGGTAATAGAACAGGAGGCTGAGCCAGAAACCTGAGAATTACCGGAAACCAGCTTTGTGCCGACCAAAGGGGTGCCAGAAGCACAAGTAGCCGAGCTGGTTGTCGCGGTCAGCTCGCGACAGGACCCTGGAAAGCAGTGGTATCCGGGAGCCACACAGTACCCTGTCCGTCCAATCTAGCTGAAAGCGTGCCGTTGGCTAACGCACCGGATCCGGAATCCGGGAGCAAAACACAGGAATCTGGTTCGTCACCCCAGACGCAAACAGATCCACCTGGAACGACCCGAACAACTGGGAGATAATCCCGAATATCTCCCGGTCGAGCATCCACTCGTGTGGGGCTAGTATACGCCGTGAGAGAGCATCTGCACGGACGTTGTCTACCCCCGGGAGATAAACAGGCAAAACCCGAATGTTGAACTGATCGCACCACAGTAGAAACTGCCACGCCTCCTGAAGGAGCGACGGAGACACTGTGCCGCCTTGCTTGAGAATGTAAGACATGGCCGTTTGATTGTCCATTTCTAGACGAACCACACGGCCCTGCACCAACACTCGAACACCTTGCGGACTGCTCTCAGTTCTAACACATTGATGTGTAGGCTGACCTCCCGCTCCGACCAGAGGCCGGAGGCTGAGTGCTCGCCCAGGACCCCCCCCCCCAACCTGTGAGGGAGGCGTCCGTCTGAACTGAGAGGGAAGGTGTCGGGGTGTCGAGGGGGATCCCCCTGGACAAATTCCCGATGTCCGTCCACCATCGCAAGTGAGGGATTAACCACTCTGGCGTTATGAGCATAATCTCGTAGCCCTGCGAGTGGGACCACAGCTGAGCTAATGCTTGCTGAATTGGTTGCATCCTCAAGCAGCGACGCCAAACCACATCCACTGTCGCCGCCATGTTGCCGAGCAGCGAAGCCATGTTAGGGCCGACTTAGCGAACGGGGACTGGAGGAACTGTAACACAGTCCCCGGACTTTGGCGATGCGGTCCGGAGCAAGGGAAACAATCCCTAAGCGCCGTGTTGAATCTGGCTCCCAAGAATATCAGATCCTGCGTCGGAACGAGGTCTGATTTCTTGAGATTGATAATCCAGCCCAGTGACACCAGAGTATCCAGCATGCACAGTGTGGAGGCTCTGCTTAACTGAGGCCCTAAGGCCCGTAGAAGCCAATCGTCCAGGTACGGGTGACAACACCTGCCCCGAGACCTGGCTAACTGAGCTGGGATTAGCATAAGTTTGGTGAACACCCTTGGTGCCGTGGAGATGCCGAAGGGGAGCACGCGAAACTGGTAGCACGTCCCGTCGAAGGAGAACCGGAGGTACTTCTTGAATTGGGTGCATTGGAACATGGAGGTATCGTCTTTGAGATCGATTGGCGTAAGCCAATCCCCTGTCTCGACGGAGGAGATCACTGACCTGAGTGTCTCCATCCTGAAAAGCGGCACCTCCAGTAATTTGTTCAGCCCTCTGAGATTCAGAATGGGTCTGAACCCTCCGTCCTTTTTGGTCACGAGGAAGTAGGTGGAATAAAACCCCTCTTCTCGCTGACTCACAGGAACCACCTCGATGGCCGCCTTGGTCAGTAAAGACTGAACCTCGGCACGGAGGACTTCCGCGCTTGTCGCGGGGGTCGGCACAGGCGCGTGCCGAACCCGGAGAAGGACGGAGGATCGGCGCCTCCACTGTGGCAAATGGCCATCCCTGGCGTGGACAGGACCCAGGGATTTGAGGTGGCTGCCTCCCACTCCCGGAGGAATAGGGACAGCCGACGCCCGACAGGGGCGTGTGGCAAGAGGCAGTGCACCCCACCGTCGGCAAGTCTCGGCTTGCGTGAGTGGGGGCAACAAGGGCTCTGGGGAATGAATCAGTGGGAAGCGGGGCTGGCTTCCCCTTGCCCCTCAAAAGACTGCTGCGCTGGAGCAGGCTTGCCCCTGCCTCTCGTGCGCCTGCTCAGCTTGGACTGCAAAGGGGCAGCCCACTTAACAACATCCGCCGGCTGAGGCAGAAGGGTGCAAGCGGCCGCATAGCGGGGAGGCCGATGGCGAGGAGCGGAGGGCTGCTCCAACAAAGGCTTTGAGTCCTTAAAGGTAGAGACAGCCTCCGCGGCCTCCCTTACCACCTGCAAGGCCCCAGGGAACAGGGAAGATCCCATGGTATAGGGCAATGACAGTAGAGCTTGCTGTGTGGCCGGCGAATACCGCGCCACAGACAGCCACAGGCGACGCAAGCCCATGACGGCACCCATCATCTGGCTGGCACAGCACCGAATGCTGTCCTGAGCCAGATGTGAGTGTACGTCCGTTAACTGCCGGGCGACCACCGACTCCGATGAAT
Organism: Haliotis rubra; assembly: GCF_003918875.1. NCBI lineage: Eukaryota > Metazoa > Mollusca > Gastropoda > Lepetellida > Haliotidae > Haliotis > Haliotis rubra. The sequence continues at coordinate 531,141 of NW_025767164.1, forward strand.
CGGCACCGCAGTGCTGTGGGCCACCAGCTGTCCCTGCAACGCCGACAGGTAGGCTGAATGGACTGCTACTTTAAGTTGCTGGGCCGCGCACCGGTAACATTCTTCGAATGACCGGTAGGCAGACTTCAGCGGCAGTGACGTACTAGCCGGAAAAGGGGGGAGGCGCCTGCCCTGCCTGGCCGAGGCCAGGGAAGACGAAGACGCCCCTCCTAGCGTGACTGAGGCAAAGACGCACTCGTCCACCACTGGACCGCCGGCCGACTTCAGGCAAATCAAAACGCGAGCGAGTACCAGCCAGGAGCGGATTCACCACCTCACTGACCAGTGATGGGAGAATGCGTAAGCGTGCCTCTGCGACCTGGTTAGGTGCGAACACCTCCCCCGGGAGCCGAAACTCCGCGGGGTCGGGTGCCGGGACGGGAACAGCCACCTGCGGCAGGACTTCGGCGATCTTATCCCGAACCTGCCGCAGGGACGAGGCAAAGGAGTATGGCACTCCCGCCTCCGATTCCACCGTCCCCTCCTCCTCCTCCATATCGACCTCGGCAGAATCCTCGGCCGCCATAATCTCAGACTCCTGAGAGAGCGCCGAGGAGACGCCAGAGGCAGGACCAGAAAAACTCATAAGGTCAAGAGGAGCCAGGGGAAAAACATCGCCCTGCCGGGAGGAACCCGCGCCAGGTCGCCGAGTCGCCCGAGAGGAACCTGCCGCAACAGGCTTCCCGGGCAACCCCGACTGGCTGCCGGGCGCCGAGGTATCCCCGAACTGGTCGGCGCCTAGGCGACCGCCAGTCGGGACACCAGGCAATGACAGGGGCAACCCTGTATCGCCGGCACCAGGCACCTGTGACAGACCAGTGCATAAAGCCAGGTCGCCACCAGACGCCGAGGGCATGCCTTCACCAGGGCCGAAGCCAGGATCAAGCCGCCGGAGGCGTTCTGTTCCGAGCCTGAGCTCGGGCGCAGTAATCCCCTGATGTGTCAGCCCGCCCCGGCGCGACCGGCGCTGAGCTCCTTACGGAACCCCGCTAACGCCGTATCAATCAGGGACTTGACTGACGACATCTGCTCCTGGAAAAAAACGGTTAACGAATCAACAGGAACACTTTTTACCGGTGCTGAATCAAGAGGGGGGGTGGCGGGTACAGAGACGGAACCAGTAGGAGATGCAGAAGGGGCATGAGTGCGTGAAGACGAAGCCGCCTTGGTCGCCTTAGCTTTTTGGGAGCCGGCTCCGCGTGGGAAGCGGCTCCCGTGGACCCCTTTTTTTTACTATGGGAGCGCTTGGACGGGGGATCCTGTGCCCAGAGATCACCCCCCGCCCGAAGCAGGTTGTTGTAAAACAGCGTGTCTATCCGCCTCGCCCGAATGGTTTGGGGCGAGAACATGGCACATGCCGCACACCCCTCTTCCTCATGTTCCTTCTGCACTAAACAGCGTAAGCGAACACCATTGGGAATCCCGATGACGGGAATTGGAGCAAAGGCGAAGTACAGGGTTTAAACTGCAACAAGTAAAAAACCTGTGCAGCAATCTACCCTATACCCACATACAAATACATGTAAAAAGACGCATGGGCGACACAACTAATGCGACAAACGTAGCATGCAGTTGACAACCTAGTACACGCTGCAGCATAACTAACAATTACGTTTTTTAGCGTAATATAGAAAATGCGAGCAGTAGACATACGCCCTACTGCGTACAAAGATACAAATAAAAACCACTAAAACCACCTGTAACATTGAAAAACCACATGGGAAACCAATGAACAGGAAGGCTAGCCGAAGGGACCTGTCCGCCATCTTGACACGCACTAGCGAGCCGACGCGACAGGTACCGAAGTTACACGAGAAATTATGAATGAAAAATTCAGAAAAAACCTCCAATTAAGCCCATGCAGGGAAAAAAGAGAACCATACATACAGTTGCAGTTTCTGAAACACTCAAACTCTCTTAGTCGCAAGGAAAAACCTTCTGGTATGGACCCACGTCTTGTCGGTACAACGACAGCATGGAAAGTGAGGTACGAGGTTACGGTCTAGAGTTACCTGCTCTTGGCTGTAGGGGGCCGGAAGGCCCTGTAAGGGTGGTCTCACAAGACAAAACGTAGTTTTTGTTTTGTAAATATTTTATTCAAATATTGTTACAACTGTCGTAGGGAATTTAAATGGACATTTAAATGCTTATAAGTACCCCAAGGAGGAATATATAAAAAAGAATCACAGAGTGGGTATGATGTTTTGATTATGATCAGCGTTTCATTGAGTATGTTATGTTTATTAGTTTTCGAGTTAGATTGCAATTCATCGGTCCGATTTTGAGCCAAACGGACTATAGAAGTTACCAATCGCTGCTTACCTTAGTTGTGCCAGATCCTTCAGCAACATCTTTTTACCCAGAATGCCAGTGACATTCTGCAGCTTGGTGTTCTTCCCCTCGTCTCGGCCATGCTGCCCGAACTGTAACCACAACACTACATGTTATGGTTGTCAGGGAAAATCTCAAATAACAAGTGAGAGAGGAAAATTCAGTTTCAGTAATTAAACATTTTTCCTCAATTTGATACCTTTCCAGGTGATGATCTAAGAAACCCTCCATGTCACATCAGAGTCCATATCAGGTGACAATAAATAAACAGTCATTAATGACTTCAAAATTCTTAGAACTAGCAAAAGAAGCAATGGGATAGTATCCCTGATTTCAGAAGCTGGAAAACAAATTGGTTGTTCAGATGGTAAAATTGTGAAAGGAATTTAATTGTAAAAATAACACACATTCAGTTCTTGCTGGGCTTTTTCTTAACATTATTTCCGAATTGGAATTTCCAATTTTGAAGATATTCAACAGATGTGTTAAAAATTTAAAGAATTGTGCAGTGGAAGCATTCAGAAAGCTGAAATCTGAAAGACTAAAACAAACATTGAGAACTTATTTAGATTAAGTGAACAAGATTCCTCTGTGCGGACAGGTTTAACCCCTTAGGCCTAGGAGTGAGTGAGTTTAGTTTTACGCTGCACTCAGCAATATTCCAACTACATGGCGGTGGTCTGTAAATAATCGAGTCTGGACCAGACAATCCAGGAATCAACAGCATGAGCATCCATCTACACGATCTGCGCAATTGGGAACCAATGACATGTGTCAACCAAGTCAGCGAGCCTGACCACTCGATCCCATTAGACGCCTCTTACGACAAGCATGGGTTACTGAAGATCAAATCTAACCCGGATCTTCACAGGTCAAAGAAGAGCATGAGGGTCAACAGTCATGTCACCATTTCATTCTACCGGGTACCCATTCATTGCTGGGTGAACAGAGGTGTGTTTGGAAAAAGTCACTTGATAACATCTCGGTAATGGGATCTATCCAATCCAAGTGTTTGTGGGTTGTTTAATGCTGCACTCACCAATATTCCAGCTATATGACAGCAGTCTGTATATAATCAAATCTGGACCAGACAATCCAGTGATAGACATCATGAGCATCAATCTAAATCAATCTACATCAGCCTATTCAAGCGAGACTGACCACCAGCCCTGTTAGTCACCTCTTACTACAAGCATGGAGCTTCATAGGGCAGGCAAGCATAAGCTGCTGAAGGTCAATCTAATGCAGATCTACACAAGGGCAGACAAGCATAGGCTGCTGAAGGTCAATCTAATGCAGATCTTCACAAGGGCAGACAAGCATAGGCTGCTGAAGATCAATTCTAATGCAGATCTTCACAAGGGCAGACAAGCATAGGCTGCTGAAGGTCAATTCTAATGCAGATCTTCACAAGGGCAGACAAGCATAGGCTGCTGAAGATCAATTCTAATGCAGGTCTTCACAAGGGCAGACAAGCATAGGCTGCTGAAAATCAATTCTTATGCAGATCTTCACAAGGGCAGGCAAGCATAGGCTGCTGAAGATCAATTCTAATGCAGATCTTCACAAGGGCAGGCAAGCATATAGGCTGCTGAAGATCAATTCTAATGCAGATCTTCAGAAGGGCAGACAAGCATAGGCTGCTGAAGATCAAGTCTAATGCAGGTCTTCACAGGGGCAGGCAAGCATAGGCTGCTGAAGATCAATTCTAATGCAGATCTTCACAGGGACAGACAAGCATGGATTGCTGAAGATGAATTCTAACCTAGATCTTCACAGGGGGTGACAAAACTGGGTTGCCAAAAACCAACTCTCACCATTTCGCACTGGGGACCTCCTGTACCCTATTATGTAATTCCTACAGGATGTAATCTATTCTTCAATATATATATAGTGCAAAGAAACTATTCTAACAAACAAGAAAAATATTGGGAAACAACATTGTGTCTATAAGTGTTTTTATAAACTTGTTAGTAAATATAAAGGGCCCCAGAACATTATAGGCACAATGTCACACTACACTTGTCTATAAATACATAATGCATTTCTCTCAATAATACTAGCTATCAGCCCTCAGGGAAGCTACCATATAATTTATTTCCAAAATAATTACAGATCTAGATTACAATATTAAATTAAAATGTTGCATTTAATCAACTCTTGCGCCCTCTAGTGGCCGAACATTATTTCAAGCAAACCCCATAGAGCTATGTCCCTTGGAGCGCTCTTTACGAATATCCTACGCACAACTTGTGATTGAAACCCATTCGGCAAACACCGACAACACCACGTGCGACAGTTTTCGATGTATGTAGCAATAGTTTACATTCCGTATATGGCAAGCAGGGATTTACAGGACGCAAATTTCTGCGTCCTATACGCATAAAAATTGACAATGGACGCAACAAAATTTATAAGCGCGTCCACAGGGACTCAGAAAAAGTCCAAATACTTTTTGTACAAATTCCAACCAAGTGACAATAAGTTATCACTCAATTTGCTACTAGCTGGGTTATGGTATTTTTTGCAATTTAATTACTGTAGCAATGTGATGATCATGATACACAATATAATAACAGTATTATCGATAATATTTAAGTGTCTGGGACCCCCATTTTGTTGGCCAGGACCCCTGAAAATTAAGAGTATGAGTCCCAGTGACCCTCAAATATAGGACTCAAGGTAAATCCCTGGGCAAGTGTTATCTGTTTGGAAGCTGTTTGCCTCGAAGTTTCAATTATCAATTTCAGGCAAGTCGTAAGGGATAGTAAGTCTTTTATTGCATCAATAGGAAGCTAAAGTGAGTGCATATGTCCCCAATATATAAAATATAGGCAAAAATGTTGTCGAAGATGTGGGACAATGTGCCATTCTGTAAACATAAGCAAAAGTGACCGCTGCCATGCTACCTTTACCTCCGACATCTGAAGCACAATGAAAAGTGAAAGAAATGAGTCAGTAATGATAAACATTCCCCATCATGCATTCACGACATAACAAGCATACATGCAAATGTTTCTTACCAAGAAAAATTCATTTCCAGACCATTTTGACTCTAAAGCACTACTGACATAGCCATTTATCATGTTTGCACTCAAGAGAAACAAAAACCTAACACAGAGTGAGTGAGTTTGGTTTTACGCCCCTTTTAGCAATATTCCAGCAATATCATGGCAGGGGACATAAAAAATGGACCTAACAGAGAGAGTGTGTGGGTGAGTTTAGCTTTACGCTGCTTTTAGCAATATTCAAGCAATATCACGGCGGGGGACATCAGAAATGGACCTAACACAGAGAGTGAGTGAGTGAGTTTAGTTGTAGGCTGCTTTTAGCAATATTACAGCAATATCACAGCAAGGAACATCAGAAATGGGCTTTACACAATGTGCCCATGTGGGGAATTGAACCTGGGGGCTTCGGCGTCACGAACGAACGCTTTAACCACTGGGCTACCCAACTACCCCCCTTACACAGAGATAAGATGGTATGCTGTATATACTAGGTCTGCAACGAATACACTATGAGGCGTATATGATAGGTTTTACGGATACATAGTAACAAATATTTATTCATGAATACATTATTTTTGATACCAAGTAATAATTGAAATAACAAAGATTTGATGTAACATTTATTCATGAATACATTATTTCAAATATCAAGTAGTAATTCAAAAACAAAGATTTCATGTAATTGTTTAAGTTGATTTGTCTGAGTGGCATTTTAGAAGAGAAGAGGTATAGAGATGACAAGGCTTTATGGATGATCAACTTCTTTATTTTAACAATGGCGACGTTTTAGTATAGATTCTTATACAGTTTTCAAGCATATCTATCTACACCGAAACGTCACCACTGTCAAAATAAAGAAGTTGATAATCCATAAAGTCTTGTCATCTCAATTGTTTAAGTTGAAACATTTAAATGATATTTTAATAAAGCAAAAAAAGCAATACACTGTGAACAATGCCACTTATAGATAACTGACAGTTTTGTAAGGGGACTTTGTAAAATAACTAAAGTTATGCTACTTCATGGCTTGGATATACTAGTATTCCATTTTCCAATCTCAGAAAACACATCAGTTCCACAATGTCGGTGAATCTATTTTTACAATTTTACAAACTTATTTTTACAAAGTAGTTGTAGGGAAAGTAGTTTAGAATCCTGACTACCTACTTGATCATGAAGTAAACAAAAGTTAACCAGAGGGATGAGATGAAAACATTCAGTCATGCAAGGAATAAAATCATGAAGGGATGAGTAAACGAGCTATGCATATGTTCCCTATATATCAATAAAACCAAATTTCCCACCATGCACCTTCTATTGTATAAACAAGGTTAATAATGAATCGTTGATCACAGCTCACCTTGGGCATTCCCTCTGAGAAGAACTTCTTCCTCGCGCCACCAATAATGACATCTCCGCCCAAAATTGGCACAAGATAGGACAGACTGCGTAAGCTTGCTGCCACGATGCTGTCATTTGTGTCTCGGAGACCGATGAGAAGCTGCAGGGAAAAGAAAGCAAGTGATTTGAACTAATGCTGCTTTTAACAGTTAACTGTTAGCTCCTGATTAAATTAGCATCATAAATATTGCTAAAGCACTGCCTTAGTTACATACACCAGAGCTACAGATAACTTTTTGGGTCACTGAGTTATGTACTCGTTTGTGTTCATCTCAATTGGGTATCTTAATTTTCCTTTGAGTAACCTAATAAATTGTACCCACCTCACTCAAACTCAATTATGCATTTTGCCATTTTCCATTAATTGTAAAAATATGATAAGGTTTAAATGTTGGTTTATGTGCTTGTTACTTCTATAGTGATCTGTAATATGAGAAACGATAAGAAAGACTGCAAGTAGCAAACTTCATGTGTTGAAATAGAACCTCTCAATATACCTCAGATTATTTATCTATCCACCGGTACGCAAGCTACAATTTTTGTGTGTACGCATGTAAGATCAAATTTATTGAGTAGTTACAAAACTTCAAGCGTACTTGTACGCAATAGACCTAATAGGAATTGAGTTTTCACATAAATATTTGCGTAATTTACGCAGATACGGCTTATCTGTACCTCTGTACATTATTGCCCTGTTTCGAGAAGGACTGCATTGCTGTTGCTGCAATGCCAGTATTAACGCCTTGCAACATCATCCACACTTTTAGAATGCCTTGATAAAGAATGTACCGGTAGCTGTTTGCTTGGTCGGTCACCTGTCTATACAAACCCACAGAAGGGAGTGAGTGAATATTGCTTAACAACACTTCAAACTTTCCGGCTGTTTGCAGAGAACAATAGTACAGTCAGATAGTTGGGAAGTCAGGTGATGATATAATTCCTTATGCTAAAATTTCCACTTCCAATTGGTCATAAGGGTTAGCAAGAGTTACCTCCCCTGGTGTAATGTACGATCTTCTACACTGTGTATAAGGTGAGCACCCTTTAAAACCCTCTAATTCTAGGTACAAAACCACCTTATAAGCTGAGATATACAGAATGTCAATGCCTATTCATAAAGGTTACCAAGAGTTACCTCCCCTGGTATATGTCAATGTTTATTCTGGTTTAGTGCTGCACCAAGCAATACTCTCAAAAAGCTATGAAGATCTGTGATAATCCAGTTTGGACCAGCAATCCAACGATTGATGTAACATCCATCCACACAACTGTTCCCCTTCCTAACTACATGCTTCCTTACTGCCCCAACTTCTAAATGCCTCTCAAAGAAGTTAACTGTTCCCCTTCACTAATATTCACTGAACATTAAAAAACATTCACCAGTGCAACACTGTGATCGACAGCATGAACATAGATCAACGCAATTGGGATACAATGACGTCAACCAATTGGGATACAATGACGTGTAAACCAAGTCAGCGAGAGTGACCACTCGATACTGTTAGTCGCCTCTTGCGACAAGCATGGGTTACTGAAGATCATCTCTAACACGGATCTTCATGGGTCTCCTCAAATCAAGCCTGGATAACTACTGGAAAAAAACTCTGATAGTGGAAAAAAACCTGATAGACCTCATCCTATATGGTATTCTATACATAAATCACCAAACCAAAAGACTAAATCCTAATCACAGTGAGTGAGTATGCTTTTAGCAATATTCCAGCAATATCACGGCAGGGGACACCAGAAATGGGCTTCACACATTGTACCCAAGTGAGGAATCGAACCCGGGTCTTTGGTGTGACGAGCGAACGCTTCAACCACTGGGCTAGCCCACCGCCCAAATCCTAATCAGACGTACCTGAGGAAAGATAGTTTCTTCTAGTGTTTCCTTTTCAAACAAATCAACATAAGCAGGGAAGTGAGTGAGCAGGACCAGTCGGATGTGAGAGTCTCGGATGTGGAATATTCGGAACAGTTCCGGAATCACGTGATCCTTGAAGAGTTGAGCACACAGGATTGGAGACGGCTGATTGGGGCGGACCGGAGGCCGAGACTTCTCTGCAGTGGAAGAGGTAGTAAGGAAACCGTATCACATCACAACACAATAATGCAGATACAGTGTCAGGGTTCAATTTAAGCATTTAGAACTTGCACTGGTGCAACCTGACACTGCTAAATCTTACGTATATTAACTTGCACCAAGTGTGTGTTAATATTTTGTGTTCAAAGAACACAGACTTCAGTTGGAAAACAGAATGATGAGGAACTGACTTGGAACAGTACTACGTGACTCTGATTATTGTAGGAACAGTGACTGAAGGACTTAATGTTCCTGAAAGTTTAGGAAGTAAGATAACTACATATTTCTTTTGTTATAATACTGTTCTAAACCGTCTTTACCAAACCTCAAGCATTCCATTAGATGTTACATTAAACAGCAGGTGCAACCTGTTTCTATTTGGTGCAACAAGGTGATTGCCTCAGGTTGCACTGGGTACAACTAGGTTTCATTTCCTTAAATCGACCCAAGTGTGCTTTGTAGAGTGTTTCATTTATTTTTCGGTCTATCAGCTCAATAACTCCTACACTGATACATGGTTCATACAGAGTTTCTGTGACTATATTTAAGGCCCTTTTGAGTCTTTTCAAAGTCCTCTCATAACGAAAAGCACATTTTAACACCACCATATGCAAAACATGTGTCATTCTGGCATAGTGTGAAGTAGCTGAGGTGATCTGAATTACTAGGTGCAAAAAGAAGATGTTATGTGAAGCTAGGGAATCTTGGATTCATGACCTATGTATCCTGGGATGATTGATGGAAGCATCAACAATGTTCGTATCTGATGAACAGACTTGTCTGGTCTGTAGACATTACCTGCACACACAGGGTCTTAGAAGACCCAGATATGTTCGTCTAATACGCACAAATGTATAGAATGGACACAGAAAATTACCATATACCAGAGCTCCAGATAAGATTTAGCTCAGGTGGGTACTGTACCCACTGTATTTTTGGGAGTGGGTATTATGAATATTGAAATGGGTATTTCATTTTCCGTTACCGACTGCTTTCAAATATGTGCGTATTTCGGTCATTTTACTCACCTAAGTATTATGTCATTGAGTAAGTTTACTAAGCAGGTATGTTCTGCCTCATGTCATACCTAATCAAAACCAACTTAAATATAATGGAAATGATTTCATCAAAAATAACTCATCCTATACTGACAGTATAACACTTGTCCTATACTATCAGTACAACTTGATAGCAATCGGCGTCTTTTTCATTACGCAAGCGATTTTTATAAATATATTCCGTACGCACTTGTTTTAAACTTTTTGCGTATGTAACATTTTAAATGCGTATTTGGTACGCAACAATTATATTTCAATGCATAATTGGAAATTTTCCATGCGTATTTTACCCGGATACGCAGTTTATCTGGGCCTCTGTGTACTGTGTCCCCTGGACATAATATTCACTGTTCAAAATTTGTGACAAATATAAAGTTCATGTAATCAAAGTAATCATTAAACCTTACAGTACAGTCTGCTACATCATTTCATCACTTTACATTACCCTCGTATTTCACGTACTGACCCTTGAAATTAGTACGTAGGGGTGTGGACCCCTAATTTTGTTGGTCAAGGTAAAACCCTGAACACTGAAGCACTGACCTCTGTTAGTGTTGGGAATTGGTTAAAATCTCATAATTGATGATTGGTTCATTACTACCGATCAATCATCGAAAATAATTGGTTAGCGTCATTTATGAAATTTGTTAATGCACATTAAAATAAGGGAAAAGAAATGTAGTTCTTCTGGGTTTTTTTGGCAAAATTTCACATCTTTAAAGGATGACTAGTATGTTAGGAACATAAATTTCTTGGAATCTTTAAGATAAATTCAATCATGACTTGAAACGAGCTTGTAGTGCTTACGAAATGTAACAGACAAAACCAACCTTGTGAAAAATATTGTTAATGAAAACTAGTGTTCCAGAATTGTTTGTGTTCGATTATGAGAAATTATGATCGATTGCTTGGTCGTTTAGTCACTACGACCAATCTTCGATTATTTCAATTAATCAGACCACCACTGACCTCTGTAAGGTGTGAGCAGGTTGGCCAGTAGAGCCTTATTGGCAGTTTCATCCAGCATGACAAAGCGGGACAAGAGCGTCACTGCCAGACGTTTGGCCACCAACTCCTCGGGGAGAGAGAGAAGCCTGGCCGTCACATTGCTGCAAAACAGAATATGTTATAATAGTTTCACAACAGCCGTGACAATACTCTCTCCCTGTCTGTTATACTCCCTTTCTAAAAACTATGACAATACTCTTATTTGTCTGACAATACACTTAATTTTTCTCTGAAAACCATGCCAATACTCTGTCTCAGCAACGACAATACTCTCAATCTGTCTGTCAATACCATGACAGGGTTCACGAATAGCGTCTGACCCTCTGACAAATCCGGCAGATTAGCCAACGGTCTGATAGAAGTCTACAACCTGCCCGGACCCAGTGTCTGACTGTATATTTCACAATGACTTTGACTGAAGTTGTTATATGTGACATGTGTCACTTGTTTGCTGTTTATAAATCTTATGTTTGTTAATAATTTCAAAGTCACTTATAAGAAATATTAAATCTGAAATGTGTGTTTAATTTTATTCCATGGGACCCAATGTCCTGTGAGTTTGAAACACCATTCGTGAACACTGCCATGACAATTACTGACGATTTACCTGAAGAATTTCTTCTTTTCCTCTTCAGACTTGGTGGTCACATTTTTCACAAACCTTAAAACATCGATGAAATCATGTCTGAAAAAGAACAGAAGCAACACTTGTACCCTGCATCCAATCAATCTACAAACACTCTTAAATACCTTGTCCTCTCATGTCATCCATTCCTAGTGAACCAAAGGTAGAGTTCTCTACTTTGGTTAAACCAGGTACAATGTTAAAAGCACAGGTATGGTGAAGAGAAACATTGGGTCATAACAAGGGCAAAATGGGATACCCATGACAAACTGATCATGGCACATTTAGTTGGTACAGTAGATTGTGGCACCACAGATGACTGGGCACTAGTGAGTGACTGCGTGAGTGAGTTTAGTTTTACGCCGCACTCAGCAATATTCCAGTCATATGGCGGCGATCTGTAAATAATCGAGTCTGGACCAGACAATCCAGTGATCAACAGCATGAGCATCGATCTGCGCAATTGGGAACTGATTGTCAACCAAGTCAGCGAGCCTGACCACCCGATCCCATTTGTCGCCTCTTACGACAAGCATGGGTTACTGAAGATCAATATTCTAACCCGGACTTTCACGGGTAGGGCACCAGTGAGAGAGGAGAGCGTACCTGAACATTCTGTCATTTAGCAGGGTCTGTACTGTAGGTCTCTGTTCTGGATCAACATTTAAACATTCATCCTGAACAAGCAGCTCAAACGTCTTTGTTAGATCTCCTGAAACAATGAAAGATTAACTCCATTTGTGAATATTTCTTAACACAAATAACTGTCAATAAATATAACAACCAGAAAAATGTCTAGTAGATAAATATTTTAGCATCATAATATTTTATTTACTATCATGAAATGATCGATGTAGTTGGGATACGATGACGTGTCAACCAAGTCAGCGAGCCTGACCACCAGATCCCATTATGACAAGTTTAGGGTAGATGTTTGATTGGCATTTTAGAAGATACTATTTGATGAACATGGAGAATTTTCTGGGCTCCATCTTCTTTTTATTGTTTGGTACGTTTCAGGGCTTGTTCTGGCTAGAACTAAAGAACATTATCATCAGGTAGAAACTCCCATTAAGATTTGCGGGCGGCTGCAAATGATATTGGACAGCTCAACCTTAACGACGGACCACTATCAGTTCTGTTGTCAAGTGACGCCATAGTGGGTGCGTGGTCTTACGGTTCATTCGACATTGTCTTTGGACTGGCAGATATGTGCGTAGTGAATTAACGGCTATAGCGAACTGATTTACTACCCCCAAGACCCAATTAACGACGTTGATTAGCGAACTCACTCAGTGTCAGCTCAGCCACTTAGTGGTACAGTATACATCAATCTTGTTGGCGGTGAATCAACATTGTTTGATGGTCATTAATTAATTAACCAAACAAACAGATCGTGTTTAACCCATTCAACACCGCGGGCTGAATAATCGGCAATACAGCGTTATGAAAAGCGAAAGTTTTCATGTTCGAGGACGGTATCCGTTGTCTAACGATACCAGACACCACATGATTCGCCTCGCATGTTATTCATACTTGAAGCTTAGAAAGCGGAGGCATTTCCCGTTGCTGTGTCATGTTAACGAACGGAAAGCCTGATTACATAAAAATAAAAATATGAAAAAAAGAGCACGGGCATGTTATGACATGTCACAAATGGAAAAAATCGCTACAGTTTTTGCTTCTTTCGTGGTTTATCTGGACATTATAAATGTTTGCATTTTCACTAAAAAATATATTTATTTAAGTTGTAGTTGATATTTATCAACATGATATAGGTAATGTCTGTGAATGTCTACATCTCTACAATCCAATATTGGCGGTCAATGTGAATAACGAACAACGGATATAGCTTAACTAAATTTCTTGGTCCCTTGGAGTTCGTTATATCCATTGTTCTACTGTACTGGCTTTCTAGTTGGTGCTAACCTCAACAATTGCACTATTAACGTTGTTGTTGGACCAAAACCTAACACTGACATAGTTTGACATGTTGCAGGCTATGGTCTTGTCAAAGGCCAAGGTCGAATATCGTCTACTTTCTGCTATGACGCCACTTGAATTGTTCTGGATGACGTAATTGCATTCGGGCAGTCAACCCCGTCCAGAAGTTGATTTTGAGTAAACTTACAGTCAAATTCCTTCATTGTTTCCTTTTTCTTTTCAACACAAATTCCATGAATTTTAGCAATAATAATTGTAATGCTATTTTTGAGGGCATTATCATTTGCAGAAGCCCTCGGGCTTTTTCAACTGCCTCCATCGTTGGGCAGTAAGATGGAAGACCTCGGGCTTCTGCAAATGATAATACCCTCAAAAATAGCATTACCCTCATAGTAACTGTTAACTCTGCCTTCGACGTCACAATGCTTATGATGTCACAATGCTATAGAGGTCATAATGGATAGAGTTAACAGGGCTAATATTAATACATGTTATCATGAATATATAAAAAATATTGTTTACTGCAAAATAAGCTTACCGGTAGATTGCTGAAGACCATTTCTAACGTCAATGCACAACATAGTAAACACAGGCTAGCAGACTATCATAAATTTCAACAGGCATGTAAATGCACTTTAATGCAGACATGCCTGTAGCCCTTAGACTACTATTGTTTGTAGTACCTAAGTCCTCCAGTTTTTCCTGCAGTTGTTCCACTAACACCCCAAATGCGAACACATCTCTAGCATGGCCATACTCCACTGTTGCCTTGACTACCCCTTGCTGAAACAACAAAATACGAGAAAAACATCAAGCATGAAAATTAAGAGGTCCTCATCATAATCACAATGTTAAAATTAAATATTTGGCAGTCTCTAGATTAAAACGCCATAGAACACCTAAAAAACTTAAAAAGCATGTTAAGATGAAAACTCACATGCATAAATTTAGGAATTGGTCAAAATCTCATAATTGATGATTGGTTCATTACAATGTTAATCATCGAAAAATATTGGTTGGCATTTATGAAATTCTCCTAGATTAAAACACCATGGAGAACAAAGAAAAAAAAAAGCAAAAGGCTAAAAACACAAAGGATGTAAAGATTAGGAACCTAATTTCTGGAGTCATGAAGATAAACAATAGACTTGGAACAATTATTGTTGTGCCAAGTGAAAAATCTTGTTAAGCAAACAAGTGTTCCAGAATTGGCCCAAATACATGAAAGATTGTGGTCGCTTAGTCACTGTGACCTTCACGAAATTTCCATTTTACCACCAAACTTAATACAATGGACACCTTGCTAAGAATCTTGTTGCTAGCTCAGGGCCCAAATACATGAAAGATTAGCAATGAGAGGTTGTAATGAGACAGAGACTCTCAAAGATTAAAGATGTCAGTAAGTCATCATGATACAGAGTATAAACTGTCTAAGTGAACAGAAACTGAGTAAATGAGTTCAGTTTAATGCTGTTTTTAGCAATATTCCAGCAATATTACGACAGAACACACCAGAAATGGGCTTCACATGTTGTACCCATGTGGGTACTTGAATCTGGGTCTTCGCCTCTTCGGAGTGAACACTTTAACCAGTAGGTCACCCAATCACCCCAAGAGCGACCACTATCAATACATAATCATGATCATACTAACCTTTTCCTCAGGGGACACTGTCTCCTCGTTCCTGAATGCAAGACATTTGTCCAGAAACTCGGCATCGGCTTCCTGGAACTTGCAGGAATGTTCCAGTCCCCCGAGCCTCCATGTGCCGTCGGTTGTCACGTACACAGAGGAGAGGCACACATTGTTGTGGCTCACGCCCACCTGAAACCGTGCGGTATTTTGAGACATGACATGAAGTGTAATTCAACAGCCAAAAATGTCCATCCCCAGTTATCCTGACTGACTGACTGACTGAGTTTGGTTTTACGCCGCTGTACGCCGCTTTCAGCAATATTCCAGCAACATCGCGGTGTCCAGGGGACACCGAGTTAAGGGCTTCATTTAAACATTCAACAATGTGGGGATTTGAACCCGGGTCTTCGGCGTGATGAGCCAACGCTTTAACCATTAGGCTACCCCACTGCCCCACCCAGTTATCCGTTAATATGTTAGTTCGATTATGATAAAACACTAGACGATTTGCTACTTATTAAAGCATGAGTTGAATAATGTGGACCGAAGTTAGGATTAAGTAATCCTGGTAATGGAGGGACACATGATTTCACTGGAGTTAATATAAACATTCTTGAATGACATTTTGAGTAAAATTAATAAACTAGATTGCATACATAAGTCCTGATATGCAAAGAACATGTTTTATTACGAGATAGGATTATAATTATGCAACAAGATGATTTATTTGCGTAATCCAATACGGATTTGTTGATACTCTATATCCGATGGCTGACCACGATGAGAAGATGAACGAAGGTTGGTAGGTCGGGTTAAACACCGAACATACCATTTTGATACAGATTTGAAGGATCAAGTTAGGACCTCGCCTTATCTGTGAGATCGGCTTGTATACACTATATCGTGTTCATCATGCTGAAGCACAGCACAATACACGACATAAACTTTGTTACTCAGAATGTGAAATGCATACAAGATACAAAATCTATCAATTTCATTGAAAAGGAAGTGGGCAAACTGTTTATTTTCTAGCTCATGGTGAAATGACAATCACTGAGCAGGGCTCCAGATAAGGGGAGTATCGGCGTATGTACGGATAAAAAATATGCACGATACGGTAGGAAATGATTTAGGTCAGGTGAGGTGAAATTGGGTTTTACGTCGTGCTTGAGAACATTTTGCTCATATGACGACGTGCATGCGTGTGTATGTGTATGTGCCGCTGCTTGTTCTAGCCCAGACTGAAGCTGGTTTTATAGTGCTAGCCCACTGAGATACCATGCCGCAGTGAAGCATGAATACCCCACTCAGACACATTATACTGACTCCGAGCCGACCAGTCCTTGTTGTACCCATTAATGCCGAAGCGCCAAGCAGGGACCAACAAATACCATATTTTAACGTCTTTTGGTATGATGCGGTCGGGGATCGAACCAGCGACCTTCCGCTCTCCGGGCGGACGCTCTAACCACTACACCACGGATGCGGTGAAATGATTTAGGAAACGTAGCAGATACGCACCACAGCAATGCTGTACGGTCTTAGAATCATTTACAGACGTGTTTATCTGAAAAATATTGTTTTATTGTGTATTGACCAGTTTACACAAGAGTAGCAATGTTGTGGTGCATATATGAAACGAAACACAAGATAAGTGATCTGCCATTAAATTCCATTCAATACTCAAAATGTACTCTTAAGTTTTTCCAGTACTCCTATATTGAAAAAATAAGGAGTTCATACTCCTGATGTTGAAAAATTATCTGGAGCCGTGCTGAGCAGATCTTGATATGGACCAATAGTATTCTATTCTTCAGCATCTAACTGATATTATACATCTAAATTCAAAAGAGCACACCAAAACATCTTTGTGGGCACACGTAACACCTCTGTCAAATATGAGGTGCTGATTGCGCATTTGTTCTGATAATAACTGATTATCAGTTACCTTTTCCTTGTTTAGTTGAGCTAAACAGGAAAACTGATTGCACTTTATGACTGATTGACAAACAGATTATTTCAATGGATTATTTTGGATTTAACAACAAAATTACACTTTCTGTGGATTTCCAACACTACATACTGGGAAATGGGAACCTACTTTCAATATTCCAGTAATTCCCACAAATGGCACCAGAGTGACTGATTTTGGAGTGATTCCAGCAACATGGATCCAACCAGAAATTACACCACTTTGTGGAACCATGTGGGGATATTCCAGTAACGCTTTAACCACTAGGCAATATTTGGTGGGGAACACCAGAAATGGGTTTCACACATTGTAGTATTTGTTCCCATGTGGGGAATCGAACTCGGACTTCAGAGTGATGAGCGGATGATTTAACCACTAGCCTACTCCACCGTCCCTCACCACAGTAGGAAGTACTCACTGTGTCGTGTAGAAACAGCAGCGCCTCGAGGACACTGTGAAGTCCAGCACATATCTCAAATGGGTGGAGCGAGGTCAGTGTGTTCTCCAGGGGCTGAACTCGTTCTGTGACCAGGTACGAGCCATCCGAGTTCACGCCAGACGCAATGAAGCGAAGAAGGTTGGGGTGCCGCAGTGTTCGTAGATTCTGAAATAAAGGAAAATAATTGTCACTTCATGCCTTTGATAGATCCTGCTTGTGTATCAGTATTACTGTCAAATCAATAAAGCATGTCTACCAAGTCTAGTCAAACATATTTTAGTCAGATAACGAGTGAGTGCGTAATTTTAGTTTTACACCTTTTTAGCAATATTCCAGCAATGTCCCGGCAGAAAATGGGATTCACACACTGTACCCATGTTGGGAATCGTACTTGACAGGCGAATGCTTTAACCACTGGGTTACCAACTAACCCTGGTCAGATATTGACCCAATAGTTGATACATTGCGAGAAAATAACGAAAAAGTGGTAACGTTTTGACACAGTTTTCTTCCTGACAGTCACTGCATGCCAAAATCTTCAAAATGCATGCAGACATATGTTACAATATGCTTTCCAGACTGGAACCATAGCATGTCTTCCAAAGCCAAATTAGGTAAACTTCTTATTTTTGAGTCAACTCTGCTTATAATAATCCATGTCTTCTTAAATGATTTCAAAAGTGTGTCATATCATGCAAAACAGTCATTACATGCATTAACTTAGTTTAAAAAGGTTGTTTTCAGTACATGTTTCAAAGCCAACTAATGGACAATGGTGGATAAGTGGATAACGAGCAGACAGTTCCACTTGCATAAGCTGAATGAAGTATTGTATGACTAGACCTAATAATAAATTAACATGATTAATATGAACATTCCTTCCTACATTTCCTTCAATGAAAATATATCATAAATAAAGCAGATATTATAATCAAGTCATGTCAGTAAATGAAACAACAGAATGGATTATCTGTTGAGCCATTGAACTTCAGGCCTGGTATTAGACGAAAGAAATGTCAATGATATTTTATTTCACCGCAGCTAATGTTTAGTCTATTTTAATACCATTTGCACATTTCAACAATGACTTGATGTGATCATTAATATAATCAACACACTTTAGTCGCTCTCTGCAGCAAATCCACTTCTTTTTTGTCCTTCCGTTTGTGTCGAAAGACGGTGACAGTCGATTCGTCTTTCAAGGATGCGAGTTGCAAACTCCAGTCAGTCTCCGAGGATGTCGGGATAACGTCACCCCATTCACAGTTCTCTAAAATGCTATTTTCAGCTCCCATTTCAATTTATTCAAACGTCCGATCGCTTGACAAATTCTGAATTAAGCCACGGGTCACATAATTCATGTCATCTTCGTTTTACACGTTCGACAGACACACCTGTGTATGCCGGAACCACAACAAGCGACATCTAGAATGATTACAGTTACCTCCCCTGGAAGCGTTTTGGCGAAACGCTCGGTTGTTTCCATTGGTAGGGTGTAATATTTGCTTGTTTGTTGTTTAACCCTGCACCCAGCAATATTCTATCTATATGGTAGCGGTTTGTTAATAATAAAAGACAATCCAGTGACAAATAGCATGAACATCAATCTACGCAGCTGCGATACGATGACACGTACCAAAAAAGTTCGGGAACCTTACCACCCGATCCCGTTAGTCGCCTCTTAGTGAGTGAGTGAGTTTAGTTTTACGCCGCTTTTAGCAATATTCCAGCAATATCACGGCGGGGGACACCAGAAATGGACTTAACACATTGTGCCCATGTGGGGAATCGAACCCGGGTTGTGGGCGTGACGAGCGAACGCCTTAACCACTAGGCTACCCCACCGCCCGTCGCCTCTTAAGACATCTATTGGTTCCAGGTGTGTAGCAAGCCAATATTTTCGTGTAAGTCCCATAGGTTGCAAAGCTTTATATTTAGATAGGATTGAGGGCTTGCCGAACCTTTTTAGCGACAATCACGTTTAAGCCCGGGCTTTTTTAATAATGGTAGCCATACGCCCCTGGGTTCCTGAAGACCAATTCTAACCCTGATCTTGATGGGTTTGGGCGTAATAATAAGATTAATGTATTGATACACCAATGGAGACGTTTATCTATGTTACAGGGATTTGTATTGTGCTTTATCAACATATTACGTAAAAAGATAGTAATGAAGCATACAACGTTATGGATGACAACTGCTTGCATGTTTATTGCAAGATCCACATCTTCATAAGACTATATATCGAAACGTCCTTCTACGCAATAAACAAGAAGTTGTCAACCATAAAGTTGCATGCTTCATAATTGACTCACCAACTTCTAGAATCCCGATGAAACCATTAGTAAAAAGACAGATTCCTTAACAAATTATTGAAACAGATAATGAGATAACAAGATTAAGAGATAATACAAGATTAAGACCAAGCTCTTATCTTTGAATATATTTACTAATATTTATGTGGGTGGGTCGCGACTCCACACACCTGTCTGGTAGGTCGGCTCAACTGAGGCAACATGGTCAACGCTGGTGTTGTTGCCACGCTTCTTCTAGGAGGTACGAGCTAAAGATAAGCATGTTAAAATTTAAATAGCTGTTCTAAATCTGATAACTTTTGCGGTTGGCATTTCATGATTTTATTACCATTTTCATAATATTGTACATGTGAGTGAGTATGGTTTTACGCCGCCTTTAACAATAATCCATCAATATCATATTTCTGGTGTCCCATCCCGTGATATTGCTGGAATATTGCTGAAACTAAACTCACTCACTCCAGCAATATCACGGCGGGGGATACCAGAAATGGGTTTCACACATTGTACCCATGTGGGGAAACGAACCCGGGTCTTCGGCGTGACGAGCGAACGCCTTTACCGCTAGGCTACCCCACCGCCTTATCTTACATGGAAACCTTTTCTATTCACCGGGTAAAGCAATTGTATTCACCTTTACAACTCGCATTCAGCATCCCAATTTTGTCGTCAGATCTAGTTGCCAGGCTCTCTGGCTTAGTTGATACATGTCATCGTATCCCTCATTGGGCCGGTCGGTGATCGTGATGGCAAATGCGTGATTTTCTGGTTCAGAGCTACTCTTAAGTATGGAATCCCAGAAGGGACACTGTCGCGTTGTCGCGCTGACGCCCTTACAACAAGAAGCAAAAAGTGTCAAATTTTACCTAAGTGCGACAATGCGACAACGCGATAATGTCCCTTCTAGGATTCCATACTGAAGGGACATATGGCGCTCTGGCGTACGTTCAAATGACGTGCAATCACAGAATCGATGTCTCCATCTTAACGGGTTCTATGGCTGTGTTGCGATTGACAGGATTCCGTCTCCGCAGTTTCCCACTCTCCATTTGTGGACAAACGTGTGACAAAACAGTGTCTGACGTTTGACCTTTTAAAGTCATTGTCACTGCACATGAGTGTCGCAAATTACGCACGCATTCCGCCTTTAATTTCCTTGCCTTGGTATTTTTGTGCTCCAACAAAGACTGCTCTACAAAGCTACAAAGACGTATAACGGTCGTGTTTGACAACTACATTAGTTAACGAACAAGGGACTAACATCGTTCAATAAAAAGATATTGGATCTGTATTTGCATCTCCGAAGTATTTCCATTTCTTTTCTTTTTGAGGTGAGGTGAGGTGAAATTGGGTTTTAACGTCGTGCTTGAGAATATTTCGCTCATATGACGACATGCATGCGTGTGTATGTGTATGTGCCGCTGCTTGTACTAGCCCAGACTGAAGCTGGTTTTATAGTGCTAGCCCACTGAGATACCATGCCGCAGTGAAGCATGAATACCCCACTCAGACACATTATACTGACTCCGAGCCGACCAGTCCTTGTTGTACCCATTAATGCCGAGCGCCAGGCAGGGACCAACAAAGTACCATATTTTAACGTCTTTTGGTATGACGCGGTCGGGGATCGAACCCGTGACCTTCCGCTCTCCGGGCGGACGCTCTAACCACTACACCACGGAGGCGGTTCTTTTCTTTTGAAGAGTGCATTTACATACCACCGTCACAGAGCTGAAATATTAAACGTAAAAAGACCAACCAACAGAATTAATCGGTTCATGGGGCGTAGGGCTAACCAGAGATCAGAACGTTTCATCATCATATAAGACCGCCTCCGTGGTGTAGTGGTTAGAGCGTCCGCCCGGAGAGAGGAAGGTCGCGGGTTTGATCCCCGACCGCCTCATACCAAAAGACGCTAAAATATGGTACTTGTTGGTCCCTGCCTGGCGCTCGGCATTAATGGGTACAACAAGGACTGGTTGGCTCGGAGTCAGTATAATGTGTTTGAGTGGGGTATTCATGCTTCACTGCGGCATGGTATCTCAGTGGGCTAGCACTAAAAAAAACGGGTTCAGTCTGGGCTAGTACAAGCAGCCGCGCATACACATACACACGCATGCACGTCGTCATATGAGCGAAATATTCTCAAGCACGACGTTAAACCCAATTTCACCTCACCTCGCCTCATCATATAAAGGTTTAGAATGTGTATTTTAATCCCGTTTCCACAATACAGTTTTATCAATATAGATTATATACACAGGCAGGTAAATATTTTGAAAACGTTTTCAAACGAGTCATTAACGTAGGTGTTCATACTTACAGAAGTCTTATCCAACATGTTGATGCCAAATAAATGGAATAATCTTCAATTTTCAGGACTGCTTGTAATAGCTGATGAGGACGCAAGAGGTAAGCCGGCAAGGGGTGATTTAAGAAGTGCCTTGTTTGAGTGAGTGAGTGAGTTTAGTTTTACGCTGCACTCAGCAAAATTCCAACTATATGGCGGCGGTCTGTAAATAATCGGATCTGGACCAAACAGTCCCGACATCAACAGCATGAACATCGATCTACGCAATTGGGAACCGATGACATGCGTCAACCCAGTCAGCGAGCCTGACCACCCGATCCCGTTAGTCGCCTCTTTCGACAAGCATGGGTTACTGAAGATCGATTCTAACCCGGATCTTCACGGGTGTCTTGTTTGACGCTCTGAACATGTGAAGAATTAATGAGGAAAATTGTTTTGAGTGAGTATTGTTTAACGCCGTTTTGGGCAATATCAGAAAAATCACGGTGGACACCAGAAATGGGCTTTACATATTGTACCGATGAGAGGAATCGAACCCGGGTCTTCGGCATGACGAGTGAAAGTTTTAACCACTAGACTAACCCACCGCCCCTGAAATTGTTTTGAAATTCATTTGACAATCAGAAGTGATTAAAATAGGTCCCCCATTACTCAGTTGGTTACCAGGACAACGGAAGCAATCGGTATCGTCATAAAGGTCCATATTACGTCGTCAAAACGGAGCAGTGAATCAGACAGACTACAAAGGTCGTATATTTAGTGTTGGGTTGCTGAGTGAGTAGGTAGGGTCTAACGAGTGTTGAGGGAATACGTGTTTTTTTCCATGCCTTTTGGCTTTTTTTTTCAAACCATTATTGCCAAACTGGGAAAAGTATGTCCACGATCGGCAACAGATTCTGTCGAAAACTGAGAACACTGTGAATTGGCTCCACCGCGCTTTTAGCAATATTCCAGCGATATCACTAGAAATGGACACCATAAATGGGCTTCACATATTGTACCCATTGTTCGAACCCGCAATCATAAGATTCTGTCGCGTCCAAGGGACGTAATTATGCACAACGAATTGCGGCGCCTTTTACGACTGGTCATTGACACTTTACACTATGGTGAACCTTACAAAGAATCAGAATCAACCAACCACCAGCCCTCACCCCCGGGAATGACGGACTCCCTCCTTTTCAGACACCATTTTATTGTTTTGTTTTTTGTTTCAAAATAGTGAGTCAGTCTCGTTGCAGACGGACCAAACAATTTCCTATTGGTGTAAAAGCACTACACTCGCATACTGCTTTATCTCGTGGCTGAGGAGTGAGTCGGTGATGCCTTAAACAATATTTCAGTAATATCAATTGGAGGTAAGCCTGGTGTTGAAGTAAGAGTTAGTGAGTGACTGAGTTGGGTTTTACGCCGATTTTAGCAATATTCCAGCAAAATCATGGCGGGGGACACCAGAAATGGGCTTCACACGTTGTAACCATGTGGGACATCGAACCCGGGTCTTAGGCGTGACGAGCGGACGCTCTAACTACTAGGCTACATCACCGCCCCTTAAGCTTGTAGTAAGAAGTTTCACATCTTTGGTGAAACTCACGAACACAGATCTATATGGCCTCTGACAAACTTAATGAGGAAAATCCCAAATTCATAGGATTCTAATACGCCCACGAGACGGGTTTTGACCCATATTGAAAACCCGCCCTTCACTCCTGACAGATAATGCTTCATAAAACATCTTCTATCCTCTTAAGTATGTACAAGCCTTCGGAAACGTGACGTTTTCACACTAAAACTCCATACGGGCATTGTTCAAGGCTGAGACTATATTGTCTCCCTGCTCTGCAAGAACTCATCATGGACTGTTCAGTCCGATGCTGCGATGCATGCCTCTTGTCTACTAATCGATCCGGACCAGGTGGCGCTACAACTGTTAAAGCGCCTTTAAATGATCTTCACGGGACTTCAGCTTCCAATCAGCCCAAACTCGAACAATCTTATTCTCGAAAAAGAATTATGGTTGAGAAGGGAAAATTATGAGAATTTCTGAAAGTAAAGTGCCAAGTGGTGAAGATGACAGTGGTAGTTCCCTGTGTAATTGTTTAGCCATTATGAATGATTTTTACACGATCTCATTTGAGTGTATTTTTATTTGTTTTTCCTTAAATAATTACCCCTGATTTCAATTTAGTATCTGCAAGCAATGCATTTTTTAATACTGCTACGTTATTTCATTGAGTGAAACGTGTATTCGTAGCTACCAAATATGCATACGTAATATGAAAATTTACACAGCCATAGAGGCAGATATAGTCAGTTGACAATACTGGTAATGTCCATCACACAACACAAAATCATTAAATGTTTTTTCACTCGTATGATATACATATTTCATATTTTCAGACAAATGCAATATCTCGTCACTAAATAAATAATAAATTGCATCTTGTTTATTACCTGGTGTTGTGGTCCGGTAAGGGTGACAACAACAATAATAATAATAATGTATTTTATTACGTTGCTGTTTAACTACAATATGAAGACTTATAGTGCTATCTCGCTCTCGTTCGAGATATACAAATGTTGACATGGTTTATAAAATGATGTCCAGTACACTCAGATAATGGTCTATTTGTACAGTTTATGTTGACTGCTCAAAGGAGTTAGAAAAACATGTGATTATTTAATATCAGCATATTTAATCTGTCATGTCATGACATGTGTAGGGTATTGGATGCCAAACAATCTCTGATTATCTTCAGGTTACATCCAGGATGCCAAACAATCTCAGGTTATCTCCAGGTTACATAGTGGATGCCAAACAATCTCAGGTTATCTCCAGGTTACATAGTGGATACCAAACAATCTCAGGTTATCTCCAGGTTACATCCAGGATGCCAAACAATCTCAGGTTATCTCCAGGTTACATAGTGGATGCCAAACAAGCTTAGTGGATTATCAGGTTCTAAGGTTACATAGTGGATGCCAAACAATCTTCAGGTTATCTCCAGGTTACATAGTGGATGCCAAACAATCTCAGGTTATCTCCAGGTTACATAGTGGATGCCAAACAATCTCAGGTTATCTCCAGGTTACATAGTGGATGCCAAACAATCTCAGGTTATCTCCAGGTTACATAGTGGATGCCAAACAATCTCAGGTTATCTCCAGGTTACATCCAGCATGATGCCAAACAATCTCAGGTTATCTCCAGGTTACATCCAGGATGCCAAACAATCTCAGGTTATCTCCAGGTTACATCCAGAATGCAAAAACAATCTCAGGTTATCTCCAGATTACATAGTGGATGCCAAACAATCTCAGGTTATTTCTCCAGGTTACATAGTGGATGCCAAACAATCAGGTTACAGTGGATGCCAAACAATCTCAGGTTATCTCCAGGTTACATAGTGGATGCCAAACAATCTCAGGCTACATCCAGGATGCCAAATAGTGGATGCCAAACAATCTCAGGTTATCTCCAGGTTACATCCAGGATGCCAAACAATCTCAGGTTATCTCCAGGTTACATCCAGGATGCCAAACAATCTCAGGTTATCTCCAGGTTACATCCAGGGATGCCAAACAATCTCAGGTTATCTCCGGGTTACATAGTGGATGCCAAACAATCTCAGGTTATCCTCAGGTTACATAGTGGATGCCAAACAATCTCAGGTTATCCTCAGGTTACATAGTGGATGCCAAACAATCTCAGGTTATCTCCAGGTTACATAGTGGATGCCAAACAATCTCAGGTTATCTCCAGGTTACATAGTGGATGCCAAACAATCTCAGGTTATCCTCAGGTTACATAGTGGATGCCAAACAATCTCAGGTTATCTCCAGGTTACATCCAGGATGCCAAACAATCTCAGGTTATCTCCAGGTTACATAGCTGGATGCCAAACAATCTCAGGTTATCTCCAGGTTACATAGTGGATGCCAAACAATCTCAGGTTATCCTCCAGGTTACATAGTGGATGCCAAACAATCTCAGGTTATCTCCAGGTTACATAGTGGATGCCAAACAATCTCAGGTTATCCTCAGGCTACATAGTGGATGCCAAACAATCTCAGGTTATCCTCAGGTTACATAGTGGATGCCAAGACAATCTCAGGTTATCCCATAGTGGGTACATAGCGGATGCCAAACAATCTCAGGTTATCTCCAGGTTACATAGTGGATGCCAAACAATCTCAGGTTATCCTCAGGTTACATAGTGGATGCCAAACAATCTCAGGTTATCCTCAGGTTACATAGTGGATGCCAAACAATCTCAGGCTATCTCCGGGATACATAGTTGATGCCAAACAATCTCAGGTTATCTCCAGGTTACATAGTGGATGCCAAACAATCTCAGGTTATCTCCAGGCTACATAGTGGATGCCAAACAATCTCAGGTTATCTCCAGGTTACATAGTTGATGCCACACAACCTAAGGTTATCTCCAGCTTACATAGTTGGATGCCAAACAATCTCAGGTTATCTCCAGGTTACATAGTGGATGCCAAACAATCTCAGGTTATCCCTCAGGCTACATAGTGGATGCCAAACAATCTCAGGTTATCTCCAGGTTACATAGTGGATGCCAAACAATCTCAGGTTATCTCCAGGTTACATAGTTGATGCCAAACAATCTCAGGTTATCCTCAGGTTACATAGTGGATGCCAAACAATCTCAGGTTATCCCCAGGTTACATAGTGGATGCCAAACAATCTCAGGTTATCTCCAGGTTACATAGTGGATGCCAAACAATCTCAGGTTATCCTCAGGTTACATAGTGGATGCCAAACAATCTCAGGTTATCCTCAGGTTACATCAGGTTCAGGATGTGCCAAACAATCTCAGGCTATCTCAGGTTACATAGTTGATGCCAAACAATCTCAGGTTATCTCCAGGTTACATAGTTGATGCCAAACAATATCAGGTTATCTGCAGGGATACATAGTTGATGCCAAACAATCTCAGGTTATCTCAGGATACATAGTTCAGGATGCCAAAACAATATCAGGTTATCTCCAGGATACATAGTTGATGCCAAACAATCTCAGGTTATCTCAGGTTATCTCATGGGTTACATAGTTGATGCCAAACAATATCAGGTTATCTCCAGGTTACATAGTGGATGCCAAACAATCTCAGGTTATCCTCAGGTTACATAGTGGATGCCCAAACAATCTCAGGTTATCTCCAGGTTACATAGTGGATGCCAAACAATCTCAGGTTATCCTCAGGTTACATAGTGGATGCCAAACAATCTCAGGTTATCTCCAGGTTACATAGTGGATGCCAAACAATCTCAGGTTATCTCCAGGATACATAGTGGATGCCAAACAATCTCAGGTTATCTCCAGGTTACATAGTTGATGCCAAACAAATATCAGGTTATCAGGTTATGCAGGATACATAGTTGATGCCAAACAATCTCAGGTTATCTCCAGGATACATAGTTGATGCCAAACAATCTCAGGTTATCTCCAGGATACATAGTTGATGCCAAACAATCTCAGGTTATCTCCAGGTTACATAGTGGATGCCAAACAATCTCAGGTTATCTCCAGGATACATAGTGGATGCCAAACAATCTCAGGTTATCTCCAGGTTACATAGTGGATGCCAAACAATCTCAGGTTATCTCCAGGGTACATAGTTGATGCCAAACAATCTCAGGTTATCTCCGGGGTACTTAGTGGATTCAATGAGTGAGTGTGAGTGAGTTTAGTTTTACGCTTCAATCAGCAATATTCCAGCTTTATGGCGGCGGTCTGTAAATAATCAAGTCTGGACCAGACAATCCAGTGATCAACAGCATGAGCATCGATCTACGAATTTGGGGTGGGATGACATGTGTCAACCAAGTCAGCGAGCCTGCCTCTAACGCCAAGCATGATCATGTTCCAAGTATTTTATATTGTGTTCCAGCGCAACGTTCCGCTCCAATATGTGGCAACTGTAAGTCTGTCTCCAACCCACGTGACTGTCGCCTCTTCAAACAATGCCACCATCATCAGGTAGGGGCCACTTTTGAAACACTCGCATCTTTCCATAACCAATTGCAAACTGAATGTCACACGTTGGTCACACTCGTTGGTCACAAGTTTGTATGCAAACGATTCTTTCAATTACATTTATCTAACATATAATTCAGAAACCGAAAAAAGACTAAAGACAGCATGCGAAATCAACAGAGTCCATGCTACGCATGTTCAAATTGGATTTTTTAAAGTTTAACAGAAACAGCAAAGGCAAAAAACTTCATTGATGATAATTCTTATATTCTGTTAATTAGCGACGTTTCGGCATAGATCCTTTATCATTGCCCAGAGTCTCTTGTTTTGTGTAAAATCTTTGAAATTTCAATTTGTATTTTGGCAGTTTAAGGCGTGATAGACAATATGATTGTGCACGAGTGGATGGGAGTGAGACGATGAATGGATGGGCTATGAATCTGGAGATAGTGAGTGAGTTGGGTTTTACTCCGCTTTTAGCATTATTCCAGCAATATCACGGTGGGGGACACCAGAAATGGGCTTCACACATTGTACCTTAAGAGCTCGAGGGTACGTCAGGAATGCCAAATATTTGCCAGATCATCCGGTGGATACGTGGGGGAATGCCACATTGCCAGGTCATCAGTGACCAGTGATACGTGGGGAATGCCAAATATTGCAGATCATCCAGTGGATACGTGGGGAATGCCAAATATTGCCAGATCATCCAGTGGATACGTGGGGAATGCCAAATATTGCTAGATCATCCAGTGGATACGTGGGGAATGCCAAATATTGCTAGATCATCCAGTGGATACGTGGGGAATGCCAAATATTGCTAGATCATCCAGTGGATACGTGGGGAATGCCAAATATTGCCAGATCATCCAGTGGATACGTGGGGAATGCCAAATATTGCCAGATCATCCAGCGGATACAGTGGTAGGGGAATGCCAAATGTTGCCAGATCATCCAGTGGATACGTGGGGAATGCCAAATATTGCCAGATCATCCAGTGGATACGTGGTGAATGCCAAATGTTGCAGATCATCCAGTGGATACGTGGAGATGCCAAATTGCCAGATCATCCAGGATGGATGCGTGGGGAATGCCAAATATTGCCAGATCATCCAGTGGATACGTGGGGAATGCCTAAAAATAGTGGATGCGTGGGAATGCCAAAGATCATCCAGCGGATACGTGGGGAATGCCAAATATTGCCAGATCATCCCAGCGGATACGTGGGGAATGCCAATATTGATCATCCAGTGGATCGTGGGGAATGCCATATTGTGGATCATCCAGTGGACGTGGGGAATGCCAAATATTGCCAGTGCCAAATATTGCAGATCATCCATACGTGGGGAATGGATTGCTGCAGATCATCCAGTGGATGCGTGGGGAATGCCAAATATTGCCAGATCATCCAGTGGATACGTGGGAATGCAAATATTGCCAGATCATCCAGTGGATACGTAGGAATCACCAGCCAACATTGCCAGATCATCTTGAAAGTGATACGGGGAATGCCAAATATTGCCAGATCATCCAGTGGATACGTGGGGAATGCCAAATATTGCCAGATCATCCAGTGGATACGTGGGGAATGGGAATGCCAAATATTGCCAGATCATCCAGTGGATACGTGGGGAATGCCAAATATTGCGTAGATCATCCAGTGGATACGTGGGGAATGCCAAATATTGCCAGATCATCCCAGTGGATCATCCGATATCCAGTGGAAGGGGAATGCCAAATATTGCCAAGATCATCCAGTGGATACGTGGGGAATGCCAAATATTGCTAGATCATCCAGTGGATACGTGGGGAATGCCAAATATTGCTAGATCATCCAGTGGATACGTGGGGAATGCCAAATATTGCTAGATCATCCAGTGGATACGTGGGGAATGCCAAATATTGCTAGATCATCCAGTGGATACGTGGGGAATGCCAAATATTGCTAGATCATCCAGTGGATACGTGGAGAATGCCAAATATTGCTAGATCATCCAGTGGATACGTGGGGAATGCCAAATATTGCCAGATCATCCAGTGGATATCCAAGTGCGGGGAATGCCAAATGTTGCCAGATCATCCAGTGGATGCAGTGAATGCCAAATATTGCAAGATCATCCAGTGGATACGTGGGGAATGCCAAATATTGCTAGATCATCCAGTGGATACGTGGGGAATGCCAAATATTGCTAGATCATCCAGCGGATACGAATGGGGAATAGCCAAATATTGCCAGATCATCCAGTGGATACGTGGGGAATGCCAAATATTGCCAAAGATCATCCAGTGGATACGTGGGGAATGCCAAATATTGCCAGATCATCCAGTGGATCCGTGGGGAATGCCAAATATTGCTAGATCATCCAGTGGATACGTGGGGAATGCCAAATATTGCTAGATCATCCAGTGGATACGTGGGGAATGCCAAATATTGCTAGATCATCCAGTGGATACGTGGGGAATGCCAAATATTGCTAGATCATCCAGTGGATACGTGGGGGAATGCCAAATATTGCCAGATCATCCAGCGGATACGTGGGGAATGCCAAATATTGCCAGATAAGCTCCTGGACATACAGGAATGTCAAGCAAAACAAACATGCCCCTATGTACATGTATGTTCCTTTGGGACCGTTCATAATCATATGGGGTTGGGGGCGGGGAAGGAGAAAGAGAATAAGAGAGAATGATTATATATGATGATTTTTTTGGGGGCACCCATATTGTTCTGAGGTAGGGATGGGGGTCATCAATACGTGGGCAGCAATTTTGTACATATAAATATTTAAAAGTTAGGCTTAAAAATATTGGAAGGGGAGGGGGTGATTGATTTTGTACATGACATGCAGGGGGGTCACTTACTTTGCACATAAATTTTAGGGGGTCATTCACATTGTACATGCTTCTCCATAAAAACCATCATCACACACACACACACACACACAAACACACAAACGGCCAGAAATTATGAACGGTCCCTTATTTCCTTTTATTTTCTTCTATTTTGTATGTACAATACACGACTGATATTTATAACAACGTCCCATTTCCTTTTGACAGGTGTGCGAGACAGAGAGGGTTGGGCGTCAGTACAATCTCCAGTGTGTGGAGAAAGAGGTACGTATGATCAGAGGCATACTGATATGACATCCTTTGTCGAACTAAATATTGAAGGATGAACGTATGGCAATTTTGGTAATACTGATATGATTCAAACTAACAGCATTTCTTTCTGTCGTGCACTTGTCAGCTTGACTTGTAGCACTAAAGGTCAACAGCACATTATGTTGATATTAAGGGCTGTGAATTACTGCAAAAGCTTTAAACAAATTTCACTCACTCAAATTAAGGCATAAATGTTACAAGTGAGAGTGAAAAATTGCTTTAACTGCAATGAATGAGGTAAAAGAAGCAGATTGTTTGGGTTTTGCCTTTAAACATAAAAGGTTGTTCTGAAGTATAACTCTAAAAAAAGGTTCACTGGACATGCCGAATGTGCACTGAAAACATTGTGATATTTGTAAAATATATGTTTAACTCCACCTTTTATTGTCTTTGAATGATCCTTACATATTTCTTGCATTGGAACCAGAAATGCAGGGCAATCCTGAATGAGAAGAGTAACAGGAAGAGGTTTTTATTCACTCTGTACTCCAACATGGATTGCTGTTCGGACGCCTTCTGCAATATTCACCTGTTTAATGACGGTAAATATAATAACAATAATCATCATAATAGCATCTTGTCAGTGGATGCCCTTCCTTGGCACAAACAGCATACCTTAAACGACATGATGGCATGGCTCGTTGCTTCTCCTGCCGTCTTCGCCATGTCTGTGGCTTTCACTCGAGGTCCATCCATGGTACGACCCTGGTACGTCATGGAAAATGATGCTTTTAAACTTCTTTGGAATAGGCCCATATGCAGCCTCAGAAGAATTCCAGCCAACAAACCTGATAAGGCTAATGAATCTTTTAAAATTTTCTGTCTCTTTTGACAGCAATGTGATTGGCAAGATTCAGGAAAAGCATGCTAAATATGCGGACCTCGCCTTTGAAATGTCTCGCTTGCACCCCAAGTACACTGTCGTCAGGCTCCCCATTGTTCTCATTGCCCTTGGTTTGGTACCTCACCATTAAAATCATCGCCATCGCCATACATTATGGTCAATTGTGTGGACAATACCCATTCAATAATGATTATAATGTTTTCTTACAGACTTTACAACAACCGAAGAGATAACAACTTCTCCGACGAAGGCCACACCAGCCTCTACGACAACAACAGGTACAGTTAACTGTTTTGTTGCCATCGGTTGTATTGTTCAATGTTAAGCTATGAAATTAAAAACAAATATTGGTTTGACTGTTTTGTTTACGGCTCTGCTTTAACAGTTTGGTTTTGGTTTTCCTTCAATGGTTTAACTTGTTTGATTGTTTTGTTTACGACTTTAATGTTTTGAAAACGGTTTCCCTCGACTGTTTTAACCCATTTAACTGTTTTGTTTAGGGCTTTGATTTAATGTTCTACTGAAATGTTTCCATTTGATTTTCTGCCACTGCTTCGTTTTCAGGAGTTCCCTGTTTTGACAAAGTTGGAATGAACTGTTCTGATCCTCTGAACGATGTCCACATCTGTAAAAGCGTCAACGTGGGGCAGAGATATTGTCCGAAAACTTGCAAAATATGTTGACAGAGTTCATATTGGTAAAAAACTATTCCTTACTTTTTGCACCTGATGATAAACAAGCTAACAACTCACGCAGAGTATAGTTTCTTTTGCTTTACATGTGTGACTTCGGGATGAATTTGCATGAGTAGTAGAGTCGCACCAGATTCTCATTAAAAACTATGAGTTTTGTATGTTTGATGTTTTACGCCGCACTATTTACCAGTTGCATGGCGGCGGTCTGTAAAAATCGACTCTGGACCAGACAATCCAGTCATCAACATGAGCATCGATCTACACAACTGAGATACGATCATATGTGTCACCCAAGTCAGCGAGCCTGACCACCCGATCCCGTTAGTCGCCTCTAACGACAAGCATGGGTTGCTGAAGGCCAACTCTAACCCGGAACTTCACGGGTCCGTTGGGGTACTTAATGGGTTAAAGCCAATCGAGACGAAACATGGGTATGAGCCCATTTCTGCTGTCCAACGCCGTGATGTTGCTGGGGCTAAAAGCGGCGTAAAACCATGCATGCTATTAAAACTTTAGGCAGCCAATAGAACAATATGACGGCACATGCATGCTAAGGAGCCTGTTGAGGAAGTTTCGATATGTCGTGCAGCTCTTTAACCACGTGCGTATTCCAGGCAATTATGCGTCTGTCGTGACACATTACATGGTTACAAGTGGCTCGTTCACCACGTGCAAATTCCACGCAACTGGAATCTATTAAGGATAGACACCGTCTCATATAGCTCGTGCAGCACGTGCATATTCCAACATACCCTCTCCTCAGAGAACTAATTCGTGGCACGTGTTCCACCTCCAGCTTCAAACTCATGCGCGAGTAAAACAATCCGCTTGTCAGTGCGATGATTGAGTGAGTTGAGTTTCAGCAATGTTCCAGCAATATCACGGCGGGAGACAGCAGAAATAGGCGTCACACATTCTACACATGTGGGGAATCGAACCCGGGTCTTCTGCGAGACGAGGGAACGGTTTAACCACTAGGCTGCCACACAGTTTTCAGTCCGATAAGTAGAACTCCATAGCAAAATCCTTGGAACTGGAGATTCAAAATGGCGACCACTGTCTCGAAGGCGTTGAGGTGAGGTGAGGTGAAATTGGGTTTAACTTCGTGCTTGAGAATATTTCGCTCACATTACGACATGCATGCATGTGTATGTGTATGTGCGGCTGCTTGTACTAGCCCAGACTTAAGCTGGTTTTATAGTGCTAGCCCACTGAGATACCATGCCGCAGTGAAGCATGAATACCCCACTCAGACACATTATACTGACTCCGAGCCGACCAGTCCTTGTACCCATTAATGCCGAGCGCCAGGCAGGGACTAACAAGTACCATATTTTAATGTCTTTTGGTATGACGCGGTCGGGGATCGAACCCGTGACCTTCCGCTCTCCGGGCGGACGCTCTAACCACTACACCACGGAGGCGGTCCACATGTTCTTAGACATTTTCAGAGAGAAAATTATCAATATATGTAGTATTATATAAAACACCAACACCAGTGCCCTATGCTTTGAGTGCTGCTCTCTACTTCGGAGCGCCACTATCTACTTTGGAGTGCCACTGTCTACTTAAAACTGCATATCATATAAACATTGAAAGTCCATGCGGCACAATTCCAAGGTACAAGAAAAGATAAGGGCTATTTTTTATGGATTAAACTGAAAATCACGAAAAAAGGATGAAAAACCCAAATCGCGCCCCAAAACTTGAGGAATTTAGATTTTATTCAACATGGAACTAAATCCTTGAGATAAGCAACTGGCTTCCCCATGTGACGGCAGAAGAGATCTATGTTAAACAATGTCCAATCACTATAACATCGATCCTCCTCTACAGCGCCAAGGGAAACGGGCTCTCTTATTTCATTGTGTGACGTTAATGGAAGAATAACGAGGGTCTAACTCCACCATATCACATATTAATTCGCAAATAAATACACCCTTAATTGGCGAAGTGTTGTTTCTGAAAACAGAATTTCTGAATGGATTGCCGCCAATTACACTTAAAATCGAAAATATAGTTCCTTTGAGAAAGACGCTCAGTCCCTTTATAGACGCGAATCCCGTTGGGATGATGTCGGTGATCAGGGAAAGGTGACGTAAAACTCCGATATCAACACTCGCTTCTCGTGAAACAGCTTTTAGGCTGATTGATACTTCAACTATAACAAGGAAATTGTGAAAAATCAAAAACAATTAGGTTTCTAAAAAAAGGAACTAATTATCGTTTACAAAAAGGAGATATTGAGAGAGTGGTTAAGTGGGGTTTGACGTCGTTTTGAACAGCATTCTGGTTGTATCCTGGCGGGTCATCTTGAGGGAGGGAAGAGAGAGTGAGTTTAGTTTTCTGCCGTTTTGCAATACATGTATACGAGCAATATCGTGGGTTGGAGACAGACTTGCAGTTGTCACATATTGGAGCGGAACGTTGCGCTGGAACACAATATATAATACTTGGAACAAGTTGATGACCATGCTTGGCGTTAGAGGCAGGCTTGCTGACTTGGTTGACACATGTCATCCCATCCCAATTTCGTAGATCGATGCTCATGCTGTTGATCACTGGATTGTCTGGTCCAGACTTGATTATTTACAGACCGCCGCCATATGGCTGGAATATTGCTGAGTGAAGCGTAAAACTAAACTCACTCACACTCACTCATTGCATCCACTAAGAACCCCGGAGATAACCTGAGATTGTTTGGCATCCACTATGTTACCTGAAGATAACCTGAGATTGTTTGGCATCCTGGATGTACCCCGGAGATAACGTGACTGACTGACTGAGTTTGGTTTTACGCCGCTTTTAGCAATATTCCAGCAACATCACGGCAGGGGACACGAGAAATGGGCTTCACACATTTTACCAATGTGGGGAATCGAACCCAAGTCTTCAGTGTGACGAGCGAACGCTTTAACCACAAGGCTACACCACAGCCCATCGGAACTAGGATGTCGGGAAACGTCGAATACAAGAAACTGCGCAATAGTGCAGGGGCTTATGTAGCAAAAATGCTTCCCGTAGGAAGTGCATGTTAATTTTGGGAACCACTGATAATTG
Source organism: Haliotis rubra (assembly GCF_003918875.1). Lineage (NCBI taxonomy): Eukaryota > Metazoa > Mollusca > Gastropoda > Lepetellida > Haliotidae > Haliotis > Haliotis rubra. Next base: position 567,084 of record NW_025767164.1, read on the forward strand.
TAATCAGTATTGCATATGGATTCAGAAATACCATGGTTCCATTTTTTCTGATGATTATAAGTGTCATTCTGGGGTAACTGAACATCGGAACATATTAACCACTAGGCTGCCACACAGTTTTCAGTCCGATAAGTAAAACATCATAGCAATATCCTTGGAACTGGAGATTCAAAATGGCGACGCTGTCTCGAAGACGTTGAGGTGAGGTGAGGTGAGGTGAAATTGGGTTTAACGTCGTGCTTGAGAATATTTCGCTCATATTACGACATGCATGCATGTGTATGTGTATGTGCGGTTGCTTGTACTAGCCCAGACTTAAGCTGGTTTTATAGTGCTAGCCCACTGAGATACCATGCCGCAGTGAAGCATGAATACCCCACTCAGACACATTATACTGACTCCGAGCCGACCAGTCCTTGTTGTACCCATTAATGCCGAGCGCCAGGCAGGGACCAACAAGTACCATATTTTAACGTCTTTTGGTATGACGCGGTCGGGAATCGAACCCGCGACCTTCCGCTCTCCAGGCGGACGCTCTAACCACTACACCGGTTTGTCTCGGCGGTTTGTCTCGAAAGCGTTGCTGCTGTGTTGGTTTTCTGTAAAGTGATACCGAATCTGGAAGCAATGGAGACAATGAGTCGCAAAATGAAGAAATGAGCCTGGGGAATCAATCAATGGTGACGCCAGTCTCAGACCGGCCATGAATCATCCGTTCTCGCCAAAACCGACATGTGGTCATTGTCTGATGTATGACGACTCTCACCTGTCAAAGTATACGTGAGCACAAATCGTAGATAACCGGCAACCTCGCCAACAGGTTTACGTAAAACAAATTTCATACTACATAAAATGCTTTATCTGGAAATCAGGTTTCCGAATCAGAATAGTTTTTCCATTGCCAATAATGCAAAATGCACAGTCATGTGTTCCCCTTAACGGAGAGCGACCAGACTTGGCGTTTATTTTGCAGTACGCCTCCTGTCGGTAGGTTAGCCCAGGTTAGCCCAACTTCGAAGGGGCGGTGGGGTAGCCGAGTGGTTAAAGCGTTCGCTCGTCACGCCGAAGACCCGAGTTCGATTCCGCACATGGACTCAATATGTATGGCCCATTTCTGGTGCTATTATTGGTGTTATTTAGCTATATTTGTCTTTGTAGCTAATTAAGTTGGTTGGTACGTTGGTTTGCTGTTTGACGCCGGGTTAGAATTATTTGTCTTCAGCAACCCATGCTTGTCGCAAGAAGCGACTAACGGGACCGGGTGGTCTGGCTCGCTGACTTGGTTGACACATGTCATCGGTTCCACATTGCGTAGATGGATGTTCATGCGGTCAATCACATGGTTGTCTGGTCCAGACTCGAATATTCACAGACTGCGGCCATATAGCTGGACTATTGCTGAGAGCAAAAACCCCAACCAACCAACCAACAGTGGTGAATATCGGTTCCCGTTTCATTGATTATAGCGTCTATATGTTATAGTAATGTCAAAATTGTTTATGGTTGCAATATGTACCTACATATTTTTCTTTTGGACTTAAGAAATTAGATATTATAGATGTATTGCTATTTTTGTAAACAATCTCACACTGACGTTATCAAGGATGAGTACTATTTCTAAATACATTGTATATGTCCGATGTGTGACAATTATAGACAGAGTAATATATTTCAGTAACAGGCCTCCGGCCCAGAGCACTACATGATTGTCTGTTTCCAGGAGCAAGTGACCCGTGAAGATCCGGGTTAGAATTGGTCTTCAGCTTGTCGTAAGAGGCGACTAACGGGATCGGGTGATAAGGCTCGATGACTTGGTTGACACATGTCATTGTATCCCAATTGCGTAGATCGATGCTCATGCTGATGATCACTGGATTGTCTGGTTCAGACTCAACTATTTACAGACCGATGTCTTTTTCATTATGCAAGCGATTTTTATAAATATATTCCGTACGCATTTGTTTCAAGCGAGTTTTATAAATATATTCCGTACGCATTTGTTTTAAACTTTTTGCGTATGTAACATTTTAAATGGGTAATTGGTACGCAACAATTATTTTTTCAATGCGTAATTGGAAATTTTCCATGCGTATTTTACCCGGATACGCAGCTTATCTGGGCCTCTGAATACACCTTCTTTGAGTATGTTCAATGTAATCATAGCGACAAGTTTCAACTGCTATTTTAAAATTACAACATCTAAACTGTGAGATGACTTTTTAATTTTGTGGCGATATCATAAGAAAGATACTTTTCAACAACAAGAAGAGACTTCAACTGTTTAATCAAAAACCTATCCAAGATTCATTAACAGAGGACTGTCACGACTGTAGCAAAGTACCAGACGGTTTTTCTTTAGACAAATGGATAAATATGTATCTCCGATATCTTGGTATAACCAGACAGACCCAAGGCCACAAGACAACAGAATACTATTGACCTTTGTTTCCCATGTTTTGTGTTCACTGCTGTCTACACCTTTGAGCACAGTGTAACATTGATATGTAATCTGTTGTGTGGAGGCTGAATTTGCCTACATCAATATTTGACAGCACGTGTCATGAACATTACCTGTAAACTGAATGTGCCACATTTACCAAGAGCCATAACATTACCGGATGATTTACTGCTTATACATTTCTGAATATTACTGACAAAATCTAAGTGGAAATGAAAAAGTTATTAAAATGAATTATTATAGGATATTTATATAGCGCACATATCCACGCACTAGTGCATGCTCAAGGCGCTGGTATTTTTTCCCTCGATCATTGGATGTCAATCTCAACGGCACATCGCATTATCAATCTCAACTCCCTGGGAGTATACAACTCTTGCAGCCACTAGGCGCACCGAGTTAGTGTGGCTTTCTCATCCTAACGAGGTACCCATTCACAGCTGGGTGGACTGGGACACATAGTCACAGTACTTTGTCCAAGTTCACTGCGCGTTGCTGTACCCGCAACTAGGTGTTTGCACGTATTCATGTGGCCACCATCTGGCCAAATACCAACGGATTCGTGGGTTCTTTTAAGTGCACAGGGTTGTGTACTGTACATTAGGGGTTGTGACAACACTGAAAGAGTCTGCACACAAAGTTGACTCCAAGGTTTTTACACCCGGTCAATGAAATGGTAAAACACCCATCATTTATCTCGCAAAATCGATCAAATTCCGCTTGACTCCGCAGTGTCACTGCAACTTGTGACCCGTGAAGATCCGGCTAACAATTGGTCTTCAGTATCACAGGATTCTGGAGTGACCAAGAGAGTCAACTCCGCATGGCAAATTGATAAATCACTGTATGTAACATCGCAGAATATTACAGTGGTCTCTAAAATCAAACCCGGGTCTGCAGGGTTTGGGTAGTAAAACCACCCAGTCGTAACTCCGAAGGCCTGGATTTGAAAAACAGACCCGTGATTGAAGTTCCGGTTTAGAACTGATCTTCAGCAACCCATGGTTGTCGTTAGAGGCGACTAACGGGATCGGATGGTCAGGCTCGACGACTTGGTTGACACATGTCATAGGTTCCCAATTTCGTAGATCGATGCTCATGCTGTTGATAACAGGATTGTCTGGTCAAGGTTCGATTATTTACAGACCGCCGCCATATTGCTGGAATATTGCTGAGTGCGGCGTAAAACTCAACTCACTCACACTCACTCACTGCATCCACTAAGTACCCCGGAGATAGCCTGAGATTGTTTGGCATCCTGGATGTACCCCGGAGATAACTGACTGACTGAGTTTGGTTTTACGCCGCTTTTAGCAATATTCCAGCAACATCACGGCGGGGGACACGAGAAATGGGCTTCACACATTTTACCAATGTGTCAACCAAGTCAGTGAGCCTGCCTCTAACGCCAAGCATGGTCACCAACTTGTTCCAAGTATTATATATTGTGTTCCAGCGCAACGTTCCGCTCCAATATGTGGCAACTGCAAGTCTGTCTCCAACCCACGATATTGCTCGTATACATGTATTGCAAAACGGCAGAAAACTAAACTCACTCTCTCTTCCCTCCCTCAAGACGACCCGCCAGGATACAACCAGAATGCTGTTCAAAACGACGTCAAACCCCACTTAACCACTCTCTCAATATCTCCTTTTTGTAAACGATAATTAGTTCCTTTTTTTAGAAACCTAATTGTTTTTGATTTTTCACAATTTCCTTGTTATAGTTGAAGTATCAATCAGCCTAAAAGCTGTTTCACGAGAAGCGAGTGTTGATATCGGAGTTTTACGTCACCTCCATCTGATCACCGACATCATCCCAACGGGATTCGCGTCTATAAAGGGACTGAGCGTCTTTCTCAAAGGAACTATATTTTCGATTTTAAGTGTAATTGGCATCAATCCATTCAGAAATTCTGTTTTCAGAAACAACACTTTGCCAATTAAGGGTGTATTTATTTGCGAATTAATATGTGATATGGTGGAGTTAGACCCTCGTTATTCTTCCATTAACGTCACACAATGAAATAAGAGAGCCCGTTTCCCTTGGCGCTGTGGAGGAGGATCGATGTTAAAGTGACTGGACATTGTTTAACATAGATCTCTTCTGCCGTGACATGGGGAAGCCAGTTGCTTATCTCAAGGATTTAGTTCCATGTTGAATAAAATCTAAATTCCTCAAGTTTTGGGCCGCGATTTGGGTTTTTCATCCTTTTTTTTGTGATTTTCAGTTTAATCCATAAAAAATAGCCCTTATCTTTTCTTGTACCTTTGAATTGTGCCGCATGGACTTTCAATGTTTATATGATATGCAGTTTTAAGTAGACAGTGGCACTCCAAAGTAGATAGTGGCGCTCCGAAGTAGAGCGCGGCACTCCGAAGTGGAGAGCAGCACTCAAAGCATAGGGCACTGGTGTTGGTGTTTTATATAATACTACATATATTGATAATTTTCTCTCTGAAAATGTCTTAGAACATATGGACCGCCTCCGTGGTGTAGTGGTTAGAGCGTCCGCCCGGAGAGCGGAAGGTCGCGGGTTCGTTCCCCGACCGCGTCATACCAAAAGACGTTAAAATATGGTACTTGTTGGTCCCTGCCTGGCGCTCGGCATTAATGGGTACAACAAGGACTGGTCGGCTCGGAGTCAGTATAATGTGTCTGAGGTGTGTGGTATTCATGCTTCACTGCGGCATGGTATCTCAGTGAGCTAGCACTATAAAACCAGCTTAAGTCTGGGCTAGTACAAGCAGCCGCACATACACATACACACGCATGCACGTCGTCATATGAGCGAAATATTCTCAAGCACGACGTTAAGCGCACGCCCCCTCACCTCACCTCACACTCACCTCACCTCGTCATGAGCCTCACCTCCTCATCGACGTTGTCACGATTTCACCTCACCTCATGCCTCCATCGAGTTGTCACGACATGTCCATGCCGATATGTGTCCTGGCAGAGCTGGCTGATTCTTAGGGTGTTCCTGATTACATGTTGATGGTCGAAGAGATCATCATTGTCATTTATTAAATTGTCGGATTATATGTTTCCGGACTGTTTCCACTTGCTCTAACGAGGCATTGTCATTTCCAGGTTTGTGACATGTTTTACAATTGTTCATGCGATAATAGAGTAAACATGGGATGTTATTAAAACCTGTAACACACGTCGACGTCTGTACCGCATATCCTCTGTTAATCACCCTGGATTCTAATTTTGCGCAAGCCGTTGATCCGCCGACTATTCTGATGTGTGCGGGTATATTGTCATTGACCGCTGCATCGGACATTCTACAGTTTTACAAAGGGTGCATATGCACTTCATTTAAGCGAAGGCAGCAATAATTACACGTTGGAAATCATGGTGATAGGATCATGTCTTCCATCAAATTAAGGTCCCGGCTTCAAGTTTCAGGACTGACCTTATCCCGCGGCGTCAATTACGTGCATTGGGTGAGTGAGTGAGTTTAGTTTTACGCCGCATTCAGTTATATTCCAGCTAAATGGCGGCGGTCTGTAAATACTCGAGTCTGGACCAGACAATCCAGAGATCAACAGCATGAACATATATCTACGCAATTGGGAATCGATGACATGTGTCAGTTATGTCAGCGAGCCTTATCACCCGATCCCGTCAGTCGCCTTTTACGACAAGCATGGTTTACTGAAGATCAATATTCTAACCCGGATCTTCACGGGTCATTACGTGCATTATAGGCAATAGAGGAAATACGGTACATATTTTAACGTCAACATTGATTTCGCATACGTCATGATATAAAATGTTTTAAAAACTTCCTGTTTTCACGTATCAGTTCTACAGGACGAAAAATAGTAATTCATGATAATCTAATCTAATAATCATGATTACGAAACTCGATAAATTTGTTCAACAGCCAGTAACACTATGGTCTCATATCTGTACAGTTATTGCCTCGAAACTATGCATTACATCGATAAATAGTGGGTAATAAAACTTGGTTGTTAATCGGATTTCTAGTAAGGTTCCGTTGCATACAATAACGACATCTGGCCAAAAGCGACTGAGATAATAATAATTATGTGAAAGCCAGTTTGAGCAAAGAGTGAGCGAGTATGGTTTTACGCCGTTTATTCCAGCAATATCACGGCGGGGAACACCAGAAATGGGCTTCACACATTGTATCCATGTGGGGAATCGACCCCGGGTCTACTGCGTGACGACCGGACGCTTTAACCACTAGGCTACCCCATCGCCCAGTATAAGCAGAGAAAGAAAGGGCGTTCAAGGCATTGCAATTTGCCGTGTAGAGTTGCTTCCCTTAGTCGCGCAAGTATCCAGTGACCATAGGTTATAACAATGACGGGGGTCAAAAATCGATATCTGTAGCCGCTTGGCCGCCATCTTGGAGTTTTAAACTGAAATCAAATGAGTTAAACTTCTCAAATGATCAAGTATGTTGCTTAAGTCATATCAACATTCAGGTAAAGCAAGTAAATGTTGAAGTTCATTCCATAATGAGCAATGCGTTTACATGCACAATTCACTGTGAAACGCTGCGTTGTTGCCCAGTGGTTAAAGAGTTCAATTCCCCACATGGGTACAATGTTTGAAGCCCATTTCTCGGTCCCTCGCCACGATATTGCTAGAATGTTGCTAAAATCATGCACTCTCATTCACTGTCAAACAATATATACACTTAACGCCAAAAGAAACGTTACCCCCTTCCTTAGTGACGTAGGTACCTATCTTCAGCTGCCGTTGTGATGCGTGGACGTCCACTTCATGGTCTGTCTACGGTGACCCCAGTGTGCCTGTAGCCCTGAATAAGTCTTATAACCGTGATACGGTAGCATCCGAGGGCGTTGGCAACACCATTCTATGTCGACCCCATCTGCATCATCCCGATGGCTCTTTCTCTCCCTTCAGCTGTTAATCGTGGTATATTTCTCCTACTTGTGTATCATATCATGTATTCTAGGCTCTCTTTATACCTACAGAATCATTCCACATGTTAAATGGATGCAAATACTGCTTGAATATTGCTGCGTTTTGGCGATTGATATTGCTATGTGTCAACAGAAAATGGAAAAATCTTACTTTGCAAGAAAAATGTGAACAAAGAAAATTTTAGATGTTCCTAAACATTTTTTCACAATATCAAAGACACGTTTTACTTGTTTTCACTAATGCAAATCAGCAGAAAATGTTTTAAAAGACTGAAATCATAGGAATGATTATTTCACAATTTTACACACTCTGCAACAGTTGTTTCTTGTTTTAATAGTTGAAAAATGACTTCTTTGAGTGGCATTTTAGAAGTTGGGAAGTACAATATAGCACAAACTTTATGGATAACAACTTCTTTTTATTCGTGAGTGCGACGTTTCGATACAGATTCTTGTACCGTTGTCAAGCATAATGAAGTTGTTATCCATAAAGTTTGTTCTATATAGTAGAAAAAGGGTGAATTTAAATAGTTTATCCTTGTCTCAAAGCAGAATTTTATTTCAACCTTTCTTTTGGACAACTGAATCACTGTTATTGGCTTATCTCGGCATGGACGAAAATAGGACAATTTAACTCTTCTGAAAAAGATGCATTTCACCTAAATATGAATGCATTTGAGAATCTTTTTTCATGATTTACATAAAGCTGTGTTGTTAAGCTTTCTTGTATACTAATACCTTCTAACATATCTTTGATAGATTATAACACATTCATAAAGGTGGGAGGGTAACGTTTCTTTTGGTGTTTAGTATACACAATAAAGTCACTGAACAGGTGTCCAATTTTGTCTCTGATGTACACTAATATCAACAGAAAACACGTGCACCAATATTCAGTTCAGCATGAGAAGCAAGTGTACAGTTAACATACAAGTACAGAAAATCCATGAACACTTCTTCGGCCCAAAGTCTTAAGTTTTGACAGATATATACTCAACGTTATAATTTGTGTCAGAAACATCAAGCTGGACTAAAATTATTTTTGCTCAACAAAATGACCACTCATGTACTCACGAATCAATACAATTGTCTGTGTTGAAATAGATTGTGCCTTTACTGCCAGGGTATTGAACCGTTTCCCTCTCGTGTCAAGCTGAGTTAATTGGCTGGTGCGATCTGATTTCAGTGATAGGTGTATCCGCTATCCACTCTGAATACTGACAGGTGATTCTATCACATAGACTTCAGGGGCGGTGGGGTAGCCTTGTCGTTAAAGCGTTCGCTCGTTACGCCGAAGACCCGAGTTCGATTCCCTACATGGGTTCAATTTGTGAAGCCCATTTCTGGTGTCCCTCGTCGTGATATTGCTGGAATATTGCTACAAGCGGCGTAAAACAATACTCACCCACTCACCTTATCTAGGTCAGCCTCCATCCTCAGGGTTTCCACAAGGCCTGGAAAACCTGGAAATTTCACACTCCATTTTCAGGCGCATAGCAAGCCAATTGTTTTCGTGTAAGCCTAATAGGTTGCAAAGCTTTATACATGTATCTATATAGTATTGAAGGCTTGTCCAACCTTTGTAGCAACAATCATGTGTAAGCCCGGTTTTATATAATGGTAGCTACGCCCTGATTTTCCAGTCTTCGAAAAATCATGGAATTTGAAAAAAATGGATGTAATCATGGAAAAATCAAAGAATAATCTTGAGGCGTTTTATGTAACAAGATAAGACCGAAGATGCAAACTTAGTGACGTAGTAGAAATGCAATGTGTCTCTGCTCTCTGGCCGCATTTAGATTTGCACATTCGACCGCTTCCGTGGGGTAGTGGTTAGAGCGTCCGCCGAGAGAGCGAAAGATCGCGGGTTCGATCCCCGACCGCGTCATACCAAAAGACGTTAAAATATGGTACTTGTTGGTCTCTGCCTGGCGCTCGGCATTAATGGGTACAACAAGGACTGGTCGGCTCGGAGTCAGTATAATGTGTCTGAGTGGGGTATTCATGTTTCACTGCGGCATGGTATCTCAGTGGGCTAGCACTATAAAACCAGCTTCAGTCTGGGCTAGTACAAGCAGCCGCACATACACATACACACGCATGCACGTCGTCATATGAGCGAAATATTCTCAAGTACGACGTTAAACCCAATTTCACCTCACCTCACCTCACCTCACCTCACCTCACCTCACCTCACCTCACCTCACCTCACATTTGCACATTCAACAGTTGCTTTTAACCAACCACATTAAAACTGTATTGGTGGTTAAAGTGATGAGGATACAAGGTGTATCATTTTCAAAGCAATTCCTTTCTTCAGTTCGTTACCTTATCAAAGGGTTTATTCACAGGAATAAATAATGATAAAAGTGATACGATGATTAACTGTTATTTTGTACATATGTATGACTAACATGAACATGGACGTCTTGTGGTTGTCGCCTTCCTCTGGGATTAGGTTTCTTGTATAAACACCCGAACCCATTGTTGCAAATTTCCACCCTTTTCTATGGAATCCGAGAAGGGACATTGTCGCGTTGTCGCCCTCTCAAAAACAAGTAAAATGAGGCAAAATAAACCAAAACGCGACACGCGACTGCGCGACACATTGGCGAAATGTCGCGTTGTCGCGATGTCGCGTGTCGCGTTTTAGTTAATTTTGCCTCCTTTTGCTTGTATTTGAGAGGGCGGCAACGCGACAACGCGACAATGTCCCTTCCAGGATTCCATACTTTTCGCACGAAGGCGAAAACGAAAAACGGCCCATGGTTTTACACGCCAAAAAAGGTCGCCTTCCTGCGAAGATGTACCGACCTGTAATGCTATTAGTTTTACTGAAGTTTGCTGCAAGCTCTGGTTTGTATTAAAAATATAGCCAAGAAATGTAGTACTGTAACTATAGCAACAGAAGTTAAAGTGAGTGTTATCATGCAGGTGTCTGCTGGTTATACTGTAGTAGTGGTGGTGGTGGTGGAATTGGGTTTAACGTCGTGCTTGAGAATATTTCGCTCATATGACGACGTGCATGTGTGTATGTGTATGTGCGGTTGCTTGTACTAGCCCAGACTTAAGCTGGTTTTAAAGTGCTAGCCCACTGAGATACCATGCCGCAGTGAAGCATGAATACCCCACTCAGACACATTATACTGACTCCGAACCGATCAGTTCTTGTTGTACCCATTAATACCGAGCGCCAGACAGGGACCAACAAGTACCATATTTTAACGTCTTTTGGTATGACGCGGTCGGGGATCGAACCCGCGACCTTCCGCTCTCCGGGCGAACGCTCTAACCACTACACCACGGTGGCGGTCTGCAGGTTATACTGTAAGATATTAAACCATTATTTATTTCAATAACATGTTTTATATTGGTTATATGTCGATAAAGATAGTTAAAGATTAAAAGACAAATGTTACACTTGATGTTTCATTTTTATTAGGGGCGGTGGGGTAGCCTAGTGGTTAAAGCGTTGGCTCGTCACCGCGAAGACCCGGGTTCGAATCCCCACATGGGTACAATGTGTGAAGCCCATTTCTGGTGTCCCCCGCCGTGATGTTGCTGAAATATTGCTAAAAGCGGCGTAAAACTAAACTCAGTCAGTCAGTCATTTTTATAATGTCATCTTATCATAAAAAGGTGTGAATGGACAGCTGTAAGGGGAGACGGGAGGCCGTATTTAAGATATTGTTTTATTTCAGTCACAGTGACATATGTTTAAAGGTATCAAAATACCCTCGGTCATATATTGTTGTGTCTGGAAAAAGTAAAGTCTTGATTTTTATTATGGAATGTGATAGCCTAGTATATTCCTTAGCTGCTTCAGTGTTACTTATGTTTAAAAGAAGAAAATTATTATAGCGTATGATATTACACCATCCATCTAATTCTAAGTTTTACTATGTGTGTATAGGGATATATTTTATCTACGCATTGTTTTATGGATTTTATGTGTCTCGTAGGCCTGTAAAGGCCGGGTAGATGTTTCATATGTGATACAGAAGATTTTATATACAACTTAATTAGTCCAATCCGTTCCGACTGAGCAGCGTTCGGAGGCGGAAACTGAATCATCGGACTAACGAGGTGTCAATTATATACAATAAATAGGGAGATGATTTGGTGCCCAGTGAGTAGCGTTCGGAAGTCGGTGGATTCGGATTAACGAGGACCGGATTACCGCGGCCTGACTGTATTATGTAAACATCTGCGTGACACAATAATAAAATAATTTCTCTCTCTCTCTCTCTCTCTCTCTCTCTCTCTCTCTCTGTGTAAATGAACTTCAGTCTTCCGTTACCAATTCCGACAGCAAATCAGCCATCTCTGATTACATCACATCAAACCCCAATCACCAAATACACTGGTCCGACGTAACCATTCTTGCAAAAATCAAAGGGACTTCACCAAACGCAAACTCATCGAAGCCATTCACATCAAACGCTAAAAGCCCACCATCAAACCGAGATCAAGGGTATTTCATTCCATCCGCTTATGATGCACTCCTCTACCAAGACAAATCAACTGTATAAACATCTCCTCCTTTTTAAACTAACCCCTTTCATTTGTACATCTCTGGCTTCAACGCCTTTCCCTTTGTCAACTGACTGGCTTCATCAGTTTACTGCTTAGTCAATTATGTTGTTTTCTTTGTGACATTAAGTATATATATACTTCACCTACACTTCATGTTACAGTCCTGCGTGACAACACTACAAGAATCTGTATCGAGGTGAGGTGAGGTGAGGTGAGGTGAAATTGGGTTTAACGTCGTGCTTGAGAATATTTCGCTCATATGACGACGTGCATGCGTGTGTATGTGTATGTGCGGCTGCTTGTACTAGCCCAGGCTTAAGCTGGTTCTTATAGTGCTAGCTCACTGAGATACCATGTCGCAGTGAAGCATGAATACTCCACTCAGACACATTATACTGACACCGAGCCGACCAGTCCTTGTTGTACCCATTAATGCCGAGCACCAGGCCGGGACCAACAAGTACCATATTTTAACGTCTTTTGGTATGACGCAGTCGGGAATCGAACCCGCAACCTTCCGCTCTCCGGGCGGACGCTCTTACCACTGCACCACGGAGGCGACCCAATCTGTATCGAAACGTCGCACTCACGAAAGAAAGAAGCTGCTACACATAAAGTTTGTCTATATTCTCCATCGTATCCGGGCATAGTATGTAGCGTACGTACGTGATCCTACATTTGACGGACATTAGGAGAACGCTGTATCCCCTTTTGCGTCGGCTTTTCAGGACACTTTGACGCTCCAGCCGCTCCCGATAAGCGTCAAATAGTTCACACTCGATGACATTGTATAGATTACATTTTGTATACGCATTTTAACATTCGATATTACTACAATAAGAGCACGTATTATCCACTTCAAAGATGTTCAGTGGCGCCAACGACAAATTATGCGCAAATCGCAGACATTTCCCCAAAAAACCGAAGCTGCCTGTGAAGCACAAGAAGGGAAAGAGTCATATGCCCTCGGGTACCCATTCACTGATGACTGACTGACTGAGTTTGGTTTTACGCCGCTTTTAGCAATATTCCAGCAACATCACGGCGGGGGACACAAGAAATGGGCTTTACACATTGTACCCATGTGGGGATTCGAACCCGAGATTTCGGCGTGACGAGCCAACGCTTTAACCACTAGGCTACCCCACCGCCCCCCATTCACTGATGAGTGAACAGAGGCAAATTTGAACAAACTCAGTTGCTTAAGGTAAGACCACATGTGTTTCGTTGAGGAACAAGACTGAAGTCCTAGAAAATCTCAGAAGACAAAGTCACCCATCCAAGAACATCCGTGACCAACGTTGCTTAACTTTAACTGATTTATGACCCGGGCCGTGTCCATAGGGCCACACACCACACCACTGGCCTTGCAGTCGAGACCACAAAGTGTATCAGTATATGTTGTTCCGATAATGCTTAACAGTGACCCTTCCTTTCAAAATATGGGGCGGGCTTCGTTCAGTCATAGTGTTTCAATATTCACAGAGCTTCCAACCCCAATGGGGGCGGTGGGGTAGCCTAGTGGTTAAAGCGTTGGCTCGTCACGCCGAAGACCCGGGTTCGAATTCCCACATGGGTACAATGTGTGAAGCCCATTTCTGGTGTTCCCCGCCGTGATGTTGCTGGAATATTGCTAAGAGCGGCGTAAAACCAACCTCAGTCAGTCAGTCCATTCCCAATGGAGAGAAAAGCTTGAGTTGCCAGTGTCCAAGGGCCACAGGCCCCGGCCGAGTCCAAGGTGGAACCAGGGGACGAATTCTGAAACGCATAATTGCAAATTCCCTTCTCAGAAAAAGATGTATTCAATGCCTATTCGGATTCGAAAAGCGGATTTTGATTTTTCATATGAACCCGGTCTGGCGTGAGTGAGTGAGTGAGTTTAGTTTTATGCCGCACTCAGCAATATCCCAGCTATATGGCGGCGGTCTGTAAATAATCGAGTCTGGACCGGACAATCCAGTGATCAACAGCATAAGCATCGATCAGCGCAACTGATAACCGATGACATGTGTCAACCAAGTCAGCGAAACTGACCACCCGATCCCGTTAGTCGCCTCTTACGACAAGCATAGTCGCCTTTTATGGCAAGCACATGGGTTGCTGAACACCTAGTCTATCCCGGATCTTCACGGGTCGGTCTGGCGTGAGATTGATGAGTTTTGTTGTGAGAGCGTGACATCAGTAATACAAGCGTTAATCTCAAGACAAAGACCTCAGAATTGGCAGGTATGTACCCAGGCTATAAGACGGGGTTTCTAAATAACCGTGTCTGGGCTTAGCAACCCACTGAAAGGCAACATCAGTACCAACCCACGTAAGGCCCTGCATCAACTATCAGCAAGTCTGACCATCCATGTAGTCCATGGGCGGATTCAGAAATTTAGGAGGGGGGGGGGGTTTCAGGGGGTTTTAGTCGGCTCACAAATGACCCATTCTTGTACCGCTGGAACATATATACTGCTTCTTGGAATAACATTAAAGAAGTTGGGAAAGGACTAGGTTGAACAAATATTTTGGATAACAACTTCTTATATTTCTGCCTGACAACAGTACACAAATCTGTATCGAAACGTCGCATCACGAAATTAAAGAAGTTGTTACCCATAAATTTGTTCAATATTTATAATGCTGGCGTTGAGAGTGAGTGAGTATGGTTTTACACCGCTTTTAGCAATACTCTAGCAATATCACGGCGGGGGACACCAGAAATGGGCTTCACACATTGTGCCATGAGAGGAATCAAACCCGGGTCTTTAACCACGTGACGAGCCAACTCTTTAACCACGTGAGGCTTCCCCAACCCCCAACCCCAACCTGGCGTTGAAAGAGTCGAGAACGAGTTTCTCTATCATTCACAAAGCTGAGTGTATCAGTCTAAGTAAACTTAAGCTCAGTATTATTCGTTACACTGCTCTTCTGAGACTCAGTATAAGCGGTGTAACGAATAATACTGAGCCTAAGTTTACTTAGACTGCTGTGTGTATCAAACGTTAAATTCTTGGATTTGCTTTGAAGTGAAAGGAACGCACTGAGATTACATTATGTGTTTTGCGGAAATACTTTATGATTTCACAGTAATATATTCCAACTTCTCGCCGCAATATAGCGGCCTAAAAGTAAACTCACTCACTCCAACTTCTAATTACACAAAGCTACAGTCCGTTTGACTTCATTTGAGACCGACGAATTTGTAATCAATGTGCAGTGAAATTTTTAATTTCACACGTACAATTTGCACATCTGGCTGTTCTACCAGCAAGTGGTCCTCCCTCGTAAGAAACAGCGAAAAGTGACAACAGAATAATGATCGTTTGTTAAACAACTTTGTTATTCGGGTGTCTAAAATTATGAGACAAATCATCAGAGTTGGTCTGTCGATTTCATGTGACTGTGCAAAGTTTGATTTTGTTGCATTTATTAGCTTTTGTGTTAGTGAGCAATTCATCGGTCTCAAATAAAGTCAAACGGACTATACCTTTATATACACGAGATTAATGAACACACGAGTCGTAATAACATCTATCTAGCGTCTGGTGTGGTGATAAATCACCATATGTACGATCGTTAGATGCCTGTAGACCTACACGCCTGTAATGAGAGGGGTATATACCAGTCACCGGTGTAGTAGTCGCCGTGTACTGTGGGGACATTAACAACGTCGTCATCCGAGACAACAGTGGCGCCACAAACCACAACCCGTCCAGGAATGATGGTAGCATTGAGGCTTGGGTCACACTGGGTATATTTCATTGTTTTGAGCAAGTTTCGTTTTACGCCGCTTTTAGCAATATTCCAGGAATACTAACTGAGTTTGGTTTTACGCCACTTTTAGCAATATTCCAGCAACATCACGGCGGGGGACATCAGAAATGGGCTTCACACATTATACCCATGTGGGGAATCGGACCCGGATCTTCGGAGTGACGAGTAAACACTTAAACCACAATGCGACCCCACCGACCTCAGCGTTTTGAATAACAAATAGTTATTATAAAACAAGTGGAACATTTCGTTGGTCTTGCTTTCGTATGTTTTTTAATACCAAATAATATAATCGTGAGAAAAAGTCAAAATAATTGAATGTTGACCACACGCCATTGTTAAAACACGAGTTTAATGTCTCATTTGGCAATATATCAGCCATAACCATCACCTAATCAGTAATATTTCAGCTGTATCACAGCGGTTTGAACATAATCGAGTACCCGAGCCGACCCCGGCTTTCAATTGGTCCCTAGGGGCCTATCAAAGCGACTTAAATGAATTGAGTCTTCAGGTTCGGTGGCTTGGTTGACTAGACTCGATTATTAACAGGTCGTCCCGAGAGGATGAGGGTTAGAATTAGCCTTCATGATGTCAGTCACTGGATTGTCTGGTGTGGACACGATTATGCACTGACCGCCGTCATATATCCGGAATATTTCGAATAAGTGCTGAGTTAAAAGCCAACAAAAACATAGATATAAGTTGAGAACTTGTCATTCTATTTGTTGGAAAATTCTCTATTACATTCGAGTTTGGCGTAAACAACAACAAACGAGTCTTTGCAAGTCAATCTGACTATCAGAATGCGCGAAGACAATACATCAATCAAATCACAGAATGGGATCAGCAGCTGACATGGAATCACGATGATCATGATGGTATCTTACATCCGGGTAGTTTCTGACTTCAGTTCCCACTTACAAGTTTTCATGTCAGATTAAAATATTCTGTATAACAATGAACTCTTACATAACGAGACAGTGATCAACCCGGAAGCAGTAAGAAAAAAGATGATAGTTCAAAGGGTTTAGTTTACCAACAGTGTGTCAGTTAGACGTTAAGAGTGGGTGAGTCACTTTAGTTTTATGTCGCGTTAAGCAATATTCAAGCAATATCACGGCGGGGGACACCAGAAAGGGGCTTCATACATGATTGAACCCTGCAGGCTTTAAAATCTACAGGACCTGAATGAAAACTGCAGGTCCATTTTGTTGAAGTCAAACCAATAAAAACAAAACAGACTACACTGTACACCGTTTCACACTGTTTCTACAAAAGCAATTAGCGCAGCCAATGGCGCCGAGAGACGTTTTGATTTGTTGAAGACTGGTGTTGACATTCCTATGCACAAAGCGCTGAAATACCAGGAAGTGAAACTGTAAGTTATCGTAACATGATGGATCATGGATGATTCCCGAACATCAATACAGAAATAAATTATGGGAAAGATTTCAGTTGACAAAACAAATTACAGATAAGTTATTGAAGGCCTGCAAATATTTGAAACTGCCTGCCCAATACAATAACAACTGACGCTGGGCCTCCGGGCCGGCGACTATTTCGAACACTGAGGCTACACCACCGCCCCATGTGGTTGGTGAGTATGGTTTTACGCCGCTTTTAGCAATAACCCAGCACAATCACGAAGAAATGAGCATCATGTTGAAAGGGAGCGGTGAAACCAGCCAGCATAGGCATGCTGCTAACTAACCTACTGAAACACTTTGAACTCAAAGGGTGGTGGGTAGCCTAGTGGTTAAAGCATTCGCACATCACGCCGAAGACCCAGGTTCGATTCCCTACATAAGTACAATATGTGAAGCCCGTTTCTGGTGTTCCCCGCTGTGATATTGCCGGAATATTGTTAAAGCGGCGTAAAACCACACTCACTCTCACTCTTGGAGTCGAACCACGAATTCAACAGCGCACATTGGTACATTAGGACCAACTTAAATTGCATCCTGTGAATCAATACTTGATCCAATACTTGTTGTTCACTAATACACAAGAGCTTCTGAAAGATCCTATTTCCCGTCTAATGCAGAGACCATGTCGCCGTATGATAGGTTCTCGAGTTCTTATTAATGGTTGCTATCAAACTACAGGTAATGGTTCGAGCCGGGGACACTAAACAGGTAGGGTCAGGAGGGACGATCTCTGCTGTGAATGAATTGTCCTCCTCACAATTCTGCACAATCACTTCTGTATATTACCAGACAGAAAGGGGCGGATGGGTAGCCTTGTGGTTAAAGCGTTAGCTCGTCGCGCCGAAGACCCGGATTCGAATTTCACATGGGTACAATGTGTGAAGCCCATTTCTGGTGTCCCCCGTCTTGATATTGCTGGAATATTGCTAAAACGGCGTAAAACTAAACTCCCTCACTCCACTCACACCCTGGACGAAAGATGGCGATGCTGATGAGGTGAGGTGAAATTGGGTTTAACGTCGTGCTTGAGAATATTTCGCTCATATGACGACGTGCATGTGTGTTTACGTGTATGTGCGGCTGCTTGTACTAGCCCAGACTGAAGCTGGTTTTATAGTGCTAGCCCACTGAGATACCATGCTGCAGTGAAGCATGAATACCCCACCCAGACACATTATACTGACTCCGAGCCGACCAGTCCTTGCTGTACCCATTAATGCCAAGCGTCAGGCAGGAACCAACAAGTACCATATTTTAACATCTTTTGGTATGATGCGGTCGGGAATCGAACCCGTGACCTTCCACTCTCCGGGCGGACGCTCCAACCTCTACACCAGGGAGGCGGTCGAGATGCTGGTTATGGTCTTTTGAGCCAATTCATAATTATGCTCTGCGAAAAAAGAGACGGAACTATTTATATTTTAGAGCGTCCAGAGGGTCGGTAGGGTAGCCCAGCGGTTAAAGCATTCGCTCGTTACGCCGAAAAAATGCGAAACATTCAGTAAAGTTAAAGATAAAGATACTCGAAACTCCTTAAGGGCCAGTTTCATAAATGTTTGACCAAGGTGAGAACTGGTCATTTCTCAGATTGAGACGGAGGCAGTGGAGCAATCTACTGGTTGAAGTGTCCACTCGTCATGAAAACCCGGGTTCGAATCCCCACATGGGTACAATATGTGAAGCGCATATTTGGTGTCCGCCGTCGTGATATTGCTGGAACATTGCTAAAAGCGGCATAAAACTAACTCACTCACTTACAACGTACAGAAAGCGTGCAATTCGTCCTTATCTTATCAGGTTATAAATAGCATGTCCCGATTTCAAGTGTGTTTCAAGCAAGTATTACGCAAGATTACAAACCAGTAGGTGACCTCACATGACAAGAACCGCCTCTCTCCGGACACCCCACGGACACCACGCCCACCACGCCCACATGTTACAGGTACACATTCTCGGTAAGTCATACATGTAACAGTTCGCTATCTACTCGTTACACCAAGTTTTGTTTTGGATGTTAAAATGTCAGGAACGGAATTGTGTCATTATCACAGTGTGCGACATCGACACAGGTGTAACCAGTCAGCCAGATGAATTGTAAATCATTTTACGACTTTTCAAAAAGGGGCAGTCTGTGACGTCTTACTTTTAGTTGTTTAGGTCATGCTGCCTAAACCTCGTCATAAAATACAGAAATACGATTTTTTAAAAGTTTAATATTAAAACTCATTTGTAAATACAATTTTCTAATGAAACAAGGAATTGGAAATCCGTGTAACCATAGTTGTTTGACAAATTGTAGTGTCTCTTTTTACTTTCACATAAGAAACTTCGGATCGGCTGAAAAGTAGGTCATTGTCTGAATGGGTTCAATAAGATACTCATGATTCGGTTTGCTCACCAACTGCTGTCATCCCATACTATACCATGGCGCCCAGGAAGATAAGATTGTTTATAGTTCAAGGACAAGGTTACTCGCATTAATGTCATGAAGACTTAAGGTCAGGGGGCGGCACTGGCATTCCTTTGGTTACAGGTTAATTTCAGGATTTTCAGTATTTCATATTTTTTTATTTTCCCAGTAATTAAATATTTCCCGTTTTATGCATTCCTGTAAAAAATGAAGGCTGTAGGTTACGAACCAGTGGTTGATAATATGATCAACCATAGAGTGAGTGAGTTTAGTTTTAAGCCGCATTTAGCAGTATTCCAGCAATATCACGGCAGGGGACACAAGAAATGGGCTACACTGACGTGGTTGACCACATGTCCTTGCATCTCAATTCAATTGCGTAGATCGATGCTCATGATGTTGATCACTGGATTATTTACAGATATATGCTGAGTGCATTGTTTTGGACTGTTCTATTTTTTCGCAGGTAAAGTAGGTTGTATTTAAAAATATCAACAAACAAACAAACACAATGCCAGTTCTTCTCTGCACACTCTAGGCGATGGGGTAGCCTAGTGGTTAAAGCATTTACTTGTCACGCCGAAGACCTGGGTTCGATTCTACACAAGGGTACAATGTGTGAAGCCCATTTCTGGTGTCCCACGCCGTGATATGACTGGGAAGCTAAAACGGCGTAAAACTAAATTCGCTCACTCCACGGACACTTTGGACGAAAGATCGTGATGCTGGTTTTTATTCTTTTATGCCAGTTCATAATTACACTCAGCGAAAACAGTGACGGAATTCTACGGAAACAATTAACGCTTCAACTCGCAGAATCTCGATCAGTGCTTCTTACTTCAGTTCATTCACACCCTCTGCGCAAACCTCTCTTTATCGTATTAACAAGCTATCTCAAGGGCGAGAAATGTTTTGAGTTAATATACCTTTTTGACACATTTAAATTAAAGGGTTTACAAGTTTAAACTGAACATGTCATCCTTTTCGAAAATCAGCTGTCAAATGGAGGGCGTTTTAATTATATTTTGGTTCGCATTACTTTCACGTGCCTGAAGCGTCTAACCAATTTCGCACGAGTATTTTTCGTCACTTACAATTTCTTTCAAAATTTTACAAATATGTTTGTATAATTCTTTAAATGTAACACGTTACGTTAGGCTGTGTCAGTTTATAATATGGTAAAATACAAACCATAGAATTTCGTGACGATTAGAGACGAGTATCCGGTCGTTATGCGGTATGCGGGGGCGAAATGCATGTTTTGCACGAGCAAATAACGCACGAGCAAAACATGTCTTACATCCGGACCATGAGTGATCCACCTGATCAAATGAACACTTTTCATTGAACACTAAAGTCTGTTTGCAGTGAAAACGTACCGATGAATGTCACTTTAAGCAGAAAAGTAAGGCAAATACAGTGAAATTAAGACTGCGAATCCTCATAAATTTGCCTTGCCAACTGAACATTTAAATCTCAGAATTTATTCATTGTAGGACAAAAGTTGTTTAACAAACGATCATACATTCAAATCGCTATTATTGGTTTGCATTACAAGGGGGTGAGCGCAGTAGATGGAACAGTGAAACAAATGCACGTGCGGTACGTGATGAGCGTTTACTTAGACCAACTCTACTTGTTCTCGGTGCTTCATTTAATGTGCTGCCCCCTTGCAATACAAACCAATAACAGCGATTTGAAACTATGATCGTTTGTTAAACAACTTTTATCCTAAGTTGAATAAAATTCTGAGATTTAAATGGTCAGTTGGCAAAGTAAAATTATGAGGATTCGCAATCTTAATTCCTCTTATTCGATTTAGTTTTTTGTTTAAATTGACATTCATCGATACGTTTTCAATGCAAACAGACTATAGCCTTTGTAGTTGGATTTCGTGATTGGCTAGACAGTTCAGATATCAGAAATCAGGTAACCAATGACAACGACAATGTGTATTGTCAGTGTTTACTGACATTCAATCAAAACATTCACGAGAATGGCAATCCTCTTTCAGTTTGAATGGGTTTGGTTTTACGCCTTTCAGCAATATTTCAGCAATATCACGGCGGGGGACACCAGAAATGGGCTTCATCCATTGTACCTATATTGGGGAATCGAACCCGAACGCTTTAACCCCTAGGCTACCCCACCGCCCAATCCTCCTTGGATCGCCCGTGACACCAAGCATGTTACGTTGATGGACCCAGTTCCACCTCCATCGAATTTCCTTCGTTTGACCACTTAAGAATATTGTTCAGCTTGTTTTTCCTTTTAATCAGCAAAGTTATTCTAAGTTAACAAGGCCTTACCTTCGTTTTTTAATTTTAATAAACAGAAAGGCTAAAGAAACCGTATACGTCCGTTTAAAATTGTCATATGTTTGATTTTTAACTGAAGATCTGTTACCGATGTCATATGAATATAACCTGTTTTGTAGCGTAGTCAGCACTCATGAATATTTTTTCATGGCTATGTTTTTTAAAATTTAATTTGAATTGAAACATTTGAAACTCATAAAATTGCAAAATGCGCAATGGTTGATTGGCATCTTATAATCTAATCTGTGTAAATAATATAATTTGCTTTAATTGCACGTACTTATTTTCTTAGTCATGCGGTTGATTCTTGCGGGGAAGCTCACTTCAATCACCAGCCTTCGCTGTAGCAGTATATTATTTTACCACATTACTGCAGATGATTTGGTAGAGTGAGTGAGTGAGTTTGGTGAGTTACGACAACATGGGGTATATTATATTATAGGATATTTATATAGCGCACATATCCACGCAGCTAGTGCATGCTCAAGGCGCTGGTATTTTTGTCCCTCGATCATTGGATGTCAATCTCAATGGCACATCGTATTATCGATCTCAACCCCCTGGGGAGAATACAACTCTTGATGCCACTAGGCGCACCGAGTTATTGTGGCTTTCTCATCCTAACGAGGATGAGGGTTACTGAAGGTTCATTCTAGCCCGGACCTTCCCGGGTTGATTTATTAGAATCGTTTGCAGTAATGAGTGATGATAAATAGACATATTCAAATTTAAGTACAGTTAGGTTTCAATTACTTAAAACACCTATTCTGTATTACCTTTAGGTTAGCTGCCAAATGGTAATTATAATCAACGGTTGTCCTGAGGTGCCCGTGGCGATGTAACGGTAATTTTCAGATACCGAGTCTGCAATTTCTGTGGACAGTGAAACCTCTTTAGTACGGACCTTGTTAATCCACAGTGAGTAAGTGAGATGGGTTTTACGCCACTTTTAGCAATATTCCAGCAACATCATGGCGGGGGACACCAGAAATGGGCTTCACACATTGTACCCATATGGGAATCAAAGCCGGATCTTCGGCGTGATGAGCGGACGCTTTAACCACTAGGCTACCCCACCACGCTGTTTAATCCAGAAACACATTTTCCGGAGATAATGAAATAAAAGTGAACATGTGCGTTCACTGTTTGAAAATTCGTGTATGTTTTGGGGTTCCTTTTCTATATGGATCAGTTGGAAGGCTAGACTGACGCCTAGGCTCTGAATATATATAGTATTGATAGAAACAGATAATTCTTTTTAAATTTAAAAGTAGCCCCAGTGAGACGAGAGATTCAGAACCTGAAGAAATCTAGCCTTGCTTCTTTTAGGGCTTTAGCATAGCAGAAATGGTTGGACGGAAGGGGACAGAATGCGGTTCAGGATTGTGAGAAAGACTACTGCAAGACGTTATGTCCGCATTAAAATATTTTACTGTTTCTTTAAAAATACATGTCTCCCACGACTGATGCAACTCTCCTTCCTAATATAGACCTGTAGCACTAAGACTACTCAGTGTAACAGGCTCAATCTAAAAGTACCATTATCCAATATCGTCTAGGTAATGGACCAGATGTACAGACATCGGGCGTTATCAAAACGGCTTATTATTTTCAAAGGAGATTCTCTTTGTCGTTATCCTGAGATATAAGTATCATAAAAGGCGACATAAGTGGGGATCGGATGGACACAATGGTACTTAACGACTGGATGGACCAACACTCGAGTTATTACCTACTAAGTGCTTCAGTAATGGAGTACGGGTCGATTGTTCTTGTGAGCCACAATGAGATCACGTCGACTCAGCATCTTCATCCAGCATCTTCCGTATTTTCGATGGAGGCAAATTGGACCCCAAAACTCACATAAACTATTCTCTTAATACGTCTAGATTTGATCAGCACAAAAATATCCTGAACACTTAGTAATACAATGGATGTGTCATAATGAAGCCTGGACTTTGTCTTTGATGAGTAGCATGGCAGGGGCGCTATGTCCGGTTCAATATACTGACCATAGAACGGCCTTTACCACTCACTCTGCCATTTCCGGGATTGTAGATGCTTCCTCCATCTTGCGAAACCATGTCGAATGTTTGTCCCACAGTTGCTTTTCATACTTCGAAGTGCATATTTACATTGGTTGATATTTCTTCCCGTTTCCATTTGCATGAACTTTGCATATCTGAATTTGATGGATAGCTTCGCTGTTTGCTGTATCTGTTTTTGAAAAACAAACTTTTCGTGAAAAATACATTAGATTGGGCCTTTATGTTGTTTGCTTATTGTAAGGTTACATTATATGAAATAAAATGTCCCAAATATCTTTGATTGATTTCGTATAAAACACCTTATGAGATGATACAAGCAAAGTGTATATTGAATTCTTGGCAGGCATTTAGATCATGGATGTAATTATAGATAACAACATTTTTTATTGTCTTTGAGTGGCATTTAAAAGTGATGCACATAAAAGGGGAAATTTACGGATGTCAGAATCTGTAAAGAGAGAGAGTGACAGAGAGAAGGGGAGAGAGGGGAGAGAGAGAGAGAGACGGGGTGTGTGTGTTTGGAGAGTCCCATTTGTCCAATTTGTGTTGCCGTAAAGTTCTTTTGGACGCCATTTTTCGTTTTGCGTCCCAACACTGCTAAGCATCACCAAGATGTGTTCACGTTGGTTCTGAGGCGCCTCATCACAGCGAGTTTTATGGCACCGCAATAGAGTGGCCAAAGCAGCAAGACCATGGTAACTTCAATCGACATGAGCGATAGCTTCCGAGATTCAGAACACGCGAACATGCTTGACGTCATCCTGTCGTTTTCACTCGTACTTACCACTGAAGCATTACAAATCATTCCATGTTTCACTGAAGGAAACGGAAGACGAAATGAAGAAAGCATTAAGACGCCCTTAACATGCTCGCCTGACTGAATTTCAACATCCGGGTCCTGCGGCAGCAATGGAATATGGTTTCACGGTAAACCGCCACCGAGGCTTCTGCACATGCGCAGCGCGAACACACATCGAAGCTTCTTTCATGCATCTTTAGTGTTGTAAACTGAAATATACGTAAACAATTTCAATTCATATTCACCAACATGTCTGTTGGTTTGACGGCTGCCGCCATCTTTTGTCACGTGATAGTCACGTGATGTAAGTGTGACAGTAGAAGCAAATCCAGTTGCACTCAGGAACCCGTGAAGATCCGGGTTAGAATTGATCTTCAGTAACCCATGCTTGTCGTAAGAGGCGAGTTACGGTATCGGGTGGTCAGGCTCGCTGACGTGATCGTATCAAAATTGGGTAGATTGATGCACATGCTGTTGATCACTGGATTGTCATATTCAGACTCAATTATTTTACAGACCGCCGCCATATAGCTGGAATATTGCTGAGTGCGGCTTAAAACTAAACTCACTCACTCACCCTGTTGCACTACGCAACATAGTATATATTTTACGATTTACCAGCTCATGCGTTCGTGATCATCATTCCGTTCTTTCAGGCCCGTGAAGATCCGGGGTAGAATAGGTCTTCAGCAACCCACGCTTGCTACAAAAGGCGACTATGCTTGTCGTAAGAGGCGCCTAACGGGATCGGGTAGTCAGGCTCGCTGACTTGGTTGACACATGTCATCGTTTCCCAATTGCGCAGATCGATGTTGATGCTGTTGATCACTGGATTGTCTGGTCCAGACTCGATTATTTACAGACCGACGCCATATAGCTGGAATATTGCTTAGTGCGACGTAAAACTAAACTTACTCACTCACTCACTCCGTTCTTTCATCCTGACCAAGGTGAATAAACGCCTCTATCGGTAGTCAATCTCTGGACCATATACAAATCACCATCACATGGCCGGAATATTCCTGAGTGTGGCGTTACGTAGCAACACAAACAACGTATAACAATGAACTAATTCTTTCACATTTTTTTACAGTATTTGTCTATGTCGGGATGTTTGCAGTAGTATGGGCCTCTTCAGGTAGGAATATATCATTAGAGTGTGTGAGTTTAGTTTTACTCCGCACTGAGCAATATTCCAGCTATATGGCGGCGGTCTATAAATAATCGAGTCTGGACCAGATTATCCAGTGATCAACAGCATCGATCTGGAATACGATGACATGTGTTAGATTTGGTCTTCAGCAACCCTTGCCTGTTGTAATAAGTGACTAATCGGAATGGGTTCTTTGTCTCGCTGACTTGGTGGACACATGCCATCATATCCGAGTTACGTGGATGGATCCTCATGCCGTTGATCCCATGGATTGTCAGGTTCAGATACGGACCTCTATGATACCAAAATCCATGACCATTGAATAACATCCTAGTTGGAATTGATCTTCAGAAACCCATGCTTGTCGTTACTCAACCAATCAATCAATCAATCAAAATCGACCAATCAATCAATCAAAATCAGTCAATCAATATCAATCAAACAATCGATCGATCGATCAATCAATCAATCGATCAATCAAACCAATCAATCGACTAATCGACCAATCAATAAATCCTTCTGTCCTGCAGTGAACGTTTAGATCAGTTACACGAGAAGGTACAGATACTCTACCCATGCCCATTGATTGATCTGAAACTGAATGACAAAAATCGAAGACCATTCATTGCAAACATCTGTATTATGAAGTAAAATTTTAAAAAATATTGACTGTAATTAACAGAATGATCATAGCGTGTAATTCGATATCATACGGATTGACAAAAATGTGCCGAGTGTAAATGAGTTTTCCATGCCTGATTATTTCCGTTGATGCCATGCTTCCTGCCATTTTGTCACAGAGTTCCATAAAACGTGGCTTTGTCTTCACTGCACGGGGGTGGACGATCCATCTGATTGTAACGCTTTCAGAGTCTGTCAGGAACCGATGGTAAGATGGTTGATAACGGTACTTTTACACATCGCTTCATTTGTACTAAAATATTCAGGCGGTGGGGTAGACCAGTGGTTAAACCGTTCGAAGATCAGGGTTCGATTCCCCACATGGGTACAATATGTGAAGCCTACTTCTGATTCCCCCGCCGTGATATTGGTGGAATATTGGTAAAAGCGGCGTAAAACCAAACTCAAGACCTAGTAATATTATAATTTGGCTGATCTAGTCAAATACGTAAACTCGTCAGAGGATGTAAAGTCGTCAAAGACCATGCCGTACAGGTATGGATCCATGCCGGACAGGTATGGCCATCCGATACTCACTTTAGGCGGTTTAGGAAGTTATATACGAACACGCTGATTTGGTTGGCAGTCGTAAATGGGTGTTGTAAAGTTTCGGTACAAGGTTTTTTAAAGTAGACCATAGCCAGGGTACTTCGGTATTTCTACCCATGTCACTGCAAAGGGGTAAATGGGAAAGAGTTGTCGTTTGGGTGAGGAGGAGGGGGGTAGCCTAGTGGTTTAAGCCTGCACTTGTTACGCTAAGGCCAGGGTTCCATACATGGGCACAATATGCGAAGGCTATCCTCGGTATTGCTGACATGTTGAGACGTGAAACCACAATCGAATAGTGTTAGTGGTAAGTTTAGATTCGTTGACACCCCAGAGACGCCAGTCTTTCAAAGGGTATCCTTTATACTATTTTGTTGCAACTGTAATAACTGGAAAACCCAGTAATAAGACAGTAATAAGTCCTCAAGACAATAGCTTCACTAAATTCAACAACTCAGCCATAAATGTAAAATATGTTTCACATCGAAGCGTCGTTACAAGTTTAGTACAGACTTCTTAGGGGTGGTTTGTCGCTTCTGTTGAGGTCTAGTATCGAACTATATTGATCACAGATGTTTATTGTTCTAGATCTGCTCTGCCACCAGCTACGTCACCCCATCGGGAAGGGTTCTGTACGACATGGGCTGCAAGCATGCTCTGGTAGGAACAAGGCTGTATTTATCAAAGGTCACAGCTTTCTCATATAAGAATGTTATGGATGGCAACCATTTCACTTCAAAAGTTAACTGACAGTAGCTTTTGTTGAACGTTTTAGTCCACCTGTCGGCCTTGATTGATATTCTAACATGTTATATTTGGGATTACACTTTCTCAGTAAAATACATATTCTGGAGAATCTGGCACTTTTGTTGGGTTGAGTCCCATCCGGGATTCGAACCCACACCCTCAGAGTCAGGCACCTAATCGCCAGCACACAAAGTCAGCTGTCTAACCCACTCAGCCATCGCAACTTCCACAAAACTGGAACTCGGACAACTGGTAGTCTAGACAACGGACTTTGTGTTCCCCTCTGATAAGTGTAAATTGCCACTGCTCCCACGGCCGAAAGCTATGAAATACACAATGCCATTTAGAAAGTGGTCAACTGTAATATATGTTATATTTGGGATTACACTTTCTCAGTAAAGTACATTATATTTGGGATTACGCTTTCTCAGTAAAGTACATTATATTTGGGATTACACTTTCTCAGTAAAGTACATTATATTTGGGATTACACTTTCTCAGTAAAGTACATTATATTTGGGATTACACTTTCTCAGTAAAGAACTAGAATCTGTACTTTACTGAGAAAGTGTAATCCACTTGACCACTTTCTAAATGGCATTGTGTATTCATTGAATGGTATTGATACGTAAAAAGGATCTTGACAAATATCTGATATGATATCTCAGGAATAGATGGAGTTCTTATCTCATTGTAATCCGCACACCTTGACCTTGGCTATCTTAAAGTAGCTTTCTAAAAAGTCAACAGAAATGGTTGACAGTCGACCTTTCATGTGTCGAACTTTCGGTTGTTTCGAAAGGAAGGCTTGGTCCCTGAGTTGTCCATATTCAGGTCCCGTCGGCAGCATCAACGTCGACATAACGGAGTTTGACTTCAGTTTAATATAAATATTTAACGGGATTACAGCTCATATCTGGTTCAATATACAATCAACGTAGAAAGATCATGCTTAAAGCTATTCAAGATGTATGTGCTAGTAGTTTTGTGATTACACTATCTGTTATTTTAAACGGCATTGCAAACCTGACAAATCATAAAAAATGAAATTATATTCAAATATGTACATCAGTATATAAGTAAATCTGAACGGTTCGAGTAGTCTTTTTGCTATACACATTTGGTACTATATCATTTGCCCTGAACTGTCAACCCCGGTTCGATTTCCCACATGGGTACAACAAGTGTTTCCCATTTCTAGTGCCACCGCCGTGAATGTTGATAAAATGGGTGTAAAAGCATCCTCACTCAGTCGACACACTATTACGTTATAACGGGATAACGCGTGATGGTGGTTATCTCTATCTCGGGTGGGATGGTGAGTTAGCCTAGTGGGTAAAGTGTTCTATCGTGACTACGAAGACCTGGATTCGATTCCCAACATAGGTTTAGTGTGTGAAGCTCATTTATGGTGTGCCCCGCTGTCATATGGCTGGAGGGGGCGGTGGGGTAGCCTAATGGTTAAAGCGTTGGCTCGTCACGCCGAAGACCCGGGTTCGAATCCCCACATGGGCACAATGTGTGAAGCCCATTTCTGGTGTCCCCCGCCGTGATGTTGCTGGAATATTGCTAAAAGCGGCGTAAAACCAAACTCAGTCAGTCAGTCAGCAGACATATGGCTGGAATATTGCTAAAAGCGGCCTAAAGCTAAACACACTCACTCACTCTACTTCAATACCGTATTATCATATCGCTTCAGAAAATTCGAGAGCCATGACGTCGTCTGAATGTTCCAGAATCTGGCCAATCCAACCTTCGCACCAAGTACGGCGTTGCCTTCCATGATGACTTTGCCCGCTGGGTCTGACCGGAAGCGGTATCTTTGTGACCGGCTGTGTTTTTCTCATTTCTGCAACTACAGGCTGTGTCCGAGTTACAGTAAGCCTGGGGTCGCTGTTATTTCATCCACTAAGATGACCACGTTACAGCGACCTCCTTCAATAATACATTAGAACGAGTCATTTCCTGCGTTAGGGATCACAGATAATAGGACTGACCGATATCTTCGTGTGATACTTCTTGATATAAAACGCGTAACGTGTTTGTTAGTTTGTGATCGCAATCTTACTACCACTACTACTACTACTACTACTACTACTACTACTACTACTACTACTACTACTACTACTACTACTACTGCTGCTCCTGCTACTACTACCACCACCACCACTTCTACTGCTATTCCTGCTACTACTACCACTACTACTACTACCACTACTACTACTACCACTACTGCTACTCCTACTACTGCTACTACTACTACTCCTGCTACTACTACCACTACTAATTCTACTACCACTACTACTGCTGCTACTACTACTACTACTACTACTACTACTACTACTACTACTACTACAAAACCACCATCAATTCTACTACTACTACTACTACTACTACTACTACTACTACTACTACTACTACTGTTACTGCTGCTACCACTACTACTGCTACTACTACTATTGCTACTGTTGCTACCACTACTACTACTACTACTACTGCTACTGTTGCTACCACTACTACTACTACTACTGCTACTACTACCACCACTACTACTACTACTGCTATTACTACTGCTACTACTACTACTACCACCACCTACTACTACTACTACTACTACTACTACTGCTACTACTACTACTACTACTACTGCTACTACTACCAACACCACCACTTCTACTGCTACTACCACTACTACTACTACTACTACCAACACCACCACCACCACCGCTTGTACTAGTGCTACTACTACTACTACTACTACTACCAACACGACCACCACCACCGCTTGTACTACTGTAGCTACTACTACTACTACTACTACTACTACTACTACTACTACTGCTACTACTACTACTACTACTACTATAACCACCAACATCACTTTTACCACTACTACTACTACTACTACTGCTGCTGCTGCTACTGCTCTACTACCACAAACATCACTTTTACCACTATTACTACTAATGTTACTGCTACTGCTAAAACAAAGAACATGAAAACATTAGCAAATTATACCTTTCAAATATTCCCTGAAACAGAGAGAAAGGTAATGTTACAGACTACTCAGCTGGCATGCTGCACCTGGCATTTAGATATACTCAAGTGTGCAAATAACATCTCCATATTCCCTTATTTTTCTTTCTCTTTTTTATCCTCCTTACAGATCTAATATATATATTTTGTTAAATCCGGAAACCAAGTAATTAAAAGAAGGAAATACGTGAAATTGGGTAGACACCTGGGATCTCTTAAACAGGTTTAGTATAGTGGCCCCTTCGTGAAAGTAACCATTATAATCAAAGTGAGATTTCTCATGGAAGGGGACAGGTCCAGTTCATAGAAATTTAACATCATTAAACGTTTGGTTGGTGAAAAATATCGTTCCGTGATAACTCCACAGTGTTTCTCTGTCTTAACTACAGAATCTCGGACGAATATCCGGTGTGTGACCTGCTCCGGGGTCAGTGACCCCAGTAGATGTGAAAGAATAAGAACATGTTCCTCACACGAGGTACGTCAGTTGAAGTAAACTCGTGAAGATCCGGGTTAGAATTGGCCTTTAGCAACCCATGCTTGCCTCTCCCGTGAAGATCAGTGTTAGAATTGGCCTTGATCAACCTATGCTTGTCTCCCCCGTGAAGATCCGGGTTAGAACTGGTCTTGAGCAACCCAGTCTTGTCTCTCCCGTGAAGAGCCGGGCTAGAATTAATTGGTCTTCAGCAACCCGTGAAGATCCGGGTCAGAACCGGTCTTCAGCAGCCCATGCTTGACTCCCCCGTGAAGATCCGGGTCAGAACCGGTCTTCAGCAACCCATGATTGTGTCTCCCGTGAAGATCCGGATCAGAACCGGTCTTTAATAACCCACGCTTGTCTCACCCGTGAAGATCCGTGTAAGAACCGGTCTTCAGCAACCCATGCTTGTGTCTCCCGTGAAGATCCGGGTCAGAGCCGGTCTTTAACAACCCATGCTTGTGTCTCCCGTGAAGATCCGTGTCAGAACCGGTCTTCAGCAGCCCATGCTTGTCTCCCCCGTGAAGATCCGGGTCAGAACCGGTCTTCAGCAACCCATGATTGTGTCTCCCGTGAAGATCAGGATCAGAACCGGTCTTTAATAACCCATGCTTGTCTCCCCCGTGAAGATCCGTGTCAGAACCGGTCTTCAGCAACCCATGCTTGTGTCTCCCGTGAAGATCCGGGTCAAAGCCGGTCTTTAACAACCCATGCTTGTCTGCCCCGCAAAGATCCGGGTCAGAACCGGTCTTCAGCAGCCCATGCTTGACTCCCCCGTGAAGATCCGGGTCAGAACCGGTCTTCAGCAACCCATGATTGTGTCTCCCGTGAAGATCCGGATCAGAACCGGTCTTTAATAACCCATGCTTGTCTCACCCGTGAAGATCCGTGTAAGAACCGGTCTTCAGCAACCCATGCTTGTGTCTCCCGTGAAGATCCGGGTCAGAGCCGGTCTTTAACAACCCATGCTTGTGTCTCCCGTGAAGATCCGTGTCAGAACCGGTCTTCAGCAGCCCATGCTTGTCTCCCCCGTGAAGATCCGGGTCAGAACCGGTCTTCAGCAACCCATGATTGTGTCTCCCCGTGAAGATCAGGATCAGAACCGGTCTTTAATAACCCATGCTTGTCTCCCCGTGAAGATCCGTGTCAGAACCGGTCTTCAGCAACCCATGCTTGTGTCTCCCGTGAAGATCCGGGTCAGAGCCGGTCTTTAACAACCCATGCTTGTCTGCCCCGCAAAGATCCGGGTCAGAACCGGTCTTCAGCAACCCATGATTGTGTCGCCCGTGAAGATCAGGATCAGAACCGGTCTTTAATAACCCATGCTTGTCTCCCCCGTGAAGATCCGTGTCAGAACCGGTCTTCAGCAACCCATGCTTGTGTCTTCCGTGAAGATCCGTGTCAGAACCGGTCTTTAACAACCCATGCTTGTCTCCCCCGTGAAGATCCGTGTCAGAACCGGTCTTCAGCAGCCCATGCTTGTCTCCCCCGTGAAGATCCGGGTCAGAACCGGTCTTCAGCAACCCATGATTGTGTCTCCCGTGAAGATCAGGATCAGAACCGGTCTTTAATAACCCATGCTTGTC